>NW_027142376.1:9344927-9877196 GCF_026170545.1 Melanerpes formicivorus
TACCTTACACAACCTGGCAATGTAAATTACTGTGCTTGTTATTTACATCACACAACAATAACTTAAACAGACTCCGTAGAAAGTACTTTAGGGTAGCAGTTCTGCTGTACACTCCAACATTTGCTGTATTCCCTCTGATCAAGAAGGGATGCTGTAACAATTGTTTTGAAGTCAGGCCTGAGCTGCAAGCCGCTAAGTATGAAAGAAAGCTGAAGAGAGCAAGGATGGGAGAGAGAATCACGCCACAAGCACCGAAGCAAACCTGCAGACAGGAAGAGTGGTGTTTGTGGCTGACAGAGCCAGCAGGAATCTGTTAAGAAGATTAAGGAAAAATATGCAGTCAAAGATAAATTATCTTATTTGCAATGGTACTAAACCTAAATTGTGGTTTAAAACATAGAATGATGAAAAAATCTGAGTTGCTACAAGGCAAGGTGAAAGAAATTGCCCCCTCTTCCTTCCAGACCCATTAGGTAGCATTTGTATTTTAATCTCTGCGTTTGAGAACATTTGCTTTGAAGCTCTGCATCCTGCGCTCCAAGAAGAGGTTTATTCAATTATTTCCAGCAGTTACCAAGTTAACCTAACTGCATTTCCTATCCCAGCCAAAAGGATTTGAGAAACTGTATCAAGAGGGATTTTGAAAATGCCATGGTTTGGTTCTGACCAAGCATGAGGTAATTACACCTGGCAACAGGGGACTGGAAATCTGAGAGCGCACGAAAACGAGAAGTAAGCAAATGAGAATACAGCGTGAGCTAAGCGGAGGAGTTTCTCTCACATGCTGGCAGCTCTGGCAGGATGACTTCTGAACTGGATACCAGTGGCAGTGAGAACTCCAGAGTCATTTACCCTAGGTGATCCTGCTCTGGCAGGAGGGGTGAACTAGATGGTCTTTTGAGGTCCCTTCCAGCCCCTAACATTCTGTGATTCTGTGATTCACTCGCTGCACCTCCTGCCAATCCAGCTCTGAAGGAAATGCCCAGATCTTCATCTCCCTTTGCGCATATCATGCAGCAATCTTACAGCAGCAACGTTCTTGAGCTGCAATAGCAATGGGTTTGGCATGGCCATGAAGCTTAAGGCTGTGACTGGTTTGGAGTCCTCTATCTCACCCAGAATTGCTGACCAAGAGTGGAGATCCTTGCCCAACCCAAGCTGACTCCAGAAGCAAATGCCAACATCCACATGAGCAAACAGTGCAGAGGAATAGGTGGGGAGCTCTAGAAGGAAACAGGAGGCGTTCAGGACCCAGTGACTCCACTGCCTGTGTTTCCACAACTACTTCTGATTGCCTCTAGCACCCATCAGCAGCTGGGGTACAGCAGCATGTTCCCAGGGGGCAGGCTCCAGCCTAGTTTCATCCACAGGGTTCAACTGCTGCAGAAAGTGAGGACAGGCAGGAAATTAATTCCACCAGCATCCTCCTCATCTGAACACAAATGCTGACCTAGCCTGGACTGATGGTCCAAATGAGAGCCTGAGCACTCTTGGGCAGTGTACCAGACCACAAATTAAATACAGTACTTTGAGGCTACAGTAAGGGCAGCCACTTGTGCTTTAGGCACCCAAGAAATCAAGAAACTGATGACTCTACATGGTTACAGTTAGAAGGCTTCATAGGTAACTTAATAGCCAAAAGAAAAGGAAAAATGGTGAGAGAGACATGAGCACTTTCACAGACACTACCAGCTGTGCACTCTGCCTGGGAAGGTGGCAGCAGCAAAACACTGCAGGTTTTGACATCTTCTCAGCAGAGCTGGTGTCTCTTCACGCTCAAGACATGGGATGAAAAGGTACCTGGCAGCAGATAGCATTGGTACTTGATATTTAAACATTGTTGGATGTCCAACTTACAAGATGCTTTATACAGTTTTAGGCCTGCAGCTCTCACTGAGCTCAATTGGGCAGCACATGATTAAACCACCAGGAGCTGTTTAAAAAATACCCCCTGGGCCTTCAGAGAAAACTCATTGTTTAAGCATTGATTATTATTGTTTCTCCACTAAGATTAATTAGAATCTTTAAGGAGAACAAGGGAAAGAAAAGGAAGAGGAATCACTCAACACATTAACTTTTCCATGTACATGCAGCCAGTTTTCAGTTGTGGCTCAAAGACCCTGAGAAGGCAGCAGGCACAGGGGCAGGCCCTCGCCTGACCATGGACTGTGAGATAATGGATCCCAGTAACAATGCTGTGGAGCTGAGAGTGAGTGAGGGTTGAGGAACCACCAAGAAGTTCACAACACAGGGTGCAGCCACTTGCAAACCCACCAGAAACCAGCAGTAGGCAGCCAGACACTAAAAACTGCTTGGAAATACTGAGCCTGTTCGTGCTTTAAAAGAAACATATACAGGGAGCTCCAAACTCTCTCTCCTCTGTAGATATACTTCCTCTGCAGGACAAAGTCCACTGAATACAGCAAAATGGAAGAACACAAGTGGTCCTTCCTTTGCTGCAGCATTAAAGAAGGCACTGCCCTAGCCACAGCAACCATGCTTCAGGCCATCTGGTTTCTGCTGATGGAATTATACTCCAGGACTGTAATTCAGTGCTGGAAAACCACCATTTAAGCAAAATTGCAGGTTAGAAATCAGGCTCTAACTAACCCCTTTTCCTCCCATGGGGCTTATCTGCACAAGACTGTTTAAAATGCAGGATAATGCCTGAACTGCAGGAGGGGTTTAAAGCTTTACAGAACACCCCAACGCTCTGCAGCCTCCGCCAGCTAATTCATGTCTTTGCTAGGGATTAATTCGTGAGCAGCCCAAACTCAGCTTTCCATTAACCATCTTGATTAGCAAGATCTCCACTGCCATAGGAGGGGTGAGCTCTATCTCAGATGTATTCATTTGGATTTTGAGGCTAAAGTGCCCTGATTACTGTTCTCTTTTCTGACCCAGAGTCATTTTAAATGGTTCCACTAATCTGGTGCACGGGTTAGATGGGAAGGAAAACCTTCAGCCACACCAGTCTGAGGACTAATCATTATGATCTACAACAATCGACATGGTGCATACCCTCACAGAAGCCAAGGCAGGGTCCCAGACAGACTCTGGAGGGACAGATCAGACAAAGCAATAAGGTCCTGTTGAAACCAGATGTCTACAGGCTGAATAGGGTGTCCCAATGTGCCGGAAGACGAGCCGACGAGGGAGACAGCCAGACTGGATGGGCAAGGAGCTTCTAAAGGAATCAAGGGTAAAAAAGAGGGTGTATTGCCTTTGGAAAAAGGGGAGATATCCCAGGAAGAGTTTAAGGACATTGCTAGGTCATGCAGGGGAAAAAAATTAGAGAGGCAAAAGCCCATTTAGAACTTAGACTGGCCACAGCTGTAAAGGAGAAGAAAAAATGTTTCTATAAATATATTAATGGCAAAAGAAGAGGCAAGGACAACCTTCACTCTTTATTGGATGCAGAGGGGAATATAGAAACAAAAGATAAGGAAAAGGCAGAAGTACTTAATACCTTCTTTGTTTCAATCTTCAATAGTGGGACAGGTTGTCTTTAGGACGAGTGGCCTCCTGAACTGGCAGATGGAGTCAGGGACCAATATAGTCCCCCTGTAATCCAGAAGGAAGCAGTAAGGGACCTGCTGAGACACTGGCTAGGGTGCTGAAAGAGCTGGCAGATGAGCTGGCCAAGCCACTCTCCATCATTTACCACCAGTCCTGGCTCACTGGAGAGGTCCCTAATGAGCCCTTCCACCCTCTAACTGACAAACATCTGCTCCCAACTTGGTGTCAACTGCAAACTTGCTGATGACTGACTCAACCCCCTCATCCAGATCAGTAAAGATGTTAAAGAGCACAGGGCCCAGCACTGATCCTTGGGGCACACCACTAGTGACTGGTCGCCAGCTGGATGTGGCACCATTCACCACCACTCTCTGGGTTCGGCCCTCCAGCCAGTTCCTAACCCAGCACAGAGTGTTGCGGTCCACGCCACGAGCTAACAGCTTAGCCAGCAGTTTGCTGGGGGGGACAGTGTCAAAGGCCTTGCTAAAGTCCAGGTAGACCACATCCACAGGCCTCCCCACATCCACCAGACGGGTCACCTGATCATAGAAGGAGATCAGGTTGGAGAGGCAGGACCTGCCCTTCCTAAATCCATGCTGGCTGGACCTGAGCCCTTGGCCATCCTTCAGGTGCGCAGTTATTCGTGCATGCTGAAACACTGAGAGCACAGAGCCACAGTGTGCCGCAGTACCTGGGGTGAGATGCTGCTCCTAGGCTGATCTGCTTGTGAAAGAACTATCTCAGCCTCTGGGAATCTGGGATTTCAAAGAGGGATGGGACCTGGGAAGTGCTGCATCTCCCAGAGCTTTTTAAGGTGAGAACAAGAGACTGCTTGATGGGAGCAGTGAGCCAGGAAACCTTCCTGTAAAACCCAGCTAGCAAAACCCATATGCCTGCTAGAAAGCATCTGCCTCCCGCATGGGCTGGTGGTGGGACTGCAAAGAGTGCAGCGTGCCGATTAGGGGTGCTGCAAAACATCCCAAAGGAGAACAGCAGATCAAGCACCTGAAAGGTTTTTTCCACAGTGGGGTGTCCTGTGACACTGAGGCCACACTGTTGAGCTTTTCTCCCTGTTTTTAAGGCCAGAAAGTTTCTTGGAAATGCAAGATGAGCCCCTAAAGGACAATTGTTGTGGGTAAGGGTAAATGGGCAGGTGTTGAATTTTCTCACTGAAATGCGTGATGAAGTCATGAAGAAATTGCCTGCTTAGAAATGGAGGTGCTTAGGGTCTTGCTTGGCCAAAATCTCCCAACCCAGTCCTTTGTGGGCACCACCTGGCCCTTTCACACTTCCCACTAAAGATAAAATAAGAAAGAAATGACCTGGCAGTGGAAAGCAAATCACAATTAGTTTGCAGCTGCTTTGGAGAGGGCAAGCACTCCACAAGGTCAAGCTGCTCCACAAATCAGGAGTGAAGGCTTGACACAGCCTGTGGTGGGTTTGAGGGCATCTATCTCCACCTGACTCCTCCTCAGGCAGCATTTGGATGTAAACCTGAACACCGGTCCCATTGTTGCCAAGGCCATGGAAATATGCTTTTAAATGTTCTTGCTGTGGAGCAGACTTTGTGCTGAGGATGAAATGACAGAAAAGAAAACAAGATGTGTACCAGGCACCCCCAACCCAGCCCATGCCCAGCTCAGCCAGCTGGCACTGTTTTCTCTTTCCAGAGCGCTGAAGGGTGCTGGCCTACAACATGACAACAGCAGAACCTTTTCAGCTGCTACAGATGACTTTGCAGCAGGCATCAGCAGTAGCATTTACATTCACCAGGGATGAAAGTGGCTTAATACACTGTGTCTGTGTCAGTGCTGAGTGGTGCACGTGTCCAGTACTGCTGTCTGGAGAGCACAGGCAGTGTGGGAAGCGATGGCTCTGGCAGTTGCACTGTGAAGGAGCAGGGCTACAGGTCATCCCTGCCCACCTACCTGCACATTTCAGTTCAGCCTCTGATGATTGTTACAATGTCACTTCTCAGGCTCATGATTCCTTTGTACAATTACCAAGTAACATTTATAGCCTGTCCTGCTCTCTGCTCTAATTGCACAGTCCATGTCTTGCTAGATATGCTGGAGCAGAGGTATGGACACATGAGCCAGGCATAGATATGATCAGATAAAGACTACTGTGTTGAGCCCCAAAATTATCAATACCTTGAGTTTTCTGGCAGAGGCAAAATATGAGTGATGTTCAAAGTAGTTCAAGTGGTTAAAGTTATTACAGGGATAAATCTAAGGTGAAGGTTTAAGGCTTAGAGAAGACATGCACAGAAGGGATGGCGACACAGCTCTGCGCACCAACACCCAGAGAAGAGGAAGCTGCATCCCTGTCCAGCCTGTCTGGGAAGTCAGCAATACCTAGGCATGGAGAACAGCCAGAGAGGTGAGCACCAATAAGCTGCAGATACACAACTGATTTAGTACACAGTCCTGAAGAGAAGGGGAGAAGGATAGGGTGGTGACCACCACTAGTGTGCGTTATTCTGGTAAAAAGTGGAATTCAGCAGATTCAACCAAAAGCTAATCCAGCTGTGCCTGGAAAAAGGACTGCTTCAAATGGAACAACAAATCCTCATTTCAGTTAACCAAGGAGCTGTGCCCCAGAGAACCTCCTACACTCTCCTTTGCATTGTCTCAGGAAGATAGGGTTAGATGAGATGTCCCCATTTTCAGCTGCCAGATGTGCTCAAGAGGATGAGCTGCTATGTTCTTACCATGTAAGAGCTCTTCCCTCATTTAAAACCACAGCACTAAGTCAGCTTTGGACCGCACAGATTTGGAATATCCACTCAAGCTACTGCATAGAAGCAGTGACAACAAACACAGCCAGGAAGGATGTGAGGATCCGAGGGCAGTGCATTAAACACCACTGGACTCTCTCTTCATTCAACACAGCAGATAGCTAAGGAGGAGCAGTCGATGCATCTTCACACAAGAGACAAGCAGACAGCAGGGCCTGCACCTTCCTTGGCACTACCAGGAGCAATTGCTGATGCAATGTAAATACATTCCTCATTCTGTGGAATCTATTTAGTTGAAAATCCCATTCTAGGCATTCCTAGCTAACAGATATCCCAAACAATTCCAACACCAAATATTTCAGTGAAGACAAGGATCCAGGTGGATTTTCTGTGCAAGTGAAAAATCAACCCTCTGCTCAATTAGTTGTCAATCCCATAACTATAGAGAGCTTACGGACATTTCAGGTGTTTCTCTTTTAAATATTTCCCCTGAAAGCTGCCTCTGGTTTGTTACACAGCCTCATTCCCAAACCATATGGAAAACCTGAGATTATGCTGCCCACACTCCTCCAAGTTTTTGTGCACTGGATATATTCAGTAGTTTAGATTTTCTTAGAACAACACAAGTTGAGAAGTTCCTGGTTCAGAAGGAAGTTGTCCTTAAGATTTATATTTAAATGGATCCTTTTCTGTGCTTCTGCATTGAGGGACATTGAAGCACAAGTCAGTAGATCAATCTCCCAATGACGTTTCCCAGCTGTCCCCAGAAGGGACAGCCCAGAGCTTGTCCATTACCTCACCTGGGCTTACCATCTGAGGAGGCTTGGTCCAGTGAATTCTAAGATGCCAGATCTCTAAACACTGTAGGGTCTGGGTGCTGCTGACAGTTGGATTTGTTACTCTGTCAACAGACAGCATCATTTTTGGATGCTGCTAGGGATGTTAATTCTTTTCAGATGGAACAGAAGGCAGGAGAATAAATATTATTAGCAAAGGCAAGCCAGGAATTTCCTTTCAGTGTCCATCACTGGTACTAATTAACAACAGATCTTTGGTTGAAGTTCAGGAACTTTTCTTTCCATATCTACTTGTGCTCTGCTCTCTCCAGATAAAGATACTCTCATGACAGACAACCACAGTTTTGGAGCTGCTGCATTGTGCCAAAGAGAGGCATAACCTTGCTGGAAGGGCACACCAGGTATTAGGCTGCTATCAGGTTTTTGAGAGGTTCTGGCTAGGGAGATTGAGGCAAGCAATCTAATTGTTCTTCCTTGCAATGTAGAGAGGAATGCTTCTGGGGAAGCTTCAGCCTCATCCTTCTCATGAAGGGGAAATGGGTCCCATGCTCAGTATGACCCACAGAATCTGTTTCACTTCACATTATGAAACAGCAGTGATTACAGAATGCATGAGAAGCAGACAGATGTGACTCTGTTGTCAACAGTGTCAAGAGTTAAGTCCCCACACCCCTCAAGGTAAACTGACCAGTCTGCAGAGCACGCCAGCTAAAACCACCAGGAATAAAGATCTCTTCTTTTTAGTAAAGAATGAAAACCTGCACATTTTGATGCTTTCAGGGAAAAGAAATGAACTAACTTGCCACTGACTGGCATTTAGCCTGTGGGCAGAGCTGCCAAGACATGGTAATTACAAGCCTCTGAATTATGCTGCAGGTATTGATCTTTGGTGGGGTGGAACAAGAGCCGTGTGTTGACCCCACTATTCCTTTTCACAGAACAGCTGGGGTTTGACAACAACAGAGAATCCATGTCTGGGTAAACTGCTGGGGCTTTTTTCCCCCTCCAGTGATAACTCAATTAAGCAGCTCTAAAGGAGTTAGTTCCTTGCCTGATTGTATTTGGTTTTTCAGAGACTTGCTGCCCTACTGTTTCATAAAATAGCCCCATCTGAAATGGTGGGAGCACTCCATTTAAAATCCCTAGCTCCCTCCCTTCAGCCTGGAGCAAGCCTCTTTAGAATGTTTCAGCTAAAAGCCCCACTGCTGTTGCAGTGGCTGTGGAACAGCCAGTCCCTCCTGGGGGAAGGAAGAGCTGGCATTCTGGTGTGGAAAAAGTGTCCTGTAAACCTGTTGCTTATGACTACCATCTGCCATGTTGTCCCCAGGTGACTGGCTGATTTCAGTGAAAATGCTCAGCTTGATAAAGGAAGAAGAACTGCTACAAAATACACAAAGGGTAAATAATGATTAAATAAAACTCATAAGTTCCAAGAATCTTGCACTTTAAAATATCAGCTCCTGTCCTGCAGTCTGATTTGGGTACACTGCAGTTTGGCTCTGCACAGAGCAGCTTGGACAGCAGCAGAACCTGTCCCCCTCTGATCTGCCATTCCCTTAAATTCCAAAGTGCATTCTTGAACACCTAGAGAGATAGCAGGGGTACATGAATGCGGATGCAAACTACTTACTCCTCACTGTAGAGCCAGCACCTAGTGCCAGGGCTCTTGCTCCTTGCTGGCCTGTAAAGAGACAGCACAGCAGTTTTGGCAGACACACACACAGAGCACACTAGGCAGCAGTGGAATCAGCCAGCAGGATCTTACAGTCTCAGAGTTAAGAGCACAAGGAAAGAAAATGGCCAAATTCCACTGAATATATGGCTAGGAGAGGATGGAAAGAGCCATAGGAAGGTCTCATTTTTAAAGTTACAATTCAGCCTCATGCCTGTCTGAGGTTTGATTTAAAATTGCTGGTGCTTCTAGTACACAAAACAACAAAATAAAATAGAAAATAAGCAAAAACCCCTTCTAAATGTGAGCAGTGCAGTGCATGAGCAGCAGTTCAGCTCTGGAAGCAAAGTGCTGTGACAGAGCTGTGCTGACTCTGAATACTGATGCTGACCATTATCTCCTTTGAAGCTGCTCCTTGCCTAGCCAGCAGAAGCACAGCACACTGCTCGCTGCCAGCAGGCAGCAGCGATTTCTCATGTGCAATATGTGGGTCTGGTACTGTGAAAGGTTCCTCAAGCCACCCCCAGCTTTGTGTGAAGAAGAAACAAAAGGGGAAGTTCACTCTCATTCAGGCGTTTTATTAAGTCCTACTGGCTGACATCTCAAACCTCTAACCCTGGATGTTTCCTGTAACACCCTGGGGTCTCTGCCCACATCTGCAGATCAACAACAGGCCAGGAGCAGAACATGTGAGTCAAGGTGAAACAAATGGAGCTCAACAGGAAAAATAAAAGTTCACAAGTGAGAAGCAAAGAAGAAACTAGAGGGGAAAAATGTGTGGGCTTCTCTGCATGATTATCTCTCTGCTATGTAACTGAAGTTTCCTGTCCTGCATAGTCAGGAGGTATTGGGAGAGCCAATGCCAGACCTTACATTGATTTGTCTCGGTAACTTTTAAACTCAGGTGTGATTCAAGAGAAAAAATGATGTGGGAACATCTGGAGACAAGTGTGACAATAGACTGCATCTCCTAATATTTAGTACTTTTCTTCTGTTTCCAGTGTCTGTGAATCTGTGACAACAAGCAGCTTTACAAAACCAGCTTTTAACATCAGAGTATCAAACCAGTCAGGACTGTGCTTGGTCCTGTGGCACCTAGCACTTTGTCAACATGAAGGTCTCTTCCAACCTGGTTCATTATTATTCTATTCTATAATGTTAGAGGAAGCATCACATCTCTCTCAGTCACAGTACCTGCTCACCCCAGGCAAACCTCTTCCCCTCAAACATTCCTGACATACCAAGCATGTCCCCAAAAGTCAGAGCATCTCCTGAGCAGACAGCAACCCCCTGTCTCTCTCTACCCCTCTTTCTTCATACATTTCTGTTAGTCATGCTGGTAGCTCTATGCTGGAGAAGTTCCCACACTATGGCAGTTGTTTGGGAGGTTTGCTACGTCCTGAATTTGTCTGCTCTTGGCACAATATCCCCTCCCCAACTGGTGTTCCTGAATCTTTCCAGGGACTTTGTGCAGTTCATGAATCATCACCAGCCTACAATGTCTGCAGGGGCAAGACTGTCCATGGAAATCTAAAATAAAGTTTGCAGACTATTGATGGGAACAGTCTCAGGTTCAGAACAACAAGGCCCATGCAGCTCACAGAGCTGTGTTCATTCAGGCAGTGAGCAGGAGCAGCTGAAATCTCACTGAAGGACACATCAAGGACCCTGGAGCTTACATCTTATAAGAAAATAGATTTGCATTTAGTTTCTTTCAATGTTCATCAGTTTGCTTTTAAAGGTCTATAAAAAGCTCTTTCCCAGGAAGGGAGCACAGGATGGCAGGTGGCAGCTTCTTTCAAGAAGGTTTTTGCAGAGAAACTGAAGCAATAAGCCTCATTTGAGTTCTGGGAAGCGCTGCTGGATGCCTTGCTGTGAGTGGCACGATGGGCAGCCTGTTACCAAACCATGTGAGCCTCCAGTACAAACACTCCAGCCCAGAGAGCATCCTGAAAAGCTCTGTGCATGAAGTGCTGCACAACCAGAGGCTGTGTCCCATTACCATTTCTGAGCAAAGAAGATGGAATCTGTTGCTGGATAACAAAACTCTGCTGCTCTCTTTGCTCAGGCTAACACCACCCAGCCTGACAGGGCTCAAGGAAAATGTTTTCTTCTCTGTTGAGTCCTGGTGACTGATGGGAAGAGACTCACTGCTGATGTGTATCAAGTGACCCCAGCACATTAAGCGTAAGTTAGCTGCATGTTCCTATTGCATGGATAAATTATACATAGCTGGTGAAAACCGAGAGCCCTCTGTCAAAGCAAGCAGGCTCACTTGCACTAAGGACATGGTCCCCAGTGGCCACAGGACCCAGGGTTTGATGGGAGCTTTTGAAATCATCTAGATGACCTTTGGTTCCCCCTGAGAGATGGCTTTTTCCATTTAGTGCTTCAGTAGCAGACTGAAATGCTCCTGACAGCCTGTTCTAGTGTTTCAATGTCCTAACCTGCTACAGCAGTTTTACCTGATGCCTAGCATCAAGCTACCTGCTCTAGAAATCCATTTCTTCCTGTGGCAGAGAACAGGTCACTGCCCTGCTTCTGGCAGGAGTCATTTCTGTAGCTACCATGCCTCCCAGGTGCTAGGAACAAGCCCTGCACAACTGTCCAAGCAAGGCATAGCGCAGACTGTAGTGTTGATACCACACAACTACTAACAATTTTGCAGTGGGAACAGGAGTTGGTGGGTGCTGGTTCCTGTTAGGGGCAAGAGGCACTAGGAGATAGTGCTGCTCAGCATCGCTCAGAAGGCACAGAGCACTGGGGCTCCTGGAAACAGGAATCCGAGAAGTTCCCAAACGCTTATCAAACACCTGTGAAAAAAGGGGGGAGCCCCTGGACTTGCTTCAGACTGCAATGGAGCACTGGCTGGTGCTAACCCTCTCACAGGGTGAACTTTGCCTCCAAAAGGCAGGCAGGCTGCCAGGCAAGCTGAGGAAGGAGAGCTGCATCCCCAGCAAGGGGACAGGAAGTCTGAGCCAGTCTGTGTTAGAAGGCACAGACACTGACTGTCAGTGTTGCTCAGCATGTTGCAGGGAGCAGAGCAAGCTGCATATGGGAACCATTCTGATGCTGGCACTGGGCATCGGGCCAGGCCTGGGAGCCCAAGAGCAGGGCCTGGGAATGCACAGAGCTCTAATGGAATAGAGGAGCACTCAGACTGGCATTTGCTGCCAGGTGCAATGGTGAGAGGCCCTCAGACACACATTGGCACTGCAAGTAAACAGAAAATAAAAGCCCCTCCATTTTTCAGGACAATAAATGTCTGAAGAAGGAAGTCTTGTACGCAGCCTCTGTGCCAAGGGCTTCTCCACTTACCCTCCTCCCCGCTCTTCTCTGCTATCTGCGCAATTGGGGAGTCCTTAGTGAAGGGCTTGGGCAAAGGGCAGGGATGGGAAATGCTAATGTGCATGCTTATCACAGAGGATGCAGGCACTGCCACTGCTGCTGCAGGGCTGAATCACCACATTGGCTCCCTGTAACAAACAGGGATCGCTCAGCCTCACGGGAAGGGCATTTGCATCTCCAGCACCATGGAGGCAACAAACTTCATCCATAAAGATGGGCCCAGAACAAATGGCAGCAAATTACAGACACATGTTTTGCTTTAATTGGTTCACATCAACCCAATCTAGCTTGTGCCTTCAAGGAGCTCTCACAAGAAACCCCTTCCAAGTTTTTTGTTTTAACCTTTCTATGGAGGTGTGCTGTTTTCTAATGCCTTACAGATTTCACATTAAACAGTCTTTGAAGATACAATTTGAAAGGACTGCTGCTTTACAACTACATCACATGTTTAATTACTTGTTCATGAATTATAAATGACTAGAGGTAAAGGAGCACTGCCTGGAGTCCCTGTCCTGGGCCAATGCAGCACTGCAGTTTTTACAGAGTCTACCTCTTGATAACCGGGATCAGATTCCAGCCAGCTCCAGCCACGTTCAAAAGAGCAGCTGCTGCCAGTGCCATTTTCACAGACTATTCTTGATCAGCTCGAATGGGTGGAACACGCTCTGTTTGGAAAGTACAGCAAGATGTGGATGGCCACAGACTGATTACATCACTCATCTAAAACTCACCAAAAAGCCAGACGTGCTACATTTAAAAAAACCTCTTTAGACGTGGGCCTGACTTTCAAGTTCACAGCTGACAAACCCACTATTGTCTGCAATCAGGCAAACCCCTACAGAAACAGCCCCAAAGCCAAGCAAGCTTGCCTGCAGGTGTCCCAGTGCCTCCGACAGGGACACCGTGACCACAGGACACTGTGACCACAGGACAAGGAACAGAAAATGAGTGCACGGAGGAGTGCACCCACTGCTGGCACTCAACCAAGATGTGCCCAGCCCCACAGCAATGTCAGTGAGGATGAAACTGTTTCTTCCCACATTTCTCAGCCACAGGTGTTCTCCACAAGCACAGAGTTTTGTCTCTCCAGCTGATTACTGTTTCTACAAAATACACCAACGCTTTGTTCAAGCCTTTCTAGTTTTTGCCTCCCAAGAGGACACAGCTTGGGCAGGTCTCTCCATAGCCCTAAGCCTCAATTCATCACTCTTAACACAGCAGACAAGACAATAATGCTGCCACAGCAGAGAGGCAGCACCATGGGCCTATTTGTTGCAGTTGCAGATGAGGAAAGCAGGCTGGTGAACCTCCCCAAAGCAGAATCAACCCCTTTTGACAGTTTCTCTGAAGGTTTGCTGCTCTTTTCCTCCATACAGCAACAGCAATTTCCCTTCTTCTGTGCAGATGAAACTTGGATCATGCTGCAGGCCCTTCTTGAAGCATAAAGAACAGTTACAGGAAAGACATTCAAGTCATTTCCTTTTCCTTGGTTGCTGAATGCACTCTCTGATGATTGCTTTTAGCATTGTGGTGTAACTGGGGAGAAGTGAGCTGGCATAACCTGCAGGGCATCTCAAAGGAAACTGATTCAACAGCAATGATGTAACTAGGGAGATCCTGCCACAGGCTTCCACAACAGCCAGCCAGCGAAAATACGCATTTCAGATGCCCAAAATACCTCTTATATAGCCATAGCTATTGTGTTTGCTCGTGGCAACTACATCTAGTACACATTTTTGCTACACTTAGAAATAAAGCATTTTATCTGCAACAAAGCAATCTATGGGTCAGCAGAAGCAGCATGTGCAGCAGGCACATTTTCAAGCTACATTGTGGAGCTCACAAGATCGTAACCTGTTCACACTGTCTCTATGTCTGTATGTACATACACATTGTTTGCTTAGCCTCCCCCCTGTCATTTTCAATATTCCTCTGTGTACTGCCTAGGATCTTCAACACATTGCTCTGAAAAACACAGTTTAAAGCAGCAGGATTAGCAGAGGGGAATGCTGCCAAGCAGAGAAGCATGTCATAAAAGAGAAAAATGACAGAAAGCTCCAAGACTGTAGGAGCTGTAGAATACACCTTCCTGGGGCCCCTGCCATGCTGGCAGACATGCAGCCACACAGCTCAGTTTCCTGCTCTCACTGCAGTGGGTGGAATGTTCATCTAGCAATTGGGAGAACTTCAGAACTACATCACCATTCCACACACAGAGCATGTCAAAATGTGACAAAACATTCTGGGTCCTCAGCAACTGGAAAACTGCTTCAACCCCACTGCTGGCTGTCAGTGAGCTTCTAATGCCAAACCCTCTGAGGAGCACTTCCCTCAGTGCACTCCAGCCAGGCACCCAGCCTCACAGAGACAACATTAAAAACTCTTTTTTACATTCTCACTGCAGCTTAGCAATGTCCTTTGTAAAACCCTATGGCAGCAAGGGATTACACTTACTTTAGTTCCTCCACCCTTACACTATTTCCTCCATCCTTACACTCTGCTAGTTCCTCCATCCTTACACACTGCTATTTCATTTGTTCTTAACTTCATCTCTAAAACTAAGAAGTTGCTACTTGTGATGTTGACACTGAAAATTGAGAGGCTAAGGAAACACCCAATACTGTTCTACACCTAAACCCTTGCCTTACTGCCCTGAACAGGGGAGGCAGCCCCCATCTACACAGCCTACATTTCACCCCAGTCTTTTTGCTGCACTTTCATGTTGGATGGGCTCCTCTGAAAGCCAAAGCTTAGAAAAAAGAAACCACTCGTCTCAGGAAGTGACACAAAATCAGCTCTATGGGTGTCTGTAGCTGCCTTCCCTCACTCATAGACCTTTTATTGAGAGACCACCACAGGATGTGCCATTCAGGATGCCTTTTACTGGAAAACATGGTAACAAAAATGTCTCATTTCTTCAATCTGCCATCCTCTGTTTCACCACCTCACTTTCCTGAAGGTGCTCACCCTTGCACGCCACAGACCATCGCTGCAGAAGCAGCTGACACTTAACTTGTTTTTTTTACACATCTCCATCTATCTCAGTTAACAAGATAATTAATTCCATATGGTTCCTCCAAGTACCTGAAGCAAGGGACATGGTTAAGTAGCTCCCTGAATTGTGCCTTGCATAAATATTGCTGTCTTGTGTAAGGATTTGGACAGTTCCTTTCTTGCAGAAAAGAAAGAAGAAAAACAATTACTTACTAAACAGTTGGCAATAGAGGACCTGTAAGCTTCTCTTCATGGTATCATGTAGTCCTGCTGGTCTGCCAGTTTATTCATGATTCTGTCAAAAAAGCAAGAGAAGAAGAAAATGATTTATTACAAAATCACTGTTGTCTGAAAATAGGATGTGACCGTCCCAGCTCCCCACCTGGGGAATGGCTAACAATTCTTCGTGTGCCCTCAGATGGTATTTTCAGACACCTGTCACAGATATTTTTTCACCTCAGTTTGAAAACTATGATGAAGAAAAGAAATCCCAATCATGCTGATATTAACTATTCTCATGGTGAGGAAAATATGTGCATAAATCAGAGATGGAAGCAAATGTACTGAAAGCAAAAGCACTGCTGTGAGTAATGTCTCACCAGTACCCAAAGACAATGCAGCATTTCAGCTCTGCCCTCCACAAAACAGCATTTGCTGAGGATTCAGAAGCACCTCTGAGAGACAGGACACTGAGATCATCCTCCCCAAAGGCCTCTTGGCAATATTAAGTAGGCTGGACCCTCCAGTTTGCAGTTCAACATAATTGCATGTTCCAAACTCCTGGGAACATCTGAGTTATTTTATCATGCTCCCATAAAAATCTTCCAGAGTTTATTTAAACCACAGCCTTGAAGCCCTAAGGCAAACAAGTCAAAGCAATGAGTAACACCTTTGAGATGAACAAATGCTGCAGAGCCTGTGGAAGCAGGGCCATGGTTGACTTTTCTCTGGAGGTCCCAAAAGCATTGTGATATTTCTTGCCTGTGCTCTGTAACAAAAGAGGCTTGGGCTTACTACAGCTGTTAGACACGGGAATGTATGCACACAAACATTCCCCCACTGACCCTCACCCACTGCCCAGTTCCACTGGACCTTAACACCCCCTGAGCGACTCACAGAAATGTCAGCATTTGCAAGGCCTTTTCTCCTGTGATTTAACTCACTATTTTAAAACCAAAATTAGAATTGGACACATGCTGTCGTTTGATCACAAGAACTTGGTGAGGGACTCCTGGTCACCCCTTTCTCCTTAAGGTTTACCAAACAACAAAGCAGGCACAGCAGAAGGCTCTCAGTCCTCATACATAAACACACTTCAGAGTCTAATACACCATATTCCCAGTTGCTCTGAATTCCTACAGCCTCTCCTCTGAAATCCAGCAAACAAAGGGCCACTGATGGCTTTGGGGGTGTGTGTCTATGTTGTAATTCATATTAGTGCACCTAGGTGTGTGTTTTGAAACAGAGAGACAAAGCCAGTGCAAGTTTGTACTCAAACTTTGTCTCCAGAAAAGGTGCCACCTGTTTAACCTCAGAGACCCAGGACTGAAAACTCTTGGACTCATACATTCTGTCCTCTTTGGTGCACAATATCTCATGCACCATCTGTCTTACACAGGACAATGGTAAGATCACCATGGGCAGCTAGCAATACAGACTTGCACAGCAAGTGAGCCCCTGTTACAATGGGAAGGGGGAACTTTAGCCTAGTCCCTGACTGGAAGACTGGAAGTGAAATAAATTACCATTGGATGTGAAAGAAAAATAGTGATAAGTCTATATAATTCATTGGACTGCTAATGGAATATAGAGCAGAAGCATAAATGGCTCTCTCTCCTCTTCTTCTGTCACTTCTACTTGCAACTTTCTCTCTCCCATGGCCTTGCAAGGGGTATCTCTGTTTTGACTACTGTGTGAGGTAACATGAAGGAGGGAGGAAGTGGGGGAAGAGGTGAATGGGTCCCCTGGATCTGTCCAGGGAGGTCAGAGGAATTTGTGTTGTTTATAAATTATGTGTGTGTATATTATATATATATAATCTTTTGTACATATTCATTGCATTTCATATTTCTAGATTGTAGTTTGATAGTAAGTACAGTTTCTTTTGCTTCCATCCCAAACTGAGCTGGTCTGGCAATTTTTTGAGGGGGGGCTTGTTCTCCAAATTAGTTAGGGGGTAATTCCAACCCACCACAGTCCCTCAGCAGCATGGCTAAATTAACGGAGGCATAGTGATTAATACAAAAGAGCTGGCAGCTCCCAGCCATTCATCATGCCTTGCAGGGAAAAAAAAAATCCAATGGTGCCTTAAATTAAAGAAGAAATGGAGGAGAACAGAAGATGAACACTGAGGCAGAGCTGACAGCCAATGCAGAACATCTTTTTCTTTGCATGTTTATCTTACAGAACCCAGGAGACCAAACCAAAGAAGCTGAAACACCAGTAATGGAAAGAGGAGCCAGAGACATGCCACCTGCATCCTGTGAAGCACCTGAACTTTAGAATGTTATTTCTGAATGCCTTCTTTCTTCTAAGGATCATTCTAGGAAGAAGAGAACACCACATCCCTGCAGCTTTCAACTGCATTCTGCCTGGCTCTGCAGAACTGAAAGAGGGGAGACACCCTGAAGTGCTTCCATCTCCAAACATTGTTGAATCCCCAACCAGGGAAACACACCCTTGATCCTGTTAGCATCGTGCTGCTCTATGATGCCCTCACAAGACAGCAACAGAAGCTCCTCACTTCCAACTCACAGAGCTGTGACTTCCCCAGCACAGGTTCCAGCACCAAGGTCTTCACCCACTGCTCCCTACAGGTCAGTTACTTAGAGGGTGTTGGAGTGTCAATGTGTACTCCTGACCACACAGGGCTCCAGTGCAATGTTGTGTTTTCAGGTTTTGTGTGGTTTGTTTCTTAATTCAAGGGCCTGCTTCCACAGTCCAGCTGCTAACTTGCACAATTTATATCCCCAGAAGATTCAGGGCATGTTAAGAAGAAGATGCCTGACTGCAGCAGTAGGATTCCTCCAAGCAAGAATTCCCTGCTCTTGTTCAACATGTGCCACATTCTCTGCTGTGACTTATTTCCCACTGCTTGGAACATGGAAACCATCACCACTGCCTCCTTTCATAACACTCTGAGTACAGCTTTTTTACTAATTATATCCCTTTATACTCAGAACTGTTAGCACTGTGTAGATCTGAGGAAAAACTCATTCCCAACCACTTCCACAGTTTTCAACACCCTTCACTCTCCTAAAGTCTCCAAAAAGTAGGGTACCACAGCTAATCAGAACCAGACCTGCTGGAGCTGTGCAAAACAGTCAGTTAGGAGCTGAACTAGCAACTACCATACCTGGACAAGACCTGTATCCTCTGTTGCATGGGCTTAGAAACAGAGAATCTTACACCATCTCCCCTTTCCACTGAAATAACACACATGAAACTCACAGAGAAAGCAGTATCAATCAAGCAACACCTGACAGCAATTGCTGCCCCTTCCCCAGTTTTCCTGCCTCATCAGGAACTCCTGAAATCCCAGCCTCCTATTCCTGCTAACAGAGCAGTTCAAACCTTTCTGCAAAGGCTGTGATGGACAGGATTAGTGTCTCAGCTGCTTGCTGAGACAAGAAGCCTCAGAGATGGAGATCAGAACAGCTATAAACTACCAGGCTACTGGATGTCCTTCACAGTCCACCAGTAGTACAAGGGGGTTTCACTTTTGAGTTTGTTCCTAACTATCTACACTGCTAGCAAATACTTTTGGAGGCACCCCCATGGCAAACAAGTCTGAACACCAGTGGTTCTGGTTGCTTCTTGTTCCCACGGGTGCACAAATGTGACTGACTCCATGTCTGTCCATCCAGCTATAGAGTAAGAAGTAACTGCACCAGGAGAAGTTTAGGCTCGAGGTGAGGAGAAAGCTCTTCACAGAGAGAGTTGTTAGCTGTTGGAATGTGCTGCCCAGGGAAGTGGTCGAGTCACCGTCCCTGGAGGTGTTCAAGAGGGGACTGGACATGGCACTTGGTGCCACAGTAGTCATGAGGTCTTGGGTGACAGGTTGGACTTGATGATCTTTGAGGTCTTTTCCAACCTTATTGATTCTATGATTCTATAAGATAAGAAGCCTCCCATTTTCATCATTCATCTCTGCGGTGTTCCAAGAAGTCAACATCTTCACAAGGATCAAAGAGACTCAGCAGCTGCAGGGTTAATAACAGTTTGGTCATTAAGACACACTAGAGATAGAGAGAAGCCTCCTGTGGGCATCTTCAAACCTCCACAGGGCTGGATGAGGATGTAGTAGGTCACATAACAGGAGCTCACTTGCTCCATTTTTCTCCTATGTCATTACTAAAGCTACCCTGCCTGGCAGCCAGGTGTTGCAGTTATACACACAAACACTTGTCCACTTTAGCCAATTAATTCAGATTCATTAGCTCCCTGGTTACTGTTATCAAGCTCCTGTGCACCCAGTCCCACAGATGTCTCTTCTGCAAGAAGCCAGGCCTGGATTGTGACACTGACCATTTTAAGGCACTGCAGGCTGCCTTTAGATATTCTCACTTTACAACCAATCTATCGCCACAGAAACTCTTCTGGGTGCCAGTTTGGCTTCTGTGTTTCAAAGAGCTGTTTTTTTTTTCCAGTACCAGGTGGAAGAAATGACTTCTGCCACTTGCATAACATGAAAGTCTCTATTATCTAACAGTAATCCCAGACACACAAAACACAACCGAGCCTGCTCTGGAAATTTACTGCAACTGCAAAACCAATATCATAAGGTCTAGCTAAACATTTCCATTACAGCTCCTTCTTTTCAGTTACTAGTGGCTACTGGAAACTTATCTTTGATGCTGAAGTGTTACTGCACAGCTTGAAATGTGCTATTTTTGTTAGCTGCTTGGAGCGTCCAGCTTCCCTGGCTTGGGGGAGGATCATCTTTCCCAGTGCAACAGGAAAAAACCGAGTAGAACTGGGTCAGAAATAGGCCCTACTGAAAAGAACCTTTTGCTGTCCTCTTGGAAAGACTTAAAAAACAAAAGGCAATGTGACCGATTTAGGACTAAGCTGTGTGATTTTTCAACACTTTATTTGCGAGTCTTACGGGAGCTAAATCAAAGCAAGTCTTTTAACATCAAATTAACGATGAAAGCTTCCCATGCTGCCCTATGCTGAGGCAGCCCTATGCTGAGGCAGCCCTATGCTGAGGCAGCCCTATGCTGAGGCAGCCCTATGCTGAGGCAGCCCTATGCTGAGGCAGCCCTATGCTGAGGCAGCCCTATGCTGAGGCAGCCCTATGCTGAGGCAGCCCTATGCTGAGGCAGCCCTATGCTGAGGCAGCCCTATGCTGAGGCAGCCCTATGCTGAGGCAGCCCTATGCTGAGGCAGCCCTATGCTGAGGCAGCCCTATGCTGAGGCAGCCCTATGCTGAGGCAGCCCTTGGCAGTGTAAATTATCTGCTCTTTGACAGGAAAACTTTATACCCGTTGGAAGCTCTCCCACTGGAAGACTTTCAGGGCGCACAAAACTTTGATGGTTGTCTCTGTAATGCCTGGAAAAGCAAAGAAAATGCAGCTTGTTCTTCTTTGTGAAGCACAGCAGGGAAGGGATGGAGAAACAAGCTCCATTTCCACTGCACTATTGGGATGGTCTGTTCTCCCTGCAGGAGCTTCCACCACAGCATCACCCTTGCCTTAAGGGTGTCCACATGTGGGTGCTGATGTTTGATTTACTCAGCTAAACCCCCTCCTAGATAGCAGGGAGATCAGCTCCTCTGAAGCCTCCTACCTGTGCCCTGTTTAAAATGCCTCTGTCAGAAGGAGGTGACCCAACCCCTACATGGGTCTGTTTCCAGAGAGTTCCAGAGGGCTGAAGTTCCGGCACTGAGCTCAGCTCCTAACACTGAAATTGAGGTGGTGTGCACCACCATTATCCAGCTGAATAGATAACCCTTAACAAACCCTCACAAAGGAGGCTCAGCTTTGTGCAGCATTTTCAACTGATGCACAGTGAACTGAAACTTGGGCTAAGGAAGCAAAATGCCTGTAACTGTTGTGAAGAAGAGTTCACAAACTGAGCTTGGCTTTGAAACCTTGAGCTGCAGAGAGAGGCCCTTGCACAAACTGTCCTCAAGAGACTGTAAAGATCAAGAAAAATGAATGACATACAAAAAGGGATCTAGACTAAGTTTTGGGCCCTCTCTTGGGCAATTTCAACAGGCTTGATGTAAGGTAAGTGCAGAAGTGCCCATGCATTCTGCTTTGTCCCTCAGCTCCCTGGCCAGCCTACACCCATGAAGCAGAGAGGAACAAAACACCAGTGAAGGCTGCACTCTTCCAGTTGCAGCAGGTGCTGAACCCAGTCCACAAAACCAACTGTTTTGGAACCTGAAGATGGGTGAGCAACAGGCGTTTTGAATCAGGTCACAGTGTACCACCAGTGAGTTTTGGTTGTGGCCCATCATACTGTATCAAACATAATTGGTCTCTTCTCCTAGGCAACCAGCAACAGAACAAGAGGACACAGTCTCAAGCTGTGCAGGGGTAAGTTTAGGCTTGATCTTAGGAAGTTCTTCACAGAAGGAGTTATTGCCTGTTGGAATGTGCTGCCCATGGAGGTGGTGGGGTCAGCATCCCTGGAGGTGCTTAAGAAAAGCCTTAGTGCCATGGTCTAGTTGATTAGTTAAGGTTCACAGTATCATAGGTTGGGTGATCGGTTGGACTTGATCTTGGAGGTCTCTTCCAACCTGTTTGGTTCTTTGATTCTGTGATTGAATTAAAGGGGAAAAACACCAACAAAACCAAACCAAACCAAACCCTAACAAGTGTAGTAAGAAGCAATGCATTCATTGCTGCAATTCTGAATTGCACACCTTTATGTAAGTGCCTGTTTTATGCTTGTCCTTCCTTACTTGCCCTCTTCCTCCCAGTGACAAAATGGGAGGATAAGTAAATAAATAAGGATAAAGATGGCTTTTTTCCCTTTCTCAATGAAAAGAAACTTGTAGACATTTCCCATCACAATATATGCTTAAGAATATTTTCATGTCAGTTTTGGATGGAACATTTTGAAGCGGCTCCAATCATAATGTGCAAGTACAGCATAAGGAGCTAATTTCACAATGAGAGGTTATAATAGACGCAGGCAAGTACCTGAGATTGAAAGAAACATTTCATTGCACTTGAAAAACCCCAGTGGGAAAGCACAAGCACCTCATGAATCCTTCACCACCCAGTCTCAATGGTGCATTCAGAAATTTAATAGTAAACCCCACACTGTTGGGGTTTTCTAACAGAGCATAAGCACCCAACAACAGCCAACAGAGTCTAAAGTACATTTTAGTACAAATATCAGTACAGTAAACAAACATGAAAGGTTGAGGGATTTTTGAGCTCCTGTGCCTTGCCAGCTCATCTTGGCCTGTGACAGGGTGTCAGTTCTGGGGCAATCCCTACTGGACTGTCTGCCAGTCTCTTTAGCACAGCCAGTTTAAAGGAGCCACTCACCCTGGAACAAAGTTTATCACTTCAGAGAGCAGTCTGATGTAGCTGCTCCCATGAAACACCCTCTGCTCTGAAAACAGAAACATCTTTGGCAGGTTTGGATGGGTGAGTGCACAAATGCATGCCCACAGTCAGAAGGCAGAGAGACACAGGTGGTGTCTTCACCTTTGTGGCCCTGCTTAAACCTCTTTCTACCAAGGCCACTAACTACCACCCTTACAACCAGACATTCAATAAGCTAAGAAGAGAAGGGAGGTAAAGAGAACTCTGAAATAGGACTGCTCCGCTTTGGAGAGCTGATCAACACACAGCAAAGTCTCCATGCTTAGAGTCAACATTTCATCTGAGAGTTCATTGTGACTGTGTCTAGTTCAAGGGACATCACTTATTTAACTTCAGCTTTCAGCCCCAAGGTTTGATGGCAGAGGAAGAAGTGGCCTCAGAAAGAACAGGGAGCTACCAAACAGTGTCCCAGTCATAGAAAGCAACCCCTTTTAGAGAGGATTATTTTTTACACCATTTTGACAGAGCAGGTGGGAACAGCATGGAAATTTTACAGGGCCCCATGCAAAATGTAGGGTTTTTGATGCTGGTCCATCCAAGGTTACCATGGTGCAGACACTGCATTTCAGCTCACAATGTGTGCAGTCCTGCCTGAGTCAATAGGAAGAGCTTCCAAGAAAATGTCATTGCAGAGTAGCGTGGCTTATTGGTGTCAGTCAGTAGAAGTTCACTTTTCATGCAACTCTGAATAACAATGGTCTGCTCTGTGTCAACAGGGTGCCAACAGGCTTTGGAGAGAGGGCCCGCACGCAAGAGCATGAAAGGGGCACACACTAGCCTGGCACTGTCTGAGATGTAGCCCTACAAGACAGTTTGAGGATTCAGAGAGGACTCAGCACACTGAGCACTGTGTCTCATTTTCTTTCCTTTCTCTTCAAGCAGGCAGCACAGCTGCTACTGGCCAAGCACTTCACCCTCCTTCAGACAGGGCAGGGGGAAATTCATATGGAAGATCATGGGAAACCTCAAACAGCAGCATCTAAAATGTGCCAGGCTGCCAAGCAAGACCACATTTAGGTCCACTCAACTAGAATACGTTAGCAAAAACTCATCTACTGCCCTGAGATGTGAAAGTCTTCCTTAGGTGAGAGCCACTGACCCTGCTGGGAGCTGTGCCTCCTGGCTCAGGACTGGTGAAGCAGTGCAGACAAAGGTCCCTCTTTCCAGAAGGCTTTGCTTTTTTTCTCTAACAGAGACAAGAAACAGCACAGGCAGGACAAGAATAAAAATCCCTGCAACTCCATATCTAGTTGGTAGATTTAGTCAACATCTGCCCAAATAACTCACCTCAGCTAAAGCACAATGGGGATAACTGAGGTTCATCAGACACTGTTGCTCTGACTCAGTGTCTAATGCCAAGGAAATCACAAACCATATGGGCTAAACCATGTCCTGAGCTGCCAAGCACAAACCCAGAGCAACTCCAGGGGCTCTGTCACAGCACGGTGCCATTGGACAGGAAACCAAGGGAAGAGAAATGGGGAGAATCGCCTTGTGCAAAGTATGAAACAGCATAGGAGACCCTGGATTAGTACAGCAGGAGTTTTGTGTGCATGGACTTCAGTGAGACTCCTCTCTCGTGCTGTTCATGGAGCCTAACTCCTACTTGTGCATCCAAAACCAAACTCTGCATCTTTCTGTCCTTCTGTCTTCCTACTACAGGAAAGTCTTTCAGGATTGCACCATGGCTTTGCTTTTGTGGGCTGCAAAAAGCTGGGGGGAAATGTGATGTCTCTGAGACGTGAGTTCAGTCCTGCATGGGAAGAAGATGGGAGATGCCCAGCCACAGGTCTATCATATGACACAGTTATCTGCCCACCCCACTCCTAGACCAGCTCACACATCTGAGCAACAAGGCCACCCAGGGATGCAGTGGAAGATCCTTTGCAAAGAAAGCTGCAGCTTTTCTCTCTCTTTAGCAGTCCCTGCTCCTATGTGCTAAGACTGCTATGACAAAGATACAGAAGATGGGCATGGATAAGGAACAACAAGAGCCCTTCTGGTGCATCTGTCCCTGCAGTGCCAAGGCTGCACTGGCTGTGGTCTGTACACCTTGTGTCAAGTCAGTAAACTCCATGACTTGGGGGTTTGTCTACTATCCAGCCTTGCTCAGCATAAGATCAAGGCCTGATCATACACATTTAAGGGGTCAAGGTCACATCAAGAAGGGACATGCTGTTTGTTCCATCTCTGCCTTGCCACTGTCTGCACCAAGCAGACCAAGGGGAATGAGATCAGGGCTTGGAGAACCACCACGGTTGTGCCTAGGGCAGCTTTCTGCCCTGGGGAACTGGATCCTCTGACTCAGCGTCTAATGCCAAGGAAATCACAAACCTCGAGCTCTGCACAGGCTGTCATTAATTGCATCTTGTTTGCTTAGAGCAGAGCACAAAACACCTGCGCTTGGCTCTCTGGACAGGAGGAGCAATTCCAACTGTGATGGACTCAGCAAAAGCCAACTGTAGAACAAAGAGAGGGCAAACAAAGGCTAGTTCTGGAAAATCAGAGCACAAACATCTCAAGTTGGCCATCTAAATTAAATGTTCCCTCTTGCCATTATGCTTCTGTGCCTCATTTTCCTGGTGTGCAATGTCACTGCACCTTATGGGGACACTGGGAAGATGAATTCATTAATGTTTGTAAAGTACTCAGGTGCCACAATAATGAAAGCCACAGAACCGCTCCCCAGGAAATTAATAACTTCAGCTTCAGAGATGGATCTGAATGATGTACAGTTAAGGGAGGAAAGGATGACATAATAAACTACTGAGATAAAATTAAATATTGATTAATCTGAGCAGAGCTGGCTGAAATCTCCCCTTATTTAAGAGAGCTTTGCTTTGTACCCCGAGCAGCATTTAAGTGCAACTTACACAGGAAAATGAGAAGGGAAAAAAAAGATCTGAACTCAGGAATTGCATCACACAGCCCCATTGACACCCCACACTCCTCCAGAGAAACAGAGCCTTGAGGTCCTCAGCCCAGGCTTGTAACATCTAAGCCGACACTTGGCCTTGCCTTACTGCTGGTCTGATCTCCTCTGCCAGAATCCAGCCCAGCTCTTTCTCCTGTACAATGCTTCCATCCCTTGTGAAAGTCCTGCTCTGCTCTTAATCCCTCACCACTTTATTTGCAAGTATTGATCTCTTTGTCCATCTCCTAGCTCCCCTTGCACAATGACCCCATCTCCACCCTGCCCTTTGCTCATCACTTTGAAGGTGAGTCACCCGCCCAGATCACAGCCACTGCCTCTCTATCCCTGGTCCACAGGACATGCCCCACTGACAGTACCCCCGAGGAGAGCTGCAAAGCTTAAAGCAGCATATATAGATAAGGATTTTCCACTCTGACCTGGAAGATTCCCACTAACATGCAAAAAGTCTGCATGTTACAGAAATCCCTCTTATTTTCATCCTGCCACCTCCTCTCTCCCCAAGGAATTTCTGTTTCCTGACCTGTGATACAGAAGGTACAGTAACTTCATGAAACATGATTCACCATTGCCCCCCACATCAGTTTTTCCCTCAGAGACTAAACTATTTTACTGAAGTTGAAAAGTGATGACCTAAAATTGGAACAGAAATTTTCTGAGTTGGAAAGTTTCACATTGAGTGGTAACAAAATGCTCTTACTGAGTGAGGCATCACCTTTGCGAGGCTGAGAGTTAACAGAGTCCCTGTCTATACTGCTCTGCACCCAGGAAGGCTCTGATCCACTGCATCACACCAGGAACTGGAGCGTTTCAAGGAAGGACACAACCTTGAAGGAGGGGAAGCTCTGCAGACAAATGTGTGTGCTTCTTCACATACTTCCCTCCAAATGAGAGAGGCAAAGCCTCTAGGATTTGCTGGACTGTTCCCTCAGCAGCGTGTTGTGATTTAGAAGAGTTCATTTGTACTGAGGGCATTCAATGGAAATCTTGAACCACAGAATCACAGAAACATTCAGGTTGGAAGAGACCCTCAGGATCACCAAGTCCAACTGATAACCCTATTCTACAAGGTTCACCCCTAAACCATATCCCCAAGCACCACATTCAAACGACCCTTCAACACATCCAGGGTTGGTGACCCAAGGTTTTTTTCCTAATGTCCAGTCTAAATCAAAAACAGTTTAAAGAAATTAACTACAATATCATACACAAAACTTCTGGGAGCAAAAAAAACCCCCACAACTCAAAAAACAGTAATTGTATGCAAACTGAATTAAGCCTTTGATTAGCATGCAGTTGGGGAACATTAATACATTATTGTAATTTGGGGGGAAAAAACCACGTTAGAGGCTTTGAAACAGAAAGCTGCCTGATGGCAGTGTTAGCATTAAGATATCATTGTGAAAATCAATGTATATAATGAACTCAGAAAAAGATAAATATAACTGCCTGATCCTGCCCTTGTTTCCTGTACATCTGCACCGGAGTTTGTCCATTGTTATTCAACCAGCTAATCACCACCTTTTGTGCGCTGGGGCTGTTTTCACCCGCAGAGGCTGCTCTGGCAGACATCTGTTATTTGGTTGATAACAGGCCATCAGAGTCTCAGAGCCCCTGCAAGGCGCTTCTGAAGAAGCAGAAGCAGGTACCTTTGTTCCCACCAGGTAGGACTACAACTGAGCATGCTGTAACACAGCAGAACCAGTCTTGCTGTTCACCAGGATGCTAAAGGAACACCAATGATGCAAACGAGGAGCAGTTCTGAGGTACTTCATTAGGGCTGGGAGGGAAACTGGCTTTACACAAAGCATTTAACCTTCTCTTGAGAAAATAGAATACCTCACACCAAAGACCAGTAGGGGTTACACTGATCACAACCCACTGGAGCCATATCCCAGGCACAAGCACACAAGGCAGCGGTCCACTGAAGCTGATGCTCAGTTGTTGATAAAGGTCCACGTACAGACATTTTAAGAGCAACACAAAGGTTTCATTAGTGGCTTGGGAAGACAATCCTGTGCTGTTGCTCCCTAACAACTTAGCCATATGAACCAGTTCTCTCTATACTCCACTAGGAATATACTGCCTCTGCATTACCCATGAATCAAGTACAGCTCTGAATGACCCTTCTCATCAGGAATTTGGGGAGAAGTAGGACACATCTCTACCTTCAGGCTGCCTGAGCTGTGTGCTGGCAGCCCCATTCCTGCCGTGTCCTCCCCACTGTGCTATCAATGCAGAGGAGAGCCAGGTATTCAGATTTATCTTGCCTAGGGTTTGGGACACTTTTATCAACAAGTGACTGCTCCTGAAGCAGGCTGGCCATGCAAACAGCATAAGGCTGTCCTCTCATTAAGAGGACAACAGCTACACACAAAGCTTCAATACACAAAGGCTCTTGGTATTCAGACTGCAGAACAGTGCTAGCCCCAACCTGTAAACACTCTGAGCTCATGCAGTCTCTCACTCCAATTTCACCTGCTCATACACTGTGGAGAACTGTTGCCTAAACAAGAGTTAAAGAATTTTTTATATACATATATATTTATTTTTTTTACTGCCTCAGCTCATTGGCCTGGAACACTGCAGAGAGAGCAGAGCTGATGCAGTGTTGCCCCACGCTCCCATGCTCTGACCAGTCACTTGCAGAAATGCAAAGCTGTAGAGACATGATGGTGACGCTGCCTGCTGGTGTCTGCCACTGGCAGTGCTGGCCACTGAGACTGGTCAGACATGTTCCCAACCCTAATCTTGGTTTTGCTTTTCTGTTTGGTTGCACTTTTGGATGAGAAAGCAGCCTTTTAACTCTTTTCTTAGAAAAGTAAGCTCCATCCTGTAGTCTGCTGGCTAAGCCAGGAATGCACAGCCTAGCTAAAGTAACCAGCACTCTGCTGGGTACTCTAACAGGAGACTCTCTACCCTGCTAGAGCTGCTTTTCCATTTTGTATAAATAATTAAGACCTAAAACAACCAGAAGCTTGAACCAGTCTCCTAGATGTAATGTGAGTGTCCACTGAGGCGTTCATTGCCTCTGGTTTTGAACACTGAACTCTTCATTTGAGGCAAAACAGTTACAGCAGGACAAATTGAGAGACAGAGACAGATTCCATGGCCTGCTGGCTTATAATTGAGGTGAATAAGCCAATATACGGCTTTAAAACTCAGGCAGTTACTTCCTCACTCTGTTGAAGAGAACTGGTTTCTACTTGGGGCCAGTTCTCTTTCATATCTTTTGTTTGTTTGTTTAGTTTTTCCTCAGAGCCAGCTCAACTGCAACACCCTGCAAGAAGGGATTTAATCTCTCTCAGTCAGCAGCACAGGACAGTGCTGGTTGGCACAGGTGAGGACCTGGTGAGAGCCAGCTACAGCAGAGATAAAAATGCTTAATGTTTCTAATGGAGGTCAGTGGGTCTCTCCAAGGGCAACTGACACAGCACGTGAGACAGAACAGGCCTGAATTCCAAGTCTGTGCTTCTCTGTTCCTGGAAAGGCTGTTTTGTTAAGGCCAAGACAATGATTTGTGATTCTGCTCCTGCATAATGGTATGTCATGGGACGTGTGAAATGGAAGCAGAAAAGGGCAGAGAAACAGAAGAGAAAAATATCTGAATTCTGAAGAGCAGACTCAGGCACTAAATTCAATTAATAAAAGCAACTGATACATTCAATGAGACAGAGAATCCTGCAGTCCAAACCCACCAGTGACATTAGAACGGAGACCTCTCTAATGTTTACTTTTCAAAAACCTTCCCCACAACTGAACCAGAAGGCTCAGCACAGGGATGATGGTTGGACAGGCTCCCCAGCACATACATTATTCAGACTCACAAGTGGACATTTGCCAAGAGATAACAAAACATTTCTGCGAGACAGCTGAGAAAGATGTGTGGAAGCTGGGTACAGGCTCTGAGCTGACTGCTGAACAAAAATTGCTTGTTCGCTACAACACTGCATGAGGAGGAGTAACCAAGGTGATGGGATGTGTGTTTATGCAGGAGAGAAAACACCTTGGGTAGCTAACAACAAAACAGCTTGGAAAGGAAATGGTGGGGTTGCCTCCTTTCAGAATTCACGGTACATACAAAGCTATTTCTTGAGTTATTCCTCATTTCCACGTTCCTTATTTTTTTTGTGCCAATTGCTGCTCCTACCTCTGATGGGAAAGTCTCAGTGTCAAAAATGAGAGACATGGTGTAACTGCAAATAAAAGTTAATTACTGTGGAAATCCAACTCCAGCACTTTAATTAAAGCCTGACAAATGTATCACGGACCCCAGGCAGCAGCATGGAGCACACCCATTAGAGAGATTACTCCTCTTTCTATGGCCTCCCATGCTAACACAAAGGAAATATCAATCATGCCAGAAAAATGGCTTTTCCAAACTGAAGATGCTGGGAATTATTCTATTACCTTTCTGGGAAATAATTTTCAGAGTTGCTGAGAGGATTTTTATGCAAGAAAGCAGCACGTTAGAGTAAATGTTGGCTTAATTGCTGGGTTAATGGTAAATTGCAGCTTTTCTCTGAGGAAAAATGGCAGCTGGCAAGCCTCTTCTCCGAGCCTACAGCTCCTCTGTAATGGTACCATATGGAAATAGGTACACAGGGAACAGCCTCCAAATGATGCACCATGAAAAGAGGCAAAGGACATGGAGATGCTTGAAGTTGTCTTGTGTGGAAAGCTGCAGTGACTAGAATTGTTCATCAAACTCAAACAGCTTCAAAATGACATGCAATTGAAAGAAGCAAAGGACTTGGAAAAGCCTTCAATTCTTCAGCAAGCCCACAGACATCTTTGCTGCCCTCCAAAACCAGTCTGCTAGGAAGAAATATTTCCCCTGTGTCCCGACTGAGATCAGTATGTGAGGAGTCACTCTTGGTTTTAACCTTCTGCCAGCTAACGCGAGGGCACTGCTAAGGGACAGAGGGGTTTTCTTTCAGATGTACTTTATTGCTCCAACTGCAATTGTGTCATTGGGTGCCCAGCACTCAGCAGTCATGACCAATGCCGACCAGCTGATGCAGTAAAAGCTAGACATCTTTGCTTTTGCTTGCCTAGTGTTTAAAGTTTGGTTTGCAAGTGATCAAGAAGTAAAAAGAAAGCACGCTCAGATCTCAGGAGTTGTTTGGCTACTCTGCTGCCAAGATATTTGAATAAAGAACTGTCTCTTTCACAACCCAGGTTCTCCCCCTCTTTGATCCTGAAGCAATAATCCCCTATTTATGAGATTATTCTTGTTGCCATAGAAATTAATGATGTAAGAAATTTAGCATCATCATTTCCATAGAAGCAGGCAAGATCCAGTCCTCTTGAAAGAAACATATTCCTGACACCTCTCCCTACCCCCACTCTTCCAGACATGCAGCAGGCCACAATACAAAAAACTAGAGCACACAAGTGCTGTGGGCAGCCCATCACAGCCTGACATATAGCAACACTCCTCATGCAGGCCAGACAGTCTGTTTGAATGCTATGGGACTACTTTTAGGACTGTGAAGAAAGATCAGTCCCATCCTAATGCCCGAAGCAGGCTTTGTTTGGGGCCCCTTGAGCTGACAAAAACTAGACTGTGGTTTGTGGCAATCTGGGATTACAGAACTCTAGCATACAAGGCAGCAGTCTAAGATCCCTTCTCTTCTCCTAAACAATGCATCTTGGGATCACTAAAAGCCTCTGAGAGCGCCTTTTTCCTTTGCTTATGCACCACAGTGCTGTGATCCATGGAGTGGGATGGCAGTGTGCTAGCACTGGAACCTCTACACTCATGCTGCAAGGAACTGGGACTCACCAGCACTGACCAGCAAATGTCTTTAGCAAGGCTGCAACGTGGCCAGTCACAAACCCACCCCAGGGCAGTGTGCTCTGATGCCTTGCATAGGGTGGTGGCTGATAAGTTAACCCACTGCAAATTTTAGGTTGTTCCTTGCAAACATACTGGTCAAAACATCTCATTTTAACTTGGCTCTCAGTTGTTGCTACCCAGCAAGAGGATGGAAAGGCCTAAGTCATTCAAAGGAGCCTTCACAAAATCTGAGCCCTAAAAATACAGACCCTGGGCATAGCTCATGAGTCTTGACTTAAGGTTAGAGTTAGTGAAAGCATTCGCACAATGCTCCGAAGAATTGCAAAAGCAAACTCCAAAAGCACTCACTTTACCCCTGCTTTGTTAAGGTCACTCACTCACAGTGACCCAGTGTTTGTGCCAGGGCAGGGGATAAACCCAAGCTCCTTCTCTCACCCCCTTTGCACTAGCTCCAGAGTGCTGCCAGGCTGAGCACAGTGTGAGCAAAACACAACAGTGCTGCCTTCACCTGTTTGTGCATGTAGCTGTTTCGCCAATGAATGGAAAGATGAGGATCAAACCCCCTGCAATAGAATGCACAGGAACAAAGCCACCATCTCTGCTCACTCCCAGGCCTGTCCTAGGAGCACCAGCAGAGGTAAAACTCTGTGGCTCTTTGGTCCTCAGATGGATTTACAAGGCAGAAGGTTTCAAGCCAACTGTGATGATGACTGTTATGATGTGGACATCTGTTTGCTGAGGCTAGCACATTTGTTTCCTCACAAATGAAGGGGCTGAGAGAAGCTGCCAGTTTTTAATCATCTTTATGGATTTTCTCTGACAGTAATACTCCAGAAGAATCAAAATGGCACTGTCTGTATCCTGGCAGGTTTCTAGTCCTTGTGCTGTTCATTAATTGTAAATACCTGTAAATATTGTAAATAGTGCATGTCTTGTATATGTTCATTGCCTTCCGTTGTAGATTGCAGTTTTGCTTCTAAATACAGCCTTCATTTGCTTCCAGCTGAGCTGGTCTGGCAAATTTAATGTTGGGGAGATGGAATTTCAGCCCACCACACAAGTGTAGAGTCTTGCACCTGGGAAAGAGTAACCTCATGTACCCATATAGATTGGGGACTGACATGCTGGAGAGCAGTGAAGAGGAACAGGACCTGGGGGTCCTAGTCAATGAAAGGTTGCCCATGAGCCAGCAATGTACTCTTGTGGTCAGGAAGGGCAATAGTATCCTGTATTGTATTAGGAGTGTGGTCAGTAGGTCGAGAGCAGTTCTTCTCTCTCTCTACTCTGCCCTCGTGAAGCCACATCTGGAATATTGTGTCCAGTTCTGGGCCCCTCAGTTCAAGAAGGACCCGAGGGAACTGCTTGAAAGAATCCAGTGCAAAGCCATGAAAATGATTGAGAGTGGAACATCTTCCTTACAAGGAGAGACTGAGGGAGCTGGGGCCCTTCAGCTTCGAGGAGACTAGCGATTGACCTTATTAATTATTATAAATAAGTAAAAGGTGAGTGCCAAGAGGATGGCAGTGACAGGACAAGGGGTGGAAGCTGAGGAATAAGAAATTCCACAGAAACAGGATGAAAAATTATTTCACTGTGAGGGTGACAGAACACTGGAACAGGCTGCCTGGGGTGGGGTGTGGAGTCTCCCTCTCTGGAGATATTCAAGCTCCGCATGGATGAGTTCCTGTGTGATCTGGTATAGGTGATCCTGCTCTGGCAAGGGGGTTGAACTGGATGATCCCTTGAGGTCCTTTCCAGCCCCTAACATTTGTGATATATAGGAAAGGATATCAATAACTGCACTTTGCAGTCCTTGTCACTCTTCTATTGCAGGAACAGACTGTGCCTGGCACCTGGAGATACTATAAGGCAACTGTTGGTTTAGAGACATGTGCAACTAGGAGGGCACACACATATACTTCCTCCCCCTGCCCAGTTTTCTTCTAATAAGTTCCTGCAGAATGGCCATCACAGACCAGCCAGAGCAGCTACAGCACAAGGACTTCAGGTGCAAAAACCTGTCCCTTTCTGGAGGTAAAGGGATTTGCCATTCACCAGCAATGACAGCAGTGCCCTCCCTGTGCAGCCACTACTGAGTTTTAAAAGGACGTTGTGGATCTCTCTGCTCACATGGTCTGATGCAGATGTTCTGGAAAATCCACACTGCTATCTTCCCTAGGGTTCCTTCTTTGCTCACCAGGGGCTGCTGTACTCCCCACAAAACAAAAGACAGCATCCCTGCCTCTTTCCCAACTAAAAGCTGTTTGCCAAAACTGAGGCTGCTCCAGGCACCTCGGGTTCCCAAGCCATGGCCATCCCCAGGTGCTGAGGGATGGGTTGGCCTGGCCACACTGCTTTCCTGCCAAGGCCCCAAGCACTGTGAGGTGACCCCCCTGTGTGCTTACAAACGTTGCCCCCAGCCACGCTGTGACTCCGGAGCATGGACAAACTGCAGGTCTTATAGGAGATGGACAGATGAATGGATTGTCAATCCAGAAGGAAATCCCTGCAGACATTGTGTGAAACAGATCAGGAAACAGCCTCTTCTGTGGATGCTGTTATTCCTTAGCAACAAAGCTGGGCTGCTGCACATGGCTCTGCTAGAACACGTTCCAGCACTCACCAGCAGGGCTAGCATTGTTTGGGCTAGCAGGGCAAAACTAATCGGGTCATTTGTTACGTGCCAGTGCTCTCCACCTGCTGCCCACCTGCGTGGGCCCAGGACAGGTCAAGAAATACCCACACACATTCCTGGCTGCATGCTCTGTGTGCCCAAATACACAGATACACACTGAAAAAGATTGGGCAAGGGAAGATCTTTCACAACTGTTTTGTGGGGGATGGAGAGAAAGACAAAAGAGAATAAAACAAAAGGATTTCTTGTCTGTAAGATAAGGTAATAAGAGTCCCACTGAAGCTGAAAAGGCCTTCACACAATGATCAGGAGGAACTGATGTCCTTGGTCTCCAGGAAGCACCCAGGACTAACCTCTCCTCACCACTGTGACCTCCACTCACTGCAAGTAGAGGCAGTACAGGATAGAGCTCATTTCACACTCCCACCTCTCCCCATCCCTACACCACCCCAGATGCAGCAGTTCCCAACATTTAAGAAGCTCCTTGCCACCACAGAGTTTTTGCAGATTTTCCTCCCTGCTTTCTAGGGCTTGCCAGAGAGATGAAGTTCCAGACCAGCACACACTGCAGTTCACTAGACCTGCTGGTGCAGCCAGCCAACTCCCATTCTGCTCTCTCACACACACAATGCCTCAAGCCCCAATCCATCCTGCCATGTAAAAACCTCTTTACATTTGCCTTCTCAAAGAGTTCTCTGCGTCAGTACCAATGAGCTGATGCAGGGCATGGACTTAGAATGCATCACTGGTGCACATTCTGAGTGGGTAAAAATCCTTTGGCCCTCCCCAGGGTGCTTCACAACCTGCCACAGGTATATTCAGCAGACTGCAATGAGCGCCAAGCAGGCAAATTACTACACGTTGTCTTGCATTCTACTGACCTGCCAGGAGCACAGCTCTGCCTTCAGGGCAGAGGCAGGCAGCTAAACCCCCAGGCACTGCTGGATCTCATTGACTCCATGCACCCCAACCTGTGTCAGCCACAAATCAGTTAAACAAATCGCTATAAATTAAAAGCTAGCTGCTAAAAACCTGCTTTTTTGACAACCTTCAATTACAAAGTCTTGCTCTATTCACAACCAAATTAAATGTAAAAACCTGGCTTTCAACTACTAATTAGCTGCAGAAGATAGAGCTCCATTTCTGCTATGACATATTATACTTTGTTAATTGTTATTTACTCCAACAGGTTTGAAACTGCCATTTGATATCTAGCAATGTGAAATGCATTTTTGTAAAGCTTGGAGCTAAGGCACCTCTTTGGAACAAGGGGCACTGTGAAAACAAAATCCTAGGTCTTTGGTCAGAATCAGTATGTCTGCTTAAAGGCAACAGAGCTAGAAATCCATCCCAACATTGCTGACACCCATTAAAGATAAACCAAGCAGATCCAGAAGTGTTTGAAAATGGTACTAGGAATGATGGCAGGAAACAGAAGGGCTCGGGGTGGGGGTTGTGAAGGAGGAAGCTAAAGCTCTGGAGGGTTTTATTTAAAAAGAGAAAAAAAGTGATTTAATTTAACCTTTTGGTGACCTTTTCCTCAATTAACACTCTGCCAGTTGGTATCAAAAGGCAAAAATAGCAGTGGCAAAGGAAACATCTTTGTGTCAGATGGAGGGTTCTTAACCTAAGTAGCATTAACATCTCCTGAAACTTCCTGCTCTGTCCTGACCATTTACTCACTGGCTGGTGTGTGCAAGTAAGGCAGTGGCTCAGTATTCCCCTCCCAGAGCCTAAGCTCTGTAAGCACGGCTATTCACTGTCTGAATCTGTGCCAATTTTTGTACTTGCACTAATTACAGCAATAAACACATTATACATTGAGGAAATACAAAGCAAGCAGTGGATCGGTTTCTGTTCTTAGTGACATTGGATTTGCAGGGCCTTTCATTTGCTTCAGCTGAGTTACAGTTACATAAGATGAAATTCATGCTCTTCAATAACTAAAAGTGACACAGAGGGGAATGCTTTCAGTTCTAATGAGATGATGGCTTTGCAAGGACAGAATCTGTATTTTGCTCCTTCTCAGTAACACCAAACTGGAATCTACACCAGCACAGCACCTGCAAGGTTTGGTGCTACCAAACTGCCAAGTACATTAAATGCTAAAAAGCCACAGAGAGGAAAACGACTCTTGCTGGTTTGTTTTCTTTCTCATGTCACTGAACTGCAGAAGTGCTCTGACTCATTTTCTAAAGCCTACATGGACATCTAGAGGAGCCTGAGGCCAAACATCGCCCCTTCCAAAGTCTCTGGTGTAACTGTCATTGATTTCAGGAGGGTTGTATTTTGGCTTAACGCCATTTTGGGGTACGAAATACTGTTTCTGTTTCCAGTGAACTCAATAGCAAATCTACTTACAGTAGGCTTGAGCTTTAAATATGCAGCAGACTTTCAAATGCACACTGCAGCAAGGGACACAAGATTATCCCTCCTTTTGCATTTGATGAATTATAGCAATTAAGGGCATGAAAATCTGACCTATCTGAACTACCTTTATCGGGTATGTTACAGTCAAGAAAGGATTACTACAACCCATCTCTTTGTTTCACAATCTAAAGTAACAATCAGAATCCAAAGATCTTTGCTTTCTGTTTAAACAATGGCTACCAAAACTCCAGGGATACTTATTCCAAATGGAAAGCTAGTGCCTGTCAGTTTGGGAAAACAGATCAAGTACTTAACAGGTTACATTTAACCTGCAATACAAAAGCCATGAAGATGTCTGAACTGAACACAAAGGAGGTTTTAAAACTAATGGAAATGTAATCAGTGGGGTTTTTATCCTGCAGGATTGGGTTCTGTCACTCCAGGCTGCTCATGGCATCTCCTGGCTTGAGAGCTCAATCTGCTCAGGCAAAGCTTTGATCTCCGTGTTCACTGCTAAGTCGTTTTGAGTATTAAAGAATTAACAACCATGCAGCTATCTCCTCTCGCCTCATTCTGCACGCTGGGTAGGTTCTTCAGACAAATCAAACATCAGCTGTCAGATGGCGCCATGGTTATTTGGAGCACTTCATTTGGTGGCTTTCTAGCAATTCAGTAGTGTTTGCACTTATGGTCATGGAATACTGAAAATGCTGCTATCGTGCAACTAGCACCCAGCCAGTTTTCTGGTACATGAAAGAAGTGAAGCCCACCCAGTCACCCTGGCAAGGATGGAATGCACTGTTCACTACCCACTCCACACGATGGGAGTGGGCTACAACTCCAGCCTTTTGTGTTCAGCTGCTGTGGGGCATCTTCTGAACTTCCAGTCTCCATACAATGTGCTGCCACTGAACCCCACACTAGGTCCCCCTGCTCTGTTAAAATCATAGGCAAACTCTTCACACATCCTGGCAGGCTGAAGAATGCCAACACTGACTTTCACACCACCAGTACGGTGAACTTCATCCTGCACAGAAGTGGATCCTCTTACGCTCACAGAGTCATACTGATACCTCCATGTGCAGCAAGGATGAAAACAACATACCAGGCCACCGAGCAGTGTATTGGCCAAGCAACTCAGCCTTCTGTGCTCTTCTTCCTGGCTTGCACTGATTTGTGCCACAGTGAAATGCTGCATACATAAAACCACCTGGAACTGTGGTTTATTGTTTTTAATCTTCCAGCATTGATTGAAAGAATATGAAGAGCAGAGATACAAGGTCAGGTTTTCTGATCCAATAAAGCTGTTCACATTATTATGGTGCCTGTAGCACCATTTTCACATCCCCTGTTTTGCCAAGCATTTTCTAGGTTTCCCAAATGAGAGCAAGAGATTTGCCAATGTTCCTCTATCAGAAGGCTTTGCAGTAGCTAAATGATTGCTTTACATGCAGAGCACAAGGCTCTGCTGCTAACCCAGGCCATCTTAGTAATGCTGTTCTACTAAGGTGGCAAGTGGCTTGCAGCCCAGAAGGCCAATAGCATCCTAGCCTGCATCAAAAAAGCAGCATGGTCAGCAGATGGAGAGGAGTGATTCTGCCACTTTACTCTGGTGAGACTTCATGTGGAGTACTGCATCCAGCACTGGAGCCTTCAACACAGGAAGGACATGGACCTGATGGAGGGGATCCAAAGGAGACCATGAAAATGATCAGAGGGCTGGAGCAGCTCTGCTATGAGAACAGGCTAAAGGGAGCTGGGGTTGTTCAGCCTGGAGAAGACAAGGCTCTGAAGAGACCTAATAGTGGCCCGCCAGTACCTGAAGGGGGCTACAAGAAGGCTGCAGAGGGACTGTTGGCGAAGGCCTGCAGTGACAGGACAAGGAGCAATGGCTTGAAATTAGAGCAGAGCAGATTTAGATTGGACTTGAGGAACAAGTTCTGTACCACGAGAGTGGTGCAACACTGGACAGGTTGCCCAGGAAAGTAGTTGAGGCCCTCTGGGGACCTTGTCAAGGCCAGGCTTGACAAGGTTCTGAGCAACCTGATCTAGTGGAGGATGTCCCTGCTGACTGCAGGGGGGATTGGACTGGATGACCTTTGGAGGTCCCTTCCAACCCAAACCACTCTATGAAAAACAAAATTCCCTGTATCTTACAACCTGATGGACCTAAGAATGTCCTTCCCAGTCAGGTACCGGGACACTCAAGCACTGTGGCAGTGAATACTCACCTTGCTCATTTCACTGGCACACCAAAACGCAGTTCTCCAGTATTGCACATAGAGGTATCAACCAGTAGAAGAAATGTATCCCATTTTTGCTCTGGCTACTTTCCCAGTGTGTTTACTGACTTGGACACCAGCTGCAGATGGATCCCAAATTTAATTTTGTAAGTTTTGTGCATAAAGGAATAATTTCAGAGCTCTCCAGGTAGTAGGTTGAGCTCTCTCAACTCCCATTAGAGCCAGAGTTGAAGGAGCTCTTTAAAACTGAAAACATCAAAATGAAAGATTCCAAATAATCTGAGAAAAACAGAAACCCACTCATTCATGTAGGTTAGCTTAATGAAATATTCCCAAAAGACAACCCTTCTTGGTACTTGTGATGTTCAATCCACTCAGCTTTTTACCCACTTTACAACAAGGAGAAGAGAGAAAAAAAGAAACCAAACAACAAAACCCAAAACTCTGCCACTTTCACAGTGAGTACTGCACATCATCCAGCCTGATAGCAAGTACAGGCAGCAATGTTCATCATTGACAACTGCTGATGGCAGCCAGCCTTGCCAATTTGAAAGGAAAAGTCCAAAAGGAGACAAGAGGTTTAATTGTGGTGTTTAAAGGTCCTATCCACACAGAGTAGCAACTGTTAATTAACAGTGATGTTGCTGAGGCAGAACTGCCTGTCAGTTCGCTTCAATGCTACATGGTGAGACCAGGCTCACAGAAAACCTTTACTCTCTTAGAGCATGTATGGATCATCTTAGTGAAATGAACACACAAGGAGAGAAGGCAGAGTCTTTCCCAGCCACATGCAGGTGAGCTATTATAGATCCTTTGAGTTTCTCTAGGATGGGCTGTGGCTTCATCCAAAAGATGTGGCTCAGAATGCTCCATCTTCTAATTAAAGGCTTAATCTCCTCCGAGTCATCTGGGCAGTTGTCCTGACATGCCCATTACTCCCTAGTCTTGTTTTGGAAAAGTGCCCAGCAGATCACAACAGCCACAAAATCAAATCACCCACCCTGTACACTCACAAGGCAGCATGCCCATGTTACAAGGCTTGTGGGAAACATGAGCACAAAGCAGCTGTCCCTGCTCTTACCAAATGCTCTGCAGGAAAAGAGGAGAAGCCTCGCTCAGGGCTCAGGATGTCACTCTGCTTTTCTGACACATCACTTCACACTTTTGTTAGGACACAGCCCTCTGCACACTAGGAGGAACACATCCCAGCCACTACATGTTAGCAACCAAATATTAACTGCAGACTCTTACAAAAACAAAAAGCAAGGTTATAAAGCGTTTCTGGAAGCAAGGCATCACCACCCAAATGCAGTTCTATGCAGTCTGCTTTTGACCACAGTGCAAGCTCCTTTTCCTATGCCTGTCTCCCTCTTGCTTTCCCCAACTGGCTTCCTCCCTGCTCTATATCCTGTGGGTGCCCATGACCAGCCTGAATCACATTTGGGTGGAAATAGGGCTGGAATGAAATTAATGTAGCAAGTAAAAAATTATAAAGCATACAAGATGATAAACACCAGCTCTGTTGTTAACAAGGTATCACTGCAATGATGCAGCCCTTGGACACCTGTACCAAAACCTCCTGTACCAAGCAAGTCCAGAGGTTGCTCTGGAGCTTCATCTGCTAACAAGTCACTCTGAGACTGAGTGTGGAGATCTGAGTGTTATTAGATGCATGGTGCTTGCACTGCTGAATTCCACAGCATGGCTTCAAGCAGCAAAAAAACCCTGGTGTTTACAACTTTGACCCCTGTAGATGCTTTTGTGCACTAAAGGTACCCAACCTAGACAACCCCTTTCTTAGAAAAGCTGACAAATGAATATATCTGGAGGATGGAGGAGGTGATAGCCACTAAGCAGGCAGCTAGTAGCACACAGAGACTGAGTATTACCTTTCCTTTTACTGGTTTTTGTTCCACTCCTGTTCAGCCTCCACCAAAACAACTTTGATGATGTTGGGGAGTAAAAAAAAAAAAAAGATCACATGTTCATAAAGAAAATAGGTTCAGAAGGTCTCAAGGCACCTATTCTAGCTCTGGCAGCAAGGGCCAAATTAGCATGCTGCAAAATGGTTTCTTCTACAACCAATAAAAGTGACAGCAGGGTTGATGCAACAAACAGTTCTGGAACAGCTCCCAAGCAATTCGTGTTTAATTCAGAAGCTTGGATGGCAAATTTGACATTTGATTAAATCTGAATTTCCAAATGAAACTATCAAAAAGCATTAAATTAATAAGAGCATTATATCTTGCTGGTGACACAAGTCCCAGTGCCTCCATGGGTGTTGTCAGGCACCAGTTGTTGATCAGCAGCACTTAGAAAGCTCAGAGCCAGCTCCCCCCAGGGTGATTAAATGCATGTGCTTTTTGCAGCTTGTGTTCAGACTCCCCACAAACCCACTGTGCACTGCAGCTGAGGCACTTGACCAATCTGCAGCTCTTTCTGAACAGGCTTACTAATAACTGCAGAAGCCAAGGCATTCACCTTTACCTCTGGCTTCCTGACACCCTGCCCCAGCTGAGCTTTGCATTTATCATCTGCAGCTACTTGCAAATGTATGCACGCACTCACAACAGCAAGACCCAGCAGCAGATGCCCGGCATCTCCAACAGCATGGTGCTCAAGCCAGAGCTGGGAAAGACAGCAGACAGGTGCTCTGCTTCTCCCTGCTGCCAAGCCTGCCTCATGAAGGCAGCCAGGCTGAAGGCCATCAGTGAAACAATCAAAACTTAATCTCCAAATGTGTCTCTGCTCTAAATACCTTTCACCAGCTGGTTGCTACTTAGCCCCTGATGGTGTCTGGGCACTTTTCCTCTAAAAAAGCAATCAGCCTCATCTGATATAGTATGAAAGGCCAAGCTTGCTCCTTCCTCAGAACACAGGCACACCATCCACCTACAAAAAGTTCACAGAGCACCAAAAATAATTGCTTGACAGCTCATTTTTCCATGCTGGGCTGGGAAAAGCCCTCCAACAATCAAAGGTGGCATTTGGCTTTCATCATCATGAAGTCTTTCCAGTAGAGCAGAATGAGCACTGCTGTTCTCATCTACCCAAACACATCACCCAACATCTTCACTGCAGGAAAGTGGGTGCAGCACCATGGATCAGTGGAGAATGTAACCCAAGGTAGGGCTTTTCATGGTCCTACCACTCGCTTCCACAAATCTGTCTGATTCCTACCCAAGGGATAGATTCAGAGCAGGCAAGGCATGTTTAATCAGAGCTGCTGCTTCCAAAACTCAAAGGGCTTTTATTTTTTTAAAGGGGGTTAACTGGGCTTTTTTAATTCCCTTGCTGGAGTTCCTTCCCCTGCATGGAAAAGTATCTAGGCATGGGCTGAATTTAACAAGCAGCATTTGAGTTTGTGGCATATTTCAGGGATGGATATTCCTGAAACCATTCAGTCCTCAGTTAGGGAACGGCCACTGCCAACACAGGAATGCAGAAGTGATCCAAGAGCGTAAGCAGCCCACTTGGTCACACACAGAGCTTTTGTCACTGGGCACTCAAACACACATTTCACCTGTTTTGTTCCTACTCATCCAAGCATCCAGGCTAACCTTCAGTGCTGAAAAGAGCTGTTCTAAACATGAAGCAGTGTGCTGGGGTCAGAAGAGACTTGTTTTCAGGAGTGCTGCTAAGATAGCTATAAAACATTGAAGGGAAAAGTGCAGAGTGTTATGATCTGCTTCTTTTTGCACCTTACTGGCTCAGCACAATGCCTTCTCTCATCTATTAGAAGAATGCTGCTTGGTTTCCAGCCTGCCAGAAGTATGCTGATGTTCTACTTAGCAATCACAGAGGGCTGTCTTTCACCAGAGCAGGAAACCTCAGCTGCTCCCAGCTCTGACAGGCTTTCTTTTTGCTATTGCTGCTCTGTTATCCCTCAGGTGAAGCAGAGAGATACTCCTTCCTTCTGACTGTGCATCCCCTGCCTCTCCAGACTGCAGTCTCCGCAGGACTGGGACTTTGCCCACTGTAGACAGTCTGTGATACAGTGGGACTCTGGACACTGCTGGAACACCAGTATCAGGCCTGCTGTTACCACTGAGAAGCCAACACAACCAGGAAAACTTAGTGTGTGAAAATTTCCAAATCAAACCCTGAAGTCCTTACACTGATACCAAGCTGCCAGGATTCAGCCATAAAGAAGGAAAGCACGGAAATAAGTCAGTAATAAGCCTTTTCAGTAACCACCATAGAGGCAGAACCCAGTGATGCAACATCCATGAGGATAAAGAGCTCTAAAAACCCTTCCTGGCTGACAAATTCAGGTTTTCCATTATTCAAACCAGAGGACTCCATAAAAAGGCAACTGCAAAGAGCTTAATTTATCCTACATGAAGATTCAAACTGTTTGGAGCTAGACTATCACTGATTTCAATCCACTCTACAAGATATCAAGGCCTGTGATTTAATTGGCCAATTACTGATCTCTGACAAGAAATCGGTGAGACTGCTGCACCTCACACGAGGTGGTGGTAAGGGATAAGATGTGCAAGCCTGAAGCAGATGAAGCAGAGGGTTTTATCAACCCCCTGCAAAGCTAACAGCTTCAGTGGGCTTGCAATGATGAACATATTGGCATTTTCTTTGTCACAAACTGGTAGAAAGCCCCATGAAATCTATGGAAATCCTTTGTCCAGCATAAACAAATCATGAGCCATATCCAGGGAAGTTTATTTTTGCAAAAATCCAAATACGCTACTCAGGTTTTCCCCACTCTGCCCAGAGAAATCAGAAAAGTCAAACTACAGTCAAGATGCTGCCACATGCAGCACACAAGGAGCTCTTGGTCTATCATTACTCTCTGGGTGCCTAGCACTTGGGGATAAGTTTATTGATGTCTCCATAAAAAGCCAAATCAGTGGTAAATGGAGAAAAGAGGTTTTTCAAGGAAGAAAAGCATGTTTGAGTTTGCAGACCATTTTTTGTCAGTCCAAAGCACACAAGATGCAGCAAGAGAAGCTATTGCACCAGTGCTTTTATTGTATTGGGAAAGCTCCTGCAGGACCACTGGCTAGGCTGGGTGATGCCCATGGTCGCCTGGGCATGGTGAGGAAAAGCAGGTGACAAGAACACAGGAGCACACCTGTCCCATGCTCTGCTTTAACATGTCCTTTGGAGCAATAAGATCACATAATTAAGGCTGGAACAGACCTTTGAGATCATCAAGTCCAGCCACCACATTGACTAGACTATGTCATTAAGTGCCACATCCAATCTTCCCTTTAACACCTCCAGGGACAGCAACTCCACCACCTCCCTAGGCAGTCCACTCCAGTGTCTAATTACCCTTTCTGTGAGAAAGTGCTTCCTAACATCCAACCTAAAGCTCTCCCCTTCATCCAATACACACTGAGATTCTTTGGGGTGGAATGCATCACTGGCTCCAACCCCTCCAAAAGCTTTTGTTCCCATTTCTGCACCCATTCCATGTGTGTCCTTAACAGGGATGAAGGCATTTCCATTTTTTATATTGCACAGGATAATGGCTAATCATTTCAGGCTCCATTAGAAGTTCATTGCTCAGACAACTTCAGGGCAAGCACCCCACCAGCCTGCTATGTGCAGAAGGAGGCGAGGCCTCTGCTCTCCATGCTGCAGAAAGTGAGCAGGGGACAGCGGATTGTCAATGCCCTGGGACTGCATCTGGCACAAGATTTACATTAACCATACTGGCTTCCTTTCTTCCATTGTCTTCTGATGGCAACAGGGTCTCATCTACCATACCCAAATAGCAAATTATCATCTTTTCCAACTCCAAAGGGAAGGACATGCAAGCACAAGCAGCTTCACTGCTTCATCACTGAAGGGCAATATACTTCACTTCAGGTTTGAGTGTTCCAGAATAACTTATATTGATTCCAGGGAAAGCAAACAGAGAACTGGAGCTGTGATTGCTCTTAGTTCTTAGGTGGCATAGCTGCACACGTCTTCATTAACAGCAAGACAAGGTGAGAGCTTTTAGTAGTTTCATATTTAGGATCCTGAATGGAAGAGATGATAGCACTGAAAAAGGATTTTGAAACACTCCAGAAGAAACTCCTAAAGAAGGAAAGCCCTGCCATGAACTTGCCCAAGAGAGGCATAAGATCCTCTAGACAGAGATGTAAAAGATGTCAAAGACATCCAACAGTGAGGCTCTTAAGTGGACACCTTTGGCACTAACTGAGCAGTGATCTTTGTGTGGGTACAGCCAGCCAGCTGCCTCAGCATCTGCCAGCACACACTGCCCATCCCTGGCAGCTAAGTCCCCAGAGCCTAGCAATGATCCTTCAGCAGTGGGGTTCAGTTCTGCTCAGGCAGATCACTATCACTCCACTGTGCTGGTGTCCAGAAATGACCATTGAGCCTCATGGCTTGAAGTGAACTTGGGCTGTGATCACTCTTTAAATGAGAGAGATTTAAAGTCCACTGCCTTCAGAGAAACTCTGCAGGCTTGGGAACAGGCTCAAACATCTTAAAGCAAAGGGATAAATGCCAAGTATTGTGCTTTGGGGATTGGTACAATATCAAACTACCAAGGTGAAGTGGTGTCAAGTAGGAGGCATTTGAAAACTGCACATTGCCAGTGCTTTAGATTGCCACTGCTATGCAGGGGGGAATTTTCTTGCACTGGACATATATATGAAAGCAGGAAGAAGTGACCAAGGAATCAATGAGCTGAATGGAAGGGTTTCTTCATCACGTTCCATTTGGTGTTTTCTGAAAGCTATTGTCTCTTTCTTTCCATTATACTCAAGTGCTTGAAATTCTCTTTGATGGGAGACAGCTGCATCCTGCTCAAGTTGACAAGCCCTGGAAAAATGCAGCTGACAACTGAACTCCAGGAAGATACATCTGAAATGCTCCCTTTCATGCTGAAAAGGATCAGCACAAGGTATGAGCTGCTGTTTTCTGACACTTGGATGGCTTCTTGCAAGGTGACTTGGCCTGCAGGCATGCCAGCAAGGGCTCCAGTCTTGTGAGGTCTTATAACCACAGCAGGACTGAAACTGGCCGGCGTCCGTCTGCAAGCAGAGCGCGGCAAGTGCTAATGCTGGGTTCGGTAGGTGGCAGCCTTAGCTCAGCCAGCACTCTGCAGACAGGGGAGCACCGTATCAAGGAGGGGGAGCCTCCTCTCTTCGAGAGGGTGCAAAATATCAGGTTCCAGGTGGAGAAACACATAAGGAGCTTTTGGGAGGATCATGACCAGCTGTTATTTTTTCACTGATTAATTCCATTCTGCCTGACTGCAGACTTGCTCTCACTTTTCAAGGGATGCTCCTAAAAAAGCATGGCATGTGTTTAAGTTCTCCTATGTCCCACTCTAAAGATGGCTCAGCTCACTGAGGAGTCATTTAGCATGGGGGTGAGGCCAGACTGTCATCGTGCAATCCACCACATACGGTGTCGTTTGGGCAGCAGATGGCACAAGAGTGACACTGAAGGACAGCTTTTTCAACTCTTAGCGTTGAATAGCTCTCACATTACACAGAGACAATTAAACTGTGGCTTTGGCCATGTAATCAGAGGCGACAGAGGTAACCATTTAGCTTACACCCCTGCAAGACTTACTCTTTTCTTGGGGCTGCAGTTCTGACCAGGTGGGGTGTTCTGCTACACCATCCATGGCTTGTCTAGATAGCAGAGCTCAGCCAGTGGAGCTCATGAATTGACTGGACCAACAGCAGTACTCCATGACAAACCTTTAATGCAGGCAGTTAGTGTGCCTTGTTTGCAGAGCTCAAAAGTAGCTTGCAAATGGTAAAAGATGAGGAAACAAAGCATTCAACAATGATTGACAGTCACTCCAAATATGCTCCAGTGCATTCAAGTCCCAGGCTCCGCTCTGGCTGGGATGCTGTTCTGCTTTTCACAAGCTACTTTCTCTTTGCTGCAGTTTGACTAGCTGTAGATGAAGAGAATAATACTGACCTGCCTTTGGGGAGGGTTAGGATTCTTAAACACACAACATACTTCAAGTGTTGTCAAAGACCTCTTTCACTAAAAGAATGACATATTTGGAGGAGTTTCAGTGATTGGTAGTGATTCATTTCTTACAAAGACAGAAAATGTTTAATCTATGAAAGGGATGGAATGACAGACTTCTCAGTCAATACTGTTCAATATAATAAAGGGACAACTACTAGAGAGCTGGCACGGATTGTGGGAGAGGGCTACCACTAGCAATGCCCATACAGCTTTGGAGACCTCAGCTACCTCTGACTCCAAATACAATCAAGGATACTGCCTACTCCCAGTAACAATATAAGTCTTCTACCTAGACTTTCCTCATAAACCAAACATTTGTGTTCTATGCCACTCCATATTTCTCAGTTATGAGTGAACTTCAATTCATTCATCCCTGTTTCTGGATAGCAATGAGGGTTCAGCAATGCTGCCTTCTTGTTTTCATTAGAAGCCAACCCTGGTGACCCAGCTGCCTCAAAAATAACCAACCAACCAAAAACTTGACTGAAGAAAGAAGCCACCACTCATTTCATGTAAGGCAGCAGAAATAAGAATCCTGGAAATGTTTTCTCTCCTTATTGCAAGTCACAATGTGGCTTTTCAGCAGCACTTCATCTGTCCTCCGTCCATTTCTGCACATAGCTTTGTCATCATCCAGCCCTAGAAGGGCAGAAACTTGCTGCTATTGCAGTGTGAGAACACATTTCAAAGTGCTTTGTGCTCATGGCAGCCTGCAAACTCTGCTGCAGTGAAGAGTTGTTCATCTCTGGGTGAGGGACCTGTCCTGCAGACTTACCTGGGACACAAATGAGATCTGCTCAGGGGCACACATCTCTGGGGGCAAGCTCCTGCCTGCTAGATATGATACACTGCTCTACTATTCTAACACACTGTGACTTTGCAGGCACATTTAATCTACTAAGAGCTGCAACTTAAACCTGCTCATTCTTGAAACAAAAAGAAGCAGGTAAATTTGCTTGCTGAAGACACCCAGCTTCCAGGGGAAATCAGAAAGAACCCTGAGGAGTTTCCACATGCAGCAGCCCAGTGTATCCAGAAGCACATCACTTCCCTCTGGGTATATAGCACTGCCATTTCTCTGTACTTGGCCTTTTTTCCTAGCAGAAATCAGGAATGACTTTGGAAAGCAAAGCCATTGTGTACATTGCCTTGCCCCACAGACCATTAGATTCATTCCAACTTTTTAGTATAACCACTAAAACACCTAGCTCAGCCCAGCTTGACTAACTTCTGACTCTGTTCTTGCCCTTTTATTTAAATCAGTAACTACATTACTCCAGAACCTGCCCACCTCAGTGGAGCACTACACACAGCCCCTTGGTAGTTTGCATGTTTTGAAGCTGCCAGTGAAAAGGGTTTAGCAGCAGATTAAAGGCCGGAGCTGCCAACTGCATGAAAATACACAGTCAATAGCCTGTTAACCACAAATCCATAACTGGGTTGCTGATAAAACATTGCCTAAGCCCCAGTTTGTTCAGATTGCTGCTTCAGATTCCTCATGACAAGATCAGCAAAATGAGAAGAAATTCTGCTGTTTCCAGAGGAGCTGCTCTGGCATGCAGTCATGTCTGTATAATTGATTTTCAAACTCCGCTGTGGAGTTTTAATGTGATTAGAGGCAACCAAGGTGGAACTTCCCCTTCCCATTTCATTCAGCACACCTCCTTACAGAGAATGCTTTGACTTACAGGTGTAGGTCTTAGAGTTAAAGAGATTAATTCCTCGTGAAACACCAAGTGACTACCTGCTGAACCTCCTGCACAAGAGCAGGACAGCCATGCTGGAGGGCAGTCTTGCTCAGGGAGGTTGCAGAATCCCTACCTCTGGAGGTTTGCAAGACTCAGCAAAGCTGCAATTCACCTGCCCTGCTGGTGCCAGCAGCTCTGAGCTAGAGGCTAGACTAGGTGACCTATAGAGACCCCTTTCAACCACTGCTTACATGAGTCTATGGCTTTCTAAGTGGAGATTAAAATGTAAAGGCACTTCTCCTGGAACAGCTATTTCTAGAGCACTCCTTTCCCAGAGGGGACTCTCCAGTGACAATCTGAAGCAGAAGACTATATTTTACAAGGATACATTTAGATTCCTCTGCCATCTAACATCCTCCAAAACTTTTTGGCTGCATCTCTCTTAACTACTCACTGCGTACTAAATAAGAAGCAGGCAGGCATGTGGGACAGAAGTAATGCTGATTGTGCTAACTGAAAAGGCTGCCTGCTCAAGCATGTAATGAGCCCCCTGCAATGGCTAGGGATTCAGTACCATTGCACAGCATTGCTTTGTATTTTCAGCAGGCAAAGCCCCATTTCATTTATGTTCCCTGAACAAGGGCAACTGTCTAAAATGGGTTGTTTACTTTCTCTGCAGATGTCTCTTTCCTTCTCCCAGCAGCAAAACAGGGTTCTACATTCACAGCAGCAGAGCAAGCCTGCTGCAGCCAGAACATTGCTGAGAGTGTGCGTGCCGAAACAAAGCTGTCAGAGCTGTCACTGCAGCAGGGCTGCTGGACTGCAGGAAATCATTGTAATGAGGGCAGCATCCACCCAACAAGCTCCCCTTGTCAGAAATAAAGGCTGGGTTCTAACTTTCAAAACCAGCTCTTAATGTCAATCATAGTTTGAAGTCCAAGGCACCGGGAGGGCTGTGATTAGGTGTTGAGAACTCTTAAGTAAGCCATGACAGTTGGTGAGAGGAAGCCTTTGGTACTCTGCTGCCACAATGTACAAGACAAAACAGAAGTGAGGCTTTAGGTCAACATCTTATACAGAAATGAGACACACAGTAATGAAGGGCTTTCTTGTACTGGAACACAGGAGCCTCTAATCCTGGCATTTCCATGAAAGCAAGACCTGCATTTCAGATACCTGGCTTAGCAAATCTGTCATGCACACATTACTTAAGAATCCCATTTCCCCTGCATGTCAAGATTAGTATAATGCATGCCCAAAACAGTCCTGTGAAGGAATACTCCATAGTAAAAGCCTGCCCAGCATAAAAAAAACCTGTATCAGTATAGAAGTCACTACATCCAACTAGGTATGAGCCCTGGTATCAAAATGCCTTAAGCACTACTCAGAGCAAAGGTTTTCTGTGAGCATGAATTTCCTCCATGGTCTTTTTTAAAACTGGTAACAACTTCCTGCACTACTTTGCCTTTGACATCTCCTGCACCATCACCTCGCATCTGAAAAGCCACACATGCATCACGCCGATCTGATGCCAGTTCTCTCTTTGACCTTCTATGTCCAAGGGCAAGAAACCCAAAAACCAGCTCTTACATCTGTCCTCATACTTCATTTACCAAGTGGGTGTCTGTACTGAAAGTATCTGTGAGGGGCTGAGACAAAAAGGTTTCCCTGCCTTTAGACACAAACCAGCATCACACGTGAAAGAGTGTCAAAGCTAGGCCAGCAGCACACTGAAGAGTGTGCTCTTTAAGGCATAGACAGGACTTCCAACAGGTTACAGAAACAGGCCTACAAGCTCTCTACTTGTATTAGAAAACATTAAACAGATTCTTGGCACAGGACAGCAATCCAGATTTGTTTCATCACAGACTACTCTAAGTCTCCCAAGAAAAAAGGCAGGCAGAGGCAACAACTCCTTTCAAGGGCACACAGAGAAAACACAGCATCTTGTCAATGAACTGGTGTCTACTGGAGAAACTCAAGAGTGACCCAGATGCAGCAAGCCTCTCTGCTGCAAACCACCACATTGCCCCTGAGAGCAGCCTGGCTGTTGGGTAGCACAGCAAATGTCACTGCATTAGTTCTTCCAAAGATGCATCTTGTGTCACACAAGTGGCTTTTCCTCCAGTTGCCACTTCAGACTGCCATTTTAGGAGGATGACAAAGTAATTCTGCACCAGGCTATTGCCTCCTCACCACCTCCCCTCATGCGATAATGGCTGTTGTCAGTGTCCCACTAACATCAGTACTTTGTTTCTCACCCTGATGCACTATGTAGCCTTAGAGAAATAGTAATCACTGGACAAATATTGTCACTAATCTAGCCAAGGTGATCCCTTGTGAGGCCTCATGATGAGAATGGTTTTCAATGCCTCTGCTTTCAGTGTTTGCTTTTTGTTTTGCCTATCAAACTCCACAGAATAGCTCAATGTCTCCTCAGATATGAAGAAAAGTGCCTGTTCAGAGCTCTTCAGAGGCTTCTGAGCTCCCAGCTTCACAAAGGTTTACAATGCATGAAGAACTAACACCACACAGCTCTCCCTCCTCTTCAAGGAGATGCAGCCGACATGCACATCCACCACCCACCCCTGGCAGTGGCCACTCAGTGAGGCACTGCAAGGACTGCCGACGAGTGCTCTGCAGTCTCTGAAACTCTGCTTTCAGTGAGGTTTTTCTCTCTTGATCTTACAGATCTTGTGTGGAGCACAGCACAAGGTTAGAATTCAAGGCAGGTACTGCTCAGTTGTCTAAGCCTCCCAATTAGCGTCCATCATGTGCTCTTCTCATCCTGAAAGGCTGCACTACAACACTGCAGCTGTTTAGGTGGTAAATAAACAATTATTTGTCATCTAAGTGTCCAGGATAATGCTCCCTTGTCACGAGTACCAGCGGATAAATAGAGCTTCCTGGAATAAGAGGTGGAACACAGAGATCATTAGACCAAGAAAAGGTCAGTAAACAACTTGCTTTTCCTCAGGCAAAACAGGTGAGAGCATTTATCATTCTACTTCCCACCTGGCTTTTATCTTCAGCTCTCCAAGTGACCCCACAGCACAGCAGCCTGCAAGGGAGGACATGATCCAATTCCTGAACTGCACAGCCCGGGGAGAGGACAAGCAAGAGGACAGCATGCAGCGAGTGCAACAGGGCAATCCCTGCACTCAAGGGCCTCAAAAGCCTCACGATTATCAGCCGCCTTTGACATCAAAGGCTATCACAACAGATGACCTCAATGAGAGCTACGCTGCTTTCCTTTTTGCCCCCCTGCCTTTTGTTTTTTTCTCTCTGTCTCTCCTGCTTGGAGAGTTGCACATATGAGGGGGGGAAAAAAGAGAGATTCAACTGTCTGGAGTTTGGGCTTCCCTCATCAGAGAGAACTAGCTCAGGTCTAAAATGCATTTGACAGCTGGAGGTGCCCAGCTGAAGTGTGCAAGGCCTGCCCTGTGGATTAAGCAGATCAAGGTGCAGCATGTCCAACATGACTAGAAACATGTAGATTGCCTCGTGCATGCAGGCAGGGATTTGCAGCAGTGAAGGATAGGAATGCTTCATTTTGAGGTGCACCGCTTCTGCCCTGCTGACATGAAACAGAGATGCTGAAGGGTCATTGCTCACTGGAAAGGTTGAGGAAGAGACCTTGAGAAATATTAACTACTCCTAAAGGGAAATATCAGCCAGCTTTCTCCTAGAGAAACTGCTTATCCATCTAGCCAGAAAGATTTTTCTAGCCTGCTCCATTTCTCATCCTGCCCAAGACTAAACTCTGACTGTGAATTCAGTAGGTTTCTAGGACAAACTCCAGCCATGAGCATGCTTGACAATTTTTCACAAGCCAGTCAGGTTTCCTACCAGAAAACATCTAAATAATATCAGGGGCAACACACCTTCCACTGAGATGCCTAAACAAGTTTAGCCTTGTAAGGATTTCCTCAAAACCAACCAGCTGAGCCATATTTTGAATAACTGGAGCATTTTTAATGTAGAGTATTGCATAGCCCAGCATTCAGAGCAAGCTTTTCTTGATACAACCACCCAATCCAAACCATTTCCCTTGGTTTTTAGTTTAACAATCTTAGAGATCTCTCCATTCCTGCCAGGCTGCAAATAAAACTTTTTTTTTTCCTCCTCCTCCAAAGGAACACTATTCACACAGTATTGCCCACTTTGCTAGAACTAGGATGTAAAAGATGCCAAAATCATCTCCAAACCCCTAAGCTATTACCTCTTGCCGGCTTGGCTTTACCAAACCTCCTTTACGTAGAAACCTTTGGCTATCCCTACTGGAACAGGCTATTCTAACACTGTGAGAGAACAAGGCAAAGGCCCAGATTTAAGTTATTTGTCTTCAGTTCATTGCCCAAGCTGAGCTCATTCTCCAGCCTCACAAAACAGCCTCCACAGTCTTTGGTGTGAGCCAGGTTAGTTTTTCCTGGTATGTCAGATTGGGGTTTGACATTTCCTTCCCAAAAAGTTCTGTGCCACATGCTCTTGGCTGAGGAGAGAGAAGAGAAATGTTCTAATTTTATCTTGCATCTTTATCCTATTAGGGATGCCTTTTAAAACACCCAACCAGCTAAATTGCCCAATTCTGCCAAATGAAAAGTTGCTTTGGATGTGGAGTGTGAAAGGATGGAGAGGAGGGATGGTGGTGTATGTTTGACAGGACAATTGCTAGCAGAATACACGTTTTATATTGATAGTAAGGACAAACCATACAAATTGTGGCCACCATAAACCACTGTTACAAGTGACAGCCACGCTAAGATAGGGCTGCTGGGTTTGCTGCACCATGAAACGTGACACTTCCTAGTGGTTTACATCAGGTAACAGCAGCAGCACCAGGGTCAATGCGTGCCTGTTTGGTTGCAATAAACACATTTGAGCTCTAATTCATCATTTAATTGCACAATTGAGTTGTTCAGAGATGCAGTAGGGTTTCAGATGTGCAGCTGGGCTGTGGCTGTCACAGGAGGATTCTTTTGCTCCTCTCCTTGGAGACATGCTCTGTGGGGACATGGCTGAATTACAGCTTTAGCTGCACTTCAGACAGATCCATCTTGCATGACAAATGAATAAGCACATGCATAAACAGATAAAACCAAACATTAGAGAAAAGTGTGGAGGGAACAGCAAAAGCTTGTGTAGTGGAAAACTGAATGTATAGACCAGGCAGCAGAGACAGCTTGACAAGAGGACAGGTCAGGTCCCACTTAGCACCTCACAAAAAGAACAGAAAGCAGCAACTCAGTTTTCCCAACTCATAGCTGAGACTGGTTAGAAGACAAGTTTCCTAATCTGAGCTATCCCTTCACAGAAATTACTTGGCATCAAACCAAAACCTCAGATGGGAGCCAGTACTACTTGGATGAAAATTTCCAGAATTTGTCACACTTCTACAAAGTACTTTAAAAAAAGTTCAAAGTAAAGGGTGAAATCTCCTTTGGTGGTACAAGAGAGGCTGTGAAATGACCCTCATTATATGGGAAAAAGAAGTACCATTATGGAAAAGACAGCCTGAGAGAGACAAAATAACCCAATGGAGAGGTAATAAAGAAGTTTGGCAGGGTCAGGTCTAAAAGCCCCCACAGCAGCAGCTGGCTTTCAAAAGCCATTGCTTCACCAGCAATGCTTCCTAAGCAGTAACTTTTTCCTCCCCTGTACCCTAACCCCAGAACAGCTACCCCTGCTCAAGCCAACAGTGCCAGCTTGTGCCATGGCTCATCCTGAGCTAAGAACCAGCCTGGGCAGCTGGCTCCTGCCAGATTGAGCCTACAAGTGGCAAGTTTCACTTGCAGTTCCCTCCCTAGAGGAAATCCCTTCATTCCTTCCCTTCAAACAGCAATGGAGGGTGCTCTGTTTGGGTTTGGGCTTGGGCTTGTGTTTTGGTGGGGGTTTTTAGTTTGGTTTTTTCCTCAGTGAATGTTGGGGAGGAAAAATAAACACGAAGTAAGACGAATAGTTTGTTGTGCTCAAGCATAGCAGAGGTAGGAGTGTAGCCTGAGGGTCACTAGCTTCAGTCCAACTGCAGGGCTCCTGTTAACAAACCCTGTGAGCAGCCCTGCATGCACACTGTGTGTCTAACAGCCCAGCCAGCCAGCACATGGCCACTGAACATCCAGCTGCTGCTCCTGTGGCACTGAAGGCGTCAAGGCCATACCAAACAACAACACCAGCAAAGTGCCAAAGAGAGGCTCTTGGGGGACTAGCTAGCTCTCTGGGAGTGTGTGAACTTGTAAACCCAGTAAGTGCAGAGCAATCTAACAGATCCAAACAATTCAGGTTACAAGTCCCAGACCACCACAAGACATTGACAAGTAAAGCTGCTTAGCAGAAGTACTCCCTGATATCAAAGCAGCACTGTACATAAGAACACCACATAAAACCAGTATCATCATTGGGCCCTCTCCATCCCCACACTATGGGAAATGAGGCCAGAATGAGCCCTTGGGGCAAGTGAGTGGTGGTCTTCCTGTACTGTAAATAACATCATAGGAAACCATAGCCAGCAATGATGTCTTCCACAGCAGGCTCTGAGTCACCTTCCTGTGATCCCCAGGCAATAAGGCTGTTATCTTTTGTGCCAGAGACTAAATTGGTCCCCGTGAAGCCTTGTGGCTGGGAGTCAGGAAGGTAATTTAAAGCTTTATTTGTTCACCTTTCCCCCAAAGAGCCATGTGGTTGCAGTACTTGAGCCCTGAATTCAGAGCCTGAACAAAGTGTGCTCAGCCTTGCACTTGTTCCCTCCTCTCCAGAGCACAAGCACCTGCCCTAGCAGCAAACAAGCACTCCAAGTGAATGCTAAAAGCCACCAGGTTGGTGTTCCACTGGGCCAGATGCTTCTCCTTTTGTTTTAATCTAAAATAAGCCTAGATAACACAAGTATTTGAAACCATGGCTGCTATGGGATGCTATGAACTGCTGCTCAAGCTTCTTTATGAAGGAAGTTGCAAAGATGTCTGGGAAGCAATATCTAGAATCCTATGACTTGAGGAGCATTTAATCTCACTAGCAGAAGCTTCCTACTATCTAGACTGTGTCTACTCAAAGACAGGCATGAAGGGCGTCTGCCTGACCACTATCTTGGAGCACTATTTGTACAGCTTCAACTCAGGAAAATTATCTTAGTGTGAGACTGGCATAACAGTGCCTAATCAGCCTTATTAGCCCAAATTCTCAATTGTTTCCTGGTAAGCTGCATTTGTGTCTTAACTGATTACCCACTTCAACTATCAAGTGCCAATTACAAACTGCAGTAACATTAACGTCACAGATGCTTGGATTTAGAGAGGAGCAACCCCAGATTATTCTTGGAATAATAAGCTGCACTCCAGAGGCAGCAGACTTCAGTGTGGAATGCCTGGCTCTGATTTAAAATAAATATAAAAATCATTCTAGTATAGAAGTGACTCATTCCTAAAAAAGACTTTAATTAGAAGCAAACCATGGTACAAGTCAGCTTGCAGCGCTGCTGCAAACAGGCCCCAGGATCACATCCACAATGGCACTGGCAAGGGCCATTTCTTGTGCTCCCGACATACAAGGGTTATCTTTCAAGTGTTGCTTTATGGCTGGTCCTAACGGAGTGAAGGCCCAAGAATCCTGTTTCCCTTGCACAAGGAGGCCTGAAAAGCTGGAGCAGTTCTGTGGCAGCAGACCTGCAGTCTGTTCTGCTCACTCAACCACCTGAGCACCTGAGGCTCAGGCGAACTGCAGACACTGGGAAGTAAAACTTGTTCACAGCATCCCCTCAGCTCCTGACAGAGGTAGAGCCAAACCAAACACCACCAGCAGCACTTGGAAAGATAACAGGTCTCACTGGGAAGCCTCTCTGCTTACTGTCACTGTAGAGTCCATTTTCCAATTCTTTCCACATCCTTCAGAAAGCGAATCTGTTGCACTCTGGCCACTGGAAATCAATCCTTGACGCTTTTAGATGAGAGTCACCGTCCTGGTTTTACCAGCTCTCCAGCACACTCTGCAAACATCCCCACCCCCAAGCCAGCAGTTTACACATGGCTATCTTGTGGAAGCTAGGGAAATTTAGTTCTGCAGGGCTGAGTCACACACAGCTGTCTGTGCTCAGGTCATGCTGCCATTCATTAATACTGATGCAGCCACACTGCCTAAGTGAGACCAATAGCTTCTAGCTGCAGCACTGGAAATTATCCCTTGCTGCATGGCCTAACAGCACAGGACAGGTTGTGGTTCCATTCTCAACATCAAGAAGAAACATGAATCAAAGTACTTGAGAGGCCTGTGGGGTTTTGATCTATGAACCTGGGTCTTCCAGCTGGGTGCAGAGAAGCCATGGTCTCTTATCTCTCCCTTCATGCCACCTGTCACCTCTTGCCTGCTTCCTTGCCGACATACTGAAAGGTTTCTCACTTGTGCAGCCAAACTGCATTAAGGGAACTATTCCCCTCCTTGCTCTCTACTCCATCTGAACACCTCTGCCACAAGGACAGCTGAAGCTGAGGAAAGGGAAATAAAAAGAAACTAACTGAAAAATTGTACAGAAGATATAGAGCAAAGGAAGTTAATCCAACAGGGCTGAGAAGAGCAGGTTGGGGCTATTTTTAGCAGATTGCTAAAACCTGAATAGTTTAAGACAGGGTCATTAAACGATTTGCAACTTGAGTGACTTGCAAATGCAACTGATGAGCAGCAGAAGAAACAAGTGCTGAGAGAAGTGCTGCTATACAAAGCACCATCCTGAAGCTAACCAGCCAGCCATCTACCCAGCACACTGTCCTCAAGGAAGACCATGCCTGAGAAAGCCTCTTATCTGCCCTCAGCACAACATCCTTGGCTGTTGGAAATCCTTCATTTTAAAACACCAGTGGCTTAACATTGAGTAAATAGCTAGAAGAGAAAGAATTCTGACTCTGGTGACAGGGGAAGAGCACAAAAGGAATTAAAAAAGCCTCAAAGGACCCTTCCTCCCCAGCTTCCCACTCTTCCCTCCAGAACTCATCATGCACTAAACTGAGCATCACCCCACATTTGCTGCCAAGCCAAAGTAACATACAGGAATTGCTTAGCAGCTGCCAGTGGGTTTCTTCCAGTCATTCCCATTGTTTCAGTAATGCTGTGCTCTATACCAGGTATGCACAGCTGTATTCCCTTCTCTATCTGTACCTAACTCTCCTCCTTCAAAGTTCCCAAAGCATTTTACAAATAACCTACAAATAATCTGGCAGCATAACCTCAGATTGGCATAGTGAAGAGCAGAAGAGACTGTGTGTGACAGAGCCAATCAGTTAAACCAAGGAAAGCAATCAAGCCACTGTGAAGTTGCAAACTGTCCCCACCTCCTCTCCTTGTTCTGTTTCCAAGCTATAGGCACGGCCCTCAGTCCCATTTATTTTGCTTTTCCCTCTCACTTCCATTCTTATTTCACGAGTGAAGTGCTTTTGTCAGCAAAATTCCTTGTTTATAAGAAGCTAGAGAGATATTATCATATGAAAAATAAGAACTAATATCAACTCTGCAAAACCAAGCATAAACTAGTTGCCCCCTTCTTTTGTCCACCTTTTTCTCTTCATTCGTGCAGTCATTACCTGAACAGAACAGAGGAGGCTGGGCAAGCAGCTTCAGTTCCACAGAGACAGGAAGAATGCCATTCAGTGGATGGGTCTGCTAATCAAGCAGGAAGCAGCACGGCATTGTACACACTTCAGCAATCACTTATGCTAGCAGGGTTAAGCAACAATAGGAGCTAGAGATGCTCTAGGCCTATACTTCATGCTTTGCTCTGTCAAGAGAGAAGACTACAAAAAAAGCTTTCCTCTTGGAGAATGAGCTTCCTTGAGCTTTCACTCTGGGAATTATTTCTGGAAAGGATTGAGTAATTTGGGGAAGTACAGGAAACATTATAAAAGTAATCTTAAATATAGTTAAAGGTTTAGCTGAGGACTTCAATTTGGTGGCACATGGAAAAGAAGGTAGGAGACTGGAAAGTTTTAGCTGGATTCAGAATCTGTATGACTAAGCTGGACTGTTGATCTTCTCACATACATTAAGTTAGAAAAAGGAATGAGACTCATACCAGAGATCAGCCTCCCACTCCAGAATACAAGGATTTTAATAATTATGGTTACAGAGCACTGCTGATTCCCTAAGAAGGGACTGAATCCACAACTTCTTCTGGCTGACAACCTACTCACCATGGAATTCCCACAGGAAGGTGGAACACAAAGCCCTAGGTTGACTGTCAAGCCCTAAACCAAATCACTGAAACCACCTGGAAGGACTCTGCACGGTTGTTAAAGGGGGCAAGCAATGAGAGCATGAGTTCAGGAGCCTGGCTTGAGGCAGAAGCCTACCAAAGTGCATCACTTCCCTTGACAGACTCTGTCAGTTCAAATGGCCTGCACACAGGCTCACCTGCTCAGCTGGCTGTGCTCTCCTACAGCAAGAGGCAATCACAGAGTTCCACAGCCAACGTTCAGGCTCAGCCCCTTGGAAGTCAAAGGGTCACACACCTTCTCTCCCAGTCTCGCCATTCAGGCTTATAAACCGCTCATTATTACATGAAATACACAGATTTGTTTTGATCAACTCAGCAGCTGGCATTCTACATTGATGATCTGCTTACTGCAACAAAGAACAAGCATCTTACTGAAACCCATGTGACAGCCTGAACCTAACCCAGAGAGAAAGAGGAAATGATGGGCAATCTGTCCTGGAAAGTATATTGGGCACAGCAATGGAAACTGTGACACTGAGAGCAGTCCTGCTTTGGCACAACAATGAATCAAGTTATCTGTGCTCTTTGTCATCACCTGCTCTTATGGGAATTGAATGATAGTATACAGTCACTGCCACTACTAACTAAAACACACTGCTGAAACTACCAGCATCTCATTTAACAGATCAGGACAGAATGCTTTGAAACCAGATTCTGGTACTCCTCTTCACGCCAAACAGTGAACTGGCCAGAAGTGACCTACTGCAAAAACAGCTGGACCCTACACCTCCCTGACAGTCCCTGCCCCTCTGCACAGCAGCCTGCTGTCAGGTCATGGTCCTGACTGCACGGGATTTGTGGCCAATTTGGTGTTTAGCATGATGGAGATGTTGCAAAGCAGCCAGCTATTTAGAAATGGGCAGCCTTTCTGGAAGTAAGCAGATAAGCTTCTGTTAGCTGCTTTTCTCACCACATTGGCTGTCATGAGGGAGACCTCAACAACCCCCCACCCCGCCCCTTCTGTAGGTGGTTACTGTATTTAGAAAGTCTGCAGTGCCAGACTGCAAAGTAGTGGATTACTTCTGACCTTTTCCCAGTTACATGGCTACCCAGCTGTCCAGCACAGACTAAGCTCTGGTGACAAGAAACCAGCTTGTAACCGCCTTGGAGGATGATGTTTCACCACTTCTGTAGCAGTTACCTGCAGTAACAAACCCAGGCATGAGACCTGACATGCCAGGTCCACTGATTGAAGAGTGGAGCTGTGCAGGCTCTCTGAAGAATGAGAATATCGAAGTTTAACATCTGTACCAAGATTAGAGGGTCATGAAACAGGGGTAGAATACAAACAACAACTAGTGACTATGTTTTGGGTGATTTTCAACAAACTGACAACTCCCTTGCCCTGCACATCAGTAAGGGCATTCTATGAGAAAAAGGCACCTAACTGTTGGCAATTTTCACACTGACTACAGGGCAAGAAAAAGCTCAGCACCTTTCCTTGTGTAGATGACTCAAAGAGACAGACAGTGCCAAGCCCCTGAGGAAGAGATTTATGAGTGCAATTACCTTTCACTTAAAACCTGATTTCAGGCCAGACAGTTTCTCTACAACAAAGGCAGAAAGAAGTTGGTTAAAGCAAACAGAGGAGAAAGTCCTAAGGGAGGAAACACTGCCCAGTGATGAAGTCACTCTCCCAGGAGTCAAGACTCCCGATTTCTATTTTTGCCATTCCAGTTGTCATAGTGTTAAGAGCTTGGGAGGAGGATCCATGGTATACAGTGGGGCTAGCTTCTATGATTTCACCCAGCACCATACTTCCAGTCATAAACAGCTGCATTAATACACTAACTACTCACAGAGCATTGCCTGGCCTCAGTCAGGTACTGCCTCAAGAGGGTATTGGGTGCTTTAATGCACACAAAGCACTTGGAAAGCTTAAGACTCATCCACTGCAGGGCAGTAAACCACAGCTGCAGAGCAGTTGTGCTGGTAGCTTGAGCAAAACCAGCAAATGAAGTCTTTGCTGCAGTAGATCTGAGTATTTGTCATAACCCACTAATGTCTTCTGTATCAGACAGGGAAAATGAAGGCAATTCAGTACAACAGGAGGATAAACTGGAAAGGAAAACAGGCACTAAAAGACAAACCAACCAACCCACAACACAACAAATTGTGGAAAAGTGTTCATAGCTACCCTTCCTGTAATGTTTCTGCAAGTTATCCTCTCTTCACATAAAACTTTCTCAACTAGTCTTGGAATACCCCCCATGGATAGTTATCCATGCCAGATTTCAGGATATTAAACAGAGCATATGCTGCTTTGTGAAAATTTTCTCACCCTCTCAAGGACTTCCCCATGTCTCTCTGCCCAGCTCCTGCCTCAGAACTGAGCTGCAACAGCTGCTCCATTAGGTTGAACACTAGACTGGGTTTGTACTATTAGTGGCTGATATTTGAAAAAATGCCTTTTCTTTTAAGGAAAGGTCACTGCTGGCAGCTAGGTGTCCAAAGGTAATTCTCAGGGAGCCCTGCTTGTACAGTGTGCCCTGTGGTTCTTGAAAACCAAACACCTTTTGGGAAGTAGCCAATTATTTATTGCTAATCTTAGATATATGCACATATCCTTGGATGTTCTAACAGCTTCATATATAACAGCTGTCATCAACAAATCCTAAGGCACTTAGTGTCTCTGTGCAGCAGCTCCACACCTTTCACAGGACAATTACACTGAGCAGCAATCTGAAAAACACAGAGACCCTATAAACTCTCCTAATGTCTTACACAGGGAGCTTGGCCTTTTTCTTGGGAGAAGTTGAACTTCAAAACTAAGCCTCCCCTGGAATTTCTATAGCTTTCTATACTCCATTTACTATTTTCAGTTCTATGCCCAAAGAGTAAATAAGTGTAACTTCCTCTGGCTCCTAGAGCAAATGTGATGGCACGGGGGAAGCACTACATGCCCTGCATCACCACGTACCCGCTTCTCTTTCTGCCAGTACTTACAGACCCTTTTGGATTGGTCTTGTAGCAAGTTTGCCTTTATATCAGATTTCCTGGTCTGATTTTACACCATTTACTTCAAGCTCTCAAAGAGGAGCTCATACTCCCAAACTTCCTCCAGTTACTAGTGAATTCCCCACTGTACTTGACTATATTTAACTACATCCACAAGACTTCTATCATCAACACTGCACATAACAGACTCCTACCATCTCAAAAAGAAACATTACTGCTTACTACAAGGAATAGAAATCAAGCTTGTCAGAGACAGACTAAGTGAAGGGAATTTTACATATGCAATGGCATCAGCATGAGCAAAACATTACCAAAACAACGGCATTTTCCATCGAGTCATCAGAAAATAGCTGCAGCACCTCACTCACTGCTTGAATAGATGGCTGCATAACAAGACACTCTCCTTGAAAAAAGAAAGTTTAAACCAAAATTGGAACAATTCCCACTCATTAACCCACATCAAAACTAGAAAAACACATTCCTTGTGATGGTGAAGCACTCCATGCTAGCTTCTTTCTGCTGGGTTTTAAGTATAGCATCCTATGACCAATGTCCAAAGCAAGCAGTAACAAAGGGAGGCACCACAAGCACCCCTTAGTGTTAATTGCCTCTCTTGCCCCTTCTGTGTTTTAACACCTGCTTTAGGAAGGCTAACTTCTGAAATTAACTCCTTCAGGCTCAATGGCTTCTAGGATTCTCTTGAGTACTAACAGGGGGAAAACCTTGGCTTGGTAGCTGCTATCTCATCTTTTTGCTGAAGACAGTGCTGGGAAACTGTAAAACAGAAGTTATCATTAGGGACAATGGATTAAAAGGGCTGAAATCAGGACAGACAGCCTGGCTGCTTTCAGTTCAAGTGCAAGCATTATGAAAAAGTGTTTTAAATTATGCCAGACAGGGCAAGTGTCACTGCAGTTAGTAAGAAGCCACCATGCCAACCAGTGTCAGGGCAAATTACACAGCACACAGGCAGGCTCCATGTCACCCTCAATTGGAAAGGCTTCCCCCTGCACTGCCAAGAAGCTGCTCCCATTTCCCATGTGGTTTAAATCAAACTGCTCATACTCAAATGAAAACAGCATGCAGGGAGTGCTGAAGTGACTTTATGGACAATTCTTCAGATCCCTGCATGCAGGGATGAGATGATCCCATTCTCCACCACCATGAAACACAACCACCTCAGGGACAGGAAGTTGCATTTGGAAATGGCTGCCTGCAGGTTCTTGAAGCCACTGCTTACCCTAATGATGAAGAAAGCCTTGCTGGCCCCTGTGCTCCTAGGTCTGGACCTAAGGCACATTTCCTGCCTTAGAGCACACACTCCTTGCAGAAAGGTGCACTGCAATTTATGCTGGTCCTGGTGTAGGTACTCAGCATAACCAAAGCCTCACTGATCCTTGGGGTCCCTCAGCACTACCAGTAAAAGTAACAGGAAAAAAATTGAGTGCACCAGAAAGAATTAAACCAGGACTAAGTCATATGGAAAATGAGTTTATTTTATTTAACTACAAGGAAATCTTTCACTGAACTGTGAATTCCTAACAAAGTGAAGTGGCTTTGATTCAGCTATCCTGAAGTTTGAGACTAAGTGTTTCAATTACAAATTATCAGTGCTTCAATATTGCAGAGCATAAAAATGTTTGTTCTGACAAAACAAACCACAAGAGCTTCAGAGTGTCTTGATGAGTGAAGGAAATTTTTTATTCAGTTTTGAACATTTCTAGCACATTACTTCCCAGTTTTCAGAGCCTTCATTTAAAATTCAGATTGCAAGAAAATAAATTAAATAAACCTCACACAGCTTCTGCTAATATCAGAATACCTGTGTTGACTATAAACCTAGCCTGTTCCTTTGCCTCTGAAGCCGTTTTTGATGTTTCAATAATTTCTCAGACAAAAAAAGGATAAACCAGTCTAGAAGGCTCTCAAGAATAATGTCCATACATCCAAAGTTTGATGATTTAAGGTTTGCCTTTAGTTACCTCCTGTGACTCACTCTATCCCACAGCTGTAGGCCATCACCCAACTAGAAGAGTTGCTGTAGCAGAGCATCTTAGGTGCTTGGGAGCAGAGAGTGTACAGCACTAACAAGCAATGAGGTTTGAAATGGAGACTGAGACCACAGACTGAAGTAGCTGGGTTGCAAGCTCCTCTTTCCACACACCAACTCTGCAGGGATGACAGCCCTTGGCAAATGAGAACAAAGCAGCTCTGTGGCTGTAACAATATTTTTGCTGCAAGTAAGTGCCCCCCAACTCCAGTCAGCTAAGACACCACAGATGCTCTGAGCCTGTACATTTTCCTTATCCACTAGTATCAGCTGTTTCAGAATGGGCTCCATCTATGTGCAGCTCTGTCCTGATGTTCTGACTGGCTGGACTCAAGGTATGTCTGTGTAAGCAGAATTTGATTCCATGCATTCATGCTTTATCCCCAGAATGGCTGCAGTAAGAATGCAAATCCTGCTGGGAAGGATTACTTGCCACGCAACAGCCAGAGGCCCTGTCCAAGGCTGGGCTCCTTCCCGCGCAAGGAGAGACTCAGAAGATCGGATTTGGAGGACAGAATTAAAGCAGGCAAGGTGGCAACGTGAAACTATATTCTCCTTTGACAGACATGGAACAAAACTGTTGTCCCACTCTCACCCATTACACTAGGAACTATAAAACACAAGTGTAAAGGTGTCCAGCCAAGAAAGCAGAGAGCAGGCCAGCATGAACATGAAGCTGGGAATAACTGGTGGCAATACAGACTCCACTGAAGCACTTGTGTGGACACTGGGGTACAAAAACATCTGGGAGGAGAAATAAAACTCTGCAGAGAAGCATCTGCTATCTAGACCAGATCTCACAGGGGTTTATGGTCTGTGCACATTCCTCTGCAACAGCAGCTACAGAACATCACAGGAATGTTCCAAGCACTCAAGAGTTTGAAGGTGTTTTTCCTTCTATTTGCTCTTACTTACCTTTGCATTTTCTAACTACTGCACGCTTTTCATCCCTGTTACTTCAGCATACAGAGGAGCACCTCCTGCTGGTACAGGATGCAGTGCCACAGTCTGGTATATTCCCCACCTTCGGAAGAATATCTGTTTGATTTAGTTCTTCCATAAGAGATGAGTGAGAGGAGCATACCTCATCTCATGCCTGTAACCATGTCAGAGTGGTAGCAGTGCTGGCCATGCAGAATCCAAGCAAGGGCAGTGCACTGCCCCAGCACCGATGGCTCTCCCACCATTTAACCCCTGAAAATGAAGGAGTGTCACTAGCTGCAGCTGAAAGCCTTCCCTGGCTTAAGGCATATCCCAGCCGAGACCAGTTGTACCTGCCTCTCTTTACAACTGCACAGCTGGGCTCCTGAGCAGTGCTAGCACTATGGGTCTGCATTTGCTCAGTAGCAATCTTGTGTTGATTGAATTGTCAGAACACGAAGAAGTGCCACATAGTCACCCCCCAGCCATGCAGAACTACTACATCTTGGAAATGAGAAACTGTACTTTAGTTTGCTGCATGTCTTTTGAGTGTTTCTACCAGCTCCAAATAACCTTTTGAAAAGCTGGGTTTGTACCTTCCCTGAAAACAGCTCAGTAAAGGAAACACTCAGAACAAGCAAGAGTCCAAACACCAGACAAACCATGCCAAGAAAATGCATTAAGTTCTCCCCCACCTTCGAGGAGCAAGCAGTTAATGGTTATTGGAACAGATAGAGAGAAAAATGTAGCAGGCTCTGTAAAAAACACCACACATAACACTGAATGTGAAAGACCTGTAGGACTAGCTAAAGAAAATGGCCTAAGTGCACTTCCACTTGAAGACATTTTCTGGCATCCAGTGCACATTGTCTCCTTGCTAAGGCCTGTAAGTAGCACGGGTTTCAAGCCTACTTCAATCTACAGCAAGTAATAAGCACACAAAAATGCCTTAGGTGAGCAAGGTCTCCTATTAGCACATGCTAAAAATAGACAACGTGCACAGCCATCTGAACAGATCCTTCACATCACAGAACTCGGAATTTCACAGGCCCTGAAGGTCCATATTTGTCACTGCCTTTTGAAAGCTGAGGTCTGAACAAAGTCCAGTTATAGAATGAGCATAGGCCAGAGTTACAAGAAGTGAGCCACTATATTAATAGACTTCGGAAAACGTCTCCATTGCCATCTTGGTCAGCACTGCAGGAGAGCACTGCACTGCAGAGAAGCCAACCAGCTGAAAAAAATCTGTGTGTGCCATACCCTGAAATGGCACAAGCACATGCCTTCAGACATATCTATATCCATGAAGGAAACCAACCAGCTGAACAACTTGTGTGCGCCTTACCTTGAAACGGCAAGAGCAGATGCCTTCAGACACGTCTATATCCACGCAGCCCATTGCTTCAGATCTTCCTGCTAATAGCAACCCTTCCAGCTTCTCCTTTTCTTATTTTTAGTTTGTCAGCTGGTGCAACCTGTAAATTTCCAGAGGTGGCTGTGTTATTCCAAGATGTTTATTCATCCCATTCTAAAAGGCATTTAATTTAAATATATGTGGCTCTGTGCCATGTGGCTCCTATTGCTCTCCAGAGCTTTCAGTCTAATGGATTACATACCACAACGTTTCTGTAGGTTATTGATTTGGGGGAATGCAAGTAGAGGACTCTTCAGAATTTCTCTGCACATTCTGTTTATGTGCACCTTATATATTTGAGAATGTAGTGAAATTCAAACACTCCACAAGAAAAATGGCATGATTTCCACCTCCAAATTGTCCATTTCTTTGTTAAAAGTTGATTCTTGTAGAAAGGGCTCACTTCAGTTTAAACACTAGCCCAGGAATAGGAATGCTACTGATTTGAGGAACTGGAGATCGATAGTGGCCAGGATTTACAACTAAGGTAGCTAAGACAACCAAGGAAACAAAGAAGAAAAGACCTTCCCAAAAAGTGATTTTGAACATGGTTCAAAGTCATGCAGGAGCAGAGTGAATTGGTTGGACAGTAGGAAAATTCAGTCAGGGAGATTTTTATTATTTTTTTTTTATTTAGAACTACTCAGGGAACTTCATTGTGATTCCTCAAATGCATCTATAGCTGCAGTGATTCCAGGTATCTAAATTTGGCCATCCAAACCAGAGGGACCTCTGAAAACAAAGCAACAGGTTCTAGCTCAGGCACTGCTAGGGAAAAAAATGACAAACAGAACTCCTCACTATGAGGACTATATTTAATTAATGGCTCAGGACTTCTCTGATAAGGACAAATCCTGCCTCTTCATAACAATGGTGTACCTGTAGCACCAAGATGACATGAAGCAAACAGGGTCCTGACAGAGGTGAGTGGATGCTGTCCTTTGGATGATGGTCCAAGAGGCACTTCAGCAAACCATGGAGCAAGTCACTCAACTTGCCAGGAAGAGGCAGCAGATTAAGAAAAGGGACATTTTGGGCAGGCTTGGGCACATGCCTGGATGCAGGTAAAGAGACCTCTGATGGGATACCACTCCTACAGCATCACTGAACAACTGATTACACTTCAGCAGGAAGATTGGTTGGCACATGTCAAGTTCCTATAGGATAAGGACTGTGTGTGCAAACATGTCCATTATGTGGCTGCAGGGACAGAGCGGAGGTAGCCTGCATTAGAGAACTAAGGTATGTGCAAACAGCAGCAAAATACAGAGTGAAAAGGTATCTAAACCTGTTTTTCCTTGGCTGATCACAAAGATTGTGATGCACAGGCTCTGCTCAAATGCTGATAGAAACAGATTAATAAGAGCTCCACTTAAATCTACTGTTCTAAACTGAATGCTCCCATGCTGTGTCCAGGGCCTGGCTGGGTGCTGTTTCCAGTTCTTTATTGGATGCAATACTGCTATTTACTGTACAGCATTCTCCTACAGCAGGGCAGACATGACATGACCTAGGGAAAGTGCAGGTTAGCTAACAGAACCCCCAGTGTCTGCAAGCGTCTATCTGCACCACACACCTTCAGCTCTTCACTCAAAGGAGAGCAGAAGGGGCTGCCAGAGTGAACACGGTTCTTGAGAGATCCAGTCCCAATGGCAGTTATACTGTCAGTCTACATGGGGATAACAAAGGTGAACAAAGGAGCACTGGAAATATGTAAAAGTTACTGCATTGCTTTCAGCTCTACTTCCAGACAGTACTTCCAGAAAGGTCTACTCTTTCAACTCTCACCACATGAAGAGCTGATCTGAAGTTTCTGTGTACTCATGCACTTGTGTTATTTCCAAACATGCGAGAGTTATGCATGTTGAGTTTGTTTACCTGCAATAAGCTAGACAGACACATGAGTAGGCTGGGCTTTGTTGATGCAGCTGAGGTCTCTTGCACACCCATGGAGAGATCTGACTTAGCTAAACCTTTGCTATGGGCAGTTACAGGCTGTGCAAATGAAAACTGTGCTGATTGAGCCCATCTGCTAAGGCAAAACTCAGCCCTGGCAAGACCTCCAAGGGAAGGCAGCACCACAGCAGATGCTCCAGCACAAGCACTTAGGAATATTGCCTCCTGTTGCCAGAGAGCAAAGACTGCCCAGTGTTTCCCAACTTTCTAAAGGCAGTGTCAATATATAAAATGTCTTTAATGTATGCACATTAGTGCAGCTATTTTAGCCTACCATTGGCACATCAGTTTTATTAGCATAAATAAAAGACTTTTGCAATAATAAACTTGAGTGCTATTCAATTCTGCATCATTATTGGAACTGCAGACACTGCATACAGTCACAGAAATGCATTTCTACCGTTGCAGTACTTGCCTTATCACTTTAATCTCTCCAGCAGAAAGACTGAAGTTCAAACTATTCCATATCTGGCACTAATCTAAAGACAACCAGTTTGCAAGAGTAAACTCCATCAGTCCTAATAAGATTAAAGGTGTTTCCACAGCTGCCAAATCCTCACAAGTAACAACTATTTTTCTAACACAGGTGGTCTTCACACAGTTGCTTAGCATGGTCACCACCAGCAGAAGAGCTGGTGAGAAATTTCCCATCATAATTTCACTGCATCTGTATCAAAGACTACTTTACAGCAAATCTGCTACATAAATTAGAGGACAATAGGTGAGATTTGAGTCTAATTATCATTGTTTTTCAGTAATGCCATTAGAATATTTTCAGATAAAGGGGGTGTTGGTGTTACCCTACCTATTCCTGGTTAAAATCAGTCTGCAAACACAAGCAGGCAGATTTGAAGAGTGGCACCTGCTTGCAGAGGTACTGCTGCAAAGCATCAGAACATTACAGCTTTTAAAACATTTGCTAGTGAATCATGTCCTTTAATCTACTATTTCGCCCCGACCCCTCAACAGGCAGCTGTAAAATGCCAGCCTCACTTAACAGCAGCACACTGCCATTGCCAATTTACCTCCTGAGGCAAGCAAAAGGCCATTTTTAAACACCAGATTGTCCATAGGATAAAGAGGGACTGATCCTTCTTGCTTTTTCTCCAGAAGCCTTTCCATAGAGGGGACTCCCTCCATAGACCTTGAACACCTGACTGCTTTCTGCAGTTGAGAGGGGGATTGTCTCTGTTACGTATTTTGTAGTTCAGCTGCACAAGTAAGGCTATATATTCATAGCATGGCTCTGTTTCCTTCCCATTTTATTCTGCAGAAGTCAGTTATTCCTCAATTACTGTTCCATAGCTGTTCTGTCTGAGAGAACCCATGTATTCAGCTGTGCTTTAAAATATTTCCCTGAAACAGCCACCTGGCCCCTTCTCCATGAAGGCCATCTCCACAGAGTGCCTCGATGACAGGTGCTGGCTACCACGGTACTACAACAGGCTTCTTCACCTGCTTCCGCTTCCAGCTCTGTGCAAAGGAGGCTGCATACAAGCCCCAGGCACCCAGCTCCTTACGGCCAGGGTAGTTCCGTGCCTTTGACTGTGTGTGAGCAATACGCATCTCAGCAAACAGCTGCTGAAACAAACACCGCCCAGGTCCTGCTTTACAAAATAAAACAACCTGCCTTCAACAAGAGATGCGATGATTTTCATGCAATGATAGCGATTAACGTCACCTTCCCTCGCAGCACCCATTCACCATCCACACACGATTTTTACTACGTGCCTGCACCCGAAACTGCTTATTCACACATAGCCGAGATGCAGGCGGACAACTACACCGCGATGCCTTTCCACTGCCGGCGCAGACCTTCCGCCAGCCGCCGCTTCGGAGCATATTGCATCGAACAAGAAGCAGACGGAAAACCAATTGCAGCTCGAATACGGAGCCCCATCCTCCCCCATCCCTTATCCCGAGACGGTGCTGCCCCGGAGGACGGAGCCGCCCGCTCCCGCTACCTCTCGCTTACCTGCTCGGCGGGGCCGCCGGCAGCTGCCCGCGCTGCAGAGCTCGCTCGCTGCTGCCGGGCGGGTACCGCCGACCGCCAGAGCTGCCTGGCGGCGCGGGCGGGGCTCCCGCCGGCCCGGCCTCCCCGAGAGGGGGCCCCGGCGCCTGCAGCAGCGGGGGGGGAAAGGCAGCGGTAGCCCCGCCGCGGAGGCGCGGGCAGCGAACAGGAGGGAGGAGCTGCCGCTGCGGCTGCAGGAGGGGCGGTTAGAAAAGGGCTGCCTTAATTAGCGCTAATTGCGCCGAAGGAGGAGGCGCGGTGATGCGGGGGCCAGGCCGGGAGGTGGCACGGCAAGCGCAGCTGATGGGAATGAAGTGAGGTTACAGGTGGCTATTGCAGGCTGCTCCCTACAGCCCCTCCTGCCCCAGGCGCCGAGACTCCTGAGGCTCTGGTGCTTTCACGGCTCCTGCGCTGGCGTGCTTCAGGGCAACGCTACAGCTTTGAACGTGGCAGTGATAGAGCCCAGGGGAATCGGCCACCGCCGAGGCAGTATTTACCCTGTAGGCAAGGGACCATCTTTGGGGACATTGTGTGGCTAATACAAGAAACATGGGCCCTAGGAAGTGCAGATCCAGAAACATTTGCAGCTCCCTTCTCTTTTCTTCTTTCGCCCAATGGTTCCTTCAAGTTGCTCGATACCGACGAAAATTAAAGGCAGAGCCCAAGTCCCACATCAACGACTAAGAATATCTGCAGTCAGTTATGTTTCCAAATCATAGTACAAAAATTAAATAATAAGGCTAAATATGCTAATTAAGCTGTAATAATGGAACAAGCCATTACTGAGCAGGACGTGCAAGATCTCCAGCCTTGATGAGCAAATAGATCAAAAGGACAATTTCTCAGAGGAGCATCCTCAGTTATGGCTGCCAGGCTGTGGATACTCCAGTTTGTAATGCCCAAAGAAGGGACACTCATCACCAGCTCTGTAACGTAGTCCACAGTCCATAGAGCAGGAGAGAGAATTAGTGTTCTAATGATTGGCAACAGAGGGTCTGCATATGTAGAATAAATCCACCTACATTATGTGCCCAGCTAAGGACTCTGAACATCCTGGCTGTAAGTGCCCAGTTCAGCTTTCCAGCAGCCAGTGTTTTCTAGTCATCAGTGGGATCAAGCACATCCTCCCCGAGGAAGCTTTGCTTGCCGCAAACCATTTAAAAGGTCCTTTTCCCAGGTTTTATGTACTTGCTGCACCTGTGCTAGCAGTGAAATTTGTAGTAGCAGAAATATTACTGTGGGTGGATAACAGAGGGCTTCATAGCCATGTCTAACAGAGCAGAGCTGATGCAGAGGTGGTGTTGGAAATGGAGTAACTGTTCTTAGCTCCAGGAAAAGAGGTTTCTTTTTGCTATAAACTAAACCTCATTCCAGGGAGAAAAGGCACATCAGTTTGTTTGAAATTCCTGCTGTCCTATACAAAGTTGGAACTTAAAAAGCACCCCTATGCCCCCCATAGATAGGGGATTTGCTTGAGGCAATGTCCATCAGTTCTGACAACCTTCTAAAGTAATTCTGCACTGTAAAAGCTTTTCCTTCTGCAGTTGCTTTGTGCAATTAGGAGGACACCTCAACTGCTGAGAGAACATTACCCTTGGGTTCACACTGACCACATTTGAACCCCCTGTTTCAGAGAAATCACTTGTCTGGCTGTGTCTAATATACCTGAGGTTACTTACTTTAAGGCAGTTTAGTCATTTGGTTTTACCTAGCCAGCAATAGCTATTTGCAGGTTAAAAGACACTGAGGTTCACTCTCTTTGCAGATCTACAATTTAAAAAGAGGTTATGGCTTGTGCCTGGTCAAAAGCCAGTAAGCTCGGCTCCTTTGAGACACTATCCTTCATAGGTAATTATAAAGAACAAATGAGAGGAATTGGAATCTCTTCCTCACTGGAACAAAATTAATTTTGATGTTATGACTACAGTTATAAGAAATTTTCAAAGTCCTCATGGGATTTGTAAAAGCACAAGACATTATTCATCCATGCACCTGATGATAACTAGAGTTCCAAATCAAAATAAATGTCCGTTTTCAGTGCATAGAGAATCCAAATTGAACTGGTTTAGATATAAAGTACAATTTGTCTTTGTAAAATGGATGGAAGTTGTAAAGTGGGAGAAACAAGGGCAAATACTTGTGTTCTTTGTCCTTCAAGTATTCCTTAGCACTGAAGAGAACTGCAGACTGTCGTATCTCCATCAGAATAGAATAGAATAGAATAGAATAGAATAGAATAGAATAGAATAGAATAGAATAGAATAGAATAGAATAGAATAGAATAGACCAGGTTGGAAGAGACCTTCAAGATCATCACGTCCAACCTATCATCCAACACCACCTAATCAACTAACCCATGCAACCTGTCAAGTCTCCTCCTGAACACCTCCAGTGATGGTGACTCCACCACCTCCCTGGGCAGCACATTCCAATGGGCAATCACTCTTTCTGTGTAAAACTTCCTCCTGACCTCCAGCCTGAACCTCCCCTGGCGCAGCCTGAGACTGTGTCCTCTTGCTCTGGTACTGGCTGCCTGGGAGAAGAGACCAACCTCTGCCTGTTTACAACCTCCCTTCAGGTAGTTGTAGAGAGCAATAAGGTCACCCCTGAGTCTCCTCTTCTCCAGGCTAAGCAGCCCCAGCTCCCTCAGCCTCTCCTCATAGGGCTTGTGTTCCAAGCCCCTCGCCAACTTCGTTGCTCTTCTCTGGACTCATTCCAGCAAGTCAACTTCCTTCCTAAACTGAGGGGCCCAGAACTGGACACAGTACTCGAGGTGTGGCCTAACCAGTGCAGTGTACAGGGGCAGAATGACCTCCCTGCTCCTGCTGGCCACACTGTTCTTAATGCAGGCCAGGATGCCATTGGCCCTCTTGGCTGCCTGGGCACACTGCAGGCTCATGTTCATCCTACCATCAACCAGCACCCCCAGCTCCCTCTCTGCCTGGCCGCTCTTCAGCCCCTCTGACCCTAGCCTGTAGCACTGCATGGGGTTGCTGTGGCTGATGTGCAGAACCCGGCACTTGGATGTGTTAAATCTCATGCCGTTGGACTCTGCCCATCTGTCCAGCCTGTCGAGGTTCAAAGGGTCTGGTTCAGCTTCAAAGGGTCTGGATAAGGTGCACAAGCAATGCTGATCCAGTGTGAGACATTCAAGTAGGAGAGCAGGTTTCTCTTTCTGAGCCTATCACCAAGCCAGCACATTTTTCTGACAAGCAAGGTCACTTCTCAAGCTCTTCTTTTGCTGTCCTGTCTTTGGACAAATTGACTTCAAGCTTCCACCACAGCCTTTCTAAACAGTACACAGACTCAACGGAGTTCCCAGCTCCAGCTAGAAACAGCAGGTACAGTACAAACAAACAAGCACATTTACAGATCTGGAACCAAATTCTTTCAGTGTCCTTTTGAAAATGTGCCCCAGTGAGGCTGCTCTCTTGGACAACCTACGAGCCATTCCATTGCCACCTCTCAGGTCTAGAGCCATGAGGATCCACAGATGAGTCCTCTACAAGTATAAACATTCCTTCTCTCTATAGACCAGTCACATGCTGGGCACAACAGCCAAGAAGAGTTTATGAATATGCAATTCTTAAGACTGAATCAGTCTGTCACTGGAAGGAAAAAGTATACACAACTTATTACACAGTATTTTTCCACCTCCTTCTCATTCTAGAAAGACTGTAATTATTCTCTGCTGCAGGAGCTGTACAGCAGTAATCCCTCTCCTCCTACATGCTCCATTTACAACTTGAGAGCTAACAGCCTATTAAGTTTTTAATAAATTATACTAAAATATTGTGGCACCATTCTAAAATTAAAACCTGGAGATAAATTGCTAAGGATATGTTCCCTACACGCACAAAACTGTTCCTTAAACACATCAGTTTTTTTAACAAAGATGGCTTGGCTTACAAACATCTGTGATCATAAATACTGCTTGGACAAGGACTGGCAGGGAATTTGTGGTTTTTAGAGGAGGAAGCTTTTTCCTTTTCACTATTAATCTTTTTTCCTTTCATCTCAAATTTAATTAGTCTCTAGGTCTTTACAAAATCATGCAATTATTCATGTCAGGTAGTATGGAAGAAGGAAAGACCTCATGAAGATTCTAAAAGCAACAGTAAAAATACTGGGAAGAATCTGAGTGCTTTCATTAAACAGATCCATGGACCTAAAACAAGGGACTTCTTCAACATGAAAAGGATTTGCTTATTGCAAGCACTTACTGAAATTTTTTGTGGCTCTAATAGGTGGAATTTATTTTCAAAAGCCAGAGCAGTTATGTCAATTAAAAGTGTTCTCAGAAGCTCTTGGGAAGAGAGTTAAAAATCACCATTGTAACGGCACAAATACATGACAAAATAAAACTAAAAGCAGGAGAAGTTCTGATTAACTGTGAAAGAACATGAGATACAACTGGAGCAAGAGCTTCAGTCCTCCTCTCTGCTGCTTAATGTTCTTAACTAAGTACTTAATCCTGCAGTGGGGTTTAACAAACTACTGCTAGGGCTGTTGTTACTGTGTCAGCATGGGAATGAGAATCCAGGAGGCCTTTCCAGAGATCACCACCAGAGCATCAAAAAACCTAGGGCTTGCTGTTTTTGTAAGAAACAAGAGAGAAGATAACAAACGTCACTTGTGCTCAGAGCCTCCTGCCTGTCCAGAAACTAAGCTCATTGCTTCATTACAGTTAGAACCCTTGCAGATTTCTTTATAATTGCTAATTACTTTTTAATCTCCCTGGCAATAAATAGCTTTCCTAAACTTAATTGATTTCACTCAGAAAGACTAACAGATTAGCCATGATTCTGCTCACCATCTGTCATGTAAACAACACAGGTAAAGTAACATTTTCCTTGCTTTCACCTTTGAAATTTCCTCTCTTTTCCTTTGGAGTTTTTCTGGACAGATTTAGAGAAGCACACAGCAGGTCTGAGTTGGGTGCATTTACTTGTGAAAGAACTTCACAGAAGCAGAAATGAAACCTACAGTGAACATCAGATACTTCAGTAAGTCACAAAAGGTTATATTAAGCTAAAAGTTCCCCTGAAAATATACTCTAATTCTTATTTCTGAGTGTAAAAATCCCTAAGTCTGCAATCATGTCCAAGCTAGCAAGGGATTGGTTAATTATTATGCATCTCTGAATTAAGAGAACTAAAATAAGTGACATGATTTGTCTTCTTTGGTCCCATGCACTTCAGGGAGGGCAGCAAAAGAAAATGTGAGCCTTTCCAGCCTGAGAGGCTGGGGCTGCTTTGGAAAGAAAAGGAATGGTCATGAAACTGACAAGTCTAGGAAGGGAGACTTGCAGACAGCAGCCTTCCTGTCCTGACAACAGGACTTTTTCCCTCCCTTTGTCAAGGAAAAGAAAAAGGTCTTTGCTGTAGATATGATTGGCAATAGAAGTGTGTAGGTATTTGTGGTGGGTTGGTGTCAGCCAAATATAAGCTGAAGGTATATGTAAGTCAAGGTATGGAGACTCAGGGGTGACCTTATTGCTCTCTACAACTACCTGAAGGGGGGTTGTAAACAGGCAGAGGTTGGTCTCTTCTCCCAGGCAGCCAGCACCAGAACAAGAGGACACAGTCTCAGGCTGCGCCAGGGGAAGTTCAGGCTGGAGGTCAGGAGGAAGTTTTACACAGAGAGAGTGATTGCCCATTGGAATGGACTGCCCGGGGAGGTGGTGGAGTCGCCGTCACTGGAGGTGTTCAGGAGGAGACTTGACAGGGTGCTTGGTTGCATGGGTTAGTTGATTAGGTGGTGTTGGGTGATAGGTTGGACGCAATGATCTTGAAGGTCTCTTCCAACCTGGTCTATTCTATTCTATTCTATTCTATTCTATTCTATTCTATTCTATTCTATTCTATTTTTTTTCTAATCTGTCTTTTATTTATTAGTAAAAATAAATGGGGAGTGCTGACAAAACAAACAGAATATGGTTGGGGTTTTGGGGGTGGGGGACATAAAAATATGTAGTGCACTGAAACACCTGAAACCTGGCCTGTGAATTCTTTATATACATTATATATATACTCTTATATTCACTACTTTGGACTTTTTTTTTTCCCAACAAACTGTTAGATTTTTATTTATTTTCCCCACTACATAGATATGGAAGAAAAAAATCCTTTTCAGAGAGAGCTTTTCCTTTCTTTTAGCATCTTCCAGGGGGAAAAACCCCTCCTTGTTTTCTACCCACTTGCCATTCTCTTTTTGCTTACTGTTTGCACTATGTTTTCTGCAGAAAGCTTCTGATCAGTCAATGCCAGATTTTACTCATCTATTTCTCTTACATATCAATAAAACAAACAAACCAAACCTCCTTAAGTGCTGTGCAAAGCAGGCTGTCTGGAATCATCAATATTAGAGAAGGCAGAGTTGTTAGTGGCAGAGGGGGCAGAAAGCATTTGTCAAGTGAAGATGGACTGAGTGGCAAGGGGAGTGGGTTAGTAAAGGCAAAGAAAGTTTAAGGCCCAGTTTACATTTCCTATGTCATCCCAGAGCAGTAACAAGTGTAAGGCACTGGCAGATGACCTTTGTTTGGTACCATTAATAAAAGAGTGGTGAAAATAGCTGCATTTTTAGCGGATATTTATCGATCTTCTAATGTGCATGAATTAACTGTTTTATTAACTGGAGATGAATTGACAGACACAGAGTTACGCTGAGAGGATTGAGTCTCACAGCGTGCCACTCCCTAGGTTCATGCTGGGGAGAGTGTTGGGCTCAGGTGAAACACTGTCAGGGCACTCCTCAGGGTTCCCTCAGAATCTTCCCGTTGTCACCACCTGCAGCCATGGGGAGAGACAGGTTGGCAGAGGCCTATAGGGAGGAGATCCACCACAGAAATCCAGCACACCATCCACCATGCCTTGGTTTTAAAGCAAGTACAAGTTACTGGGTGTATCAAGTACATTGTTGGTACCTGCAAAACACATGCAGGGATTTGCCTGGAAAGCCTGGATCAGCAAATGCCTCAGGTACTTGCTCTTACTTGTCTTTGTGTCCACTCAAAAGAGGGGTCCTAAATAAAACTCAATCACAGGTAATTCCATCTCAACATGAGAAAAAACTTCTTTACTGTGAAGGTGACAGAGCACTGGAGCAGGCTGCCCAGAGAGTTTGTGGAGTCTCCTCTATAGACCTCCAAAACACACCTGGATGTGCTCCTGTATGACCTGCCCTGGGTTATCCTGCTTTGCAGGGGGGTTGGACTCGATGGCCTGTGGAGGTCCCTTCTAATCCCTACCATTCTGTGATTTTATGATGCAGTTTATAATGTCTCACACTTCTGGGTGTTTGGCTGGACATTAGTCACACTGTAGACTGAACAGAATGAATGTCTTGTATTGAGATCAGAATAGGCCAGGCATTGGAAAGGAAATGGAAGCATTGAGGCTGTGTTAGATTTTGAGCACTGATCCCCTCCAGCCACAGGGCAGCTGTGCAAGGAGGCAGACTGAGACTGACAGGAGCAGAGCTCCTCTTTCTTGAAAATACAATCTGGATGGAACTTGGGAACCCCTCTCCAAGGCTGTCATACATTGCCGTGAATTCACAGGGCAGGCAACACACCACGGCTGTGGGTGTATGTGCACACATGCAGCAAGAACAAATGTGATTTGCAGCTCAAGTCTAACGTAGCATCAGAGTGCCAGTTAACTGTTTTGTCAGTATTGGTGGCAAACCTCTCAGCTCCAAAGCAAGGGATTTTGATTGGTCCATGTAAGAGTTCAAAATGCTCCTGTCTCTCCTGTAACTTCCTTTGCTGCACAAGGAAAATTGAGGTTTCCAATCTGTTTGTCTGGTTCTGTTTCAATGCTAAATTCAACCCTGTTACTAACCACCCTCTAGCAATTCACAGTCCTACAACCCATCAACCAAGATGATCCTAATGGCTTTACAGGCCTGTGGCCATATTCTGAGACTTTGAAGTTAATAATTTTACTTCAGTAAGGACTGCAGAAATGTTAAAGCATTTGGTGAAGAACTGCAGACAAACACAAAATGCAGCATCCCTACAGTCCCCTTGTTCAGGTGAAGACAAAGTGAGAATACTTCCCTCCTTTTCTGTTCCTATGCAAATGTCTGCAGTTGCAGGAGCTTTACATTATTAAAAATTAGCCTCCAAGGCAGAAGTTGCAGAGCCAATGGAATGTGTCTCATTTTCAAGTCAATGAGTTTCTGTTTGAACAGCCAAGCCATACCAGTTGAGATAGTGGAAGGAGGAAGCAATAATCTAATAACACCAAAGCGGGCAGGAGTCTGAGTGCTTATTAAGCCTTGCTCCTCCGGGACTGTGTCCGAGCTTTTAAACACCACTTCAGTCTTGTGCAACATTTGAACAGATTCACACAGTTATGAAGTTACTGAATTTTGCACTGGTGTCAGCAGCACCTCACTGTATCATTTCTGTGTCATTTCTTTTTCCTAAGCTGCCATTGGAAAATAAAATTAGTTAAGGAAAAATCAATGTCAGACTGCCAAGAATGTGCTGTGCTTTTGCAGTTTGCTTTGTCTTAAAGGAGGACCAGGGGCAGCTTTACTCACTGCAGTTAATGCTGGAAGGATTGAAGGAAAGAAAGAGGAAATGAACAGAAACCAAAGCATTTCTAAAAGACCAGCTAAGGAATTTTAGCACTCATGCAGCACACATTTGTATTGGGAAGTTTAAAATTCCCCTTCCCTTTCTGAGTTTCTTTTAGGAGACACTGAACACACTTCATTAGTGGAACCACTTTCAGCCTAGGCAACTGCCAGCTTTCATTATTTAGAACCTCCATGGCAGACAGCTGAGTCTTTGGAGTTCATCCTCCATTGCTTTTTTGATAAGAAAACTCTAACCTCCTTCCTCTACTCTACCAGCCTCCAATGGGGCTCAGCCTCATCACAGACTAAAGTCAAACTTTAGTCAACCCACAATCAACTCCTAGCCAGCGATTTTATTTATCTGGTGCTTTTTGATTTCTAATGCCATTCAGCACAGCACCTGCTTCATCTCAGCCCTATTCAGCCTTGGCCAATAGCTTGCTAGGCTCTTGTTTATTCATCTCCTCCATGAAATGCTTTAGCTAATGGAGAGCTGCAATTCTCCCTTTCCTACAGCAAGGAGTGAAGGATCCCATTTTCCTTTGTCAACTGCAGGCATGCACATGTATGCACACACAGACATTTTCCGTACCACTACATGTACTACTCTGTATGGCTGTCAGGGAAAATTTGTGTTCTCACATATTGAAGTCAGCTCTGACTCCATCACTGCTAATGCACACTAGAAATTACTTCCTTGTTTCCTCCAGATTTGTATTTCCCATCTCTCCTAGCCAAGAAAGTATGTGTGGGAAACAGAATACACCCAGGTAAAATCAAGTTTTGTCTAAAGAGAAAAGCTTGGTCAAATGTCTTTCTGAACACCACTAGAAACTATAAGCCCCAAAGAAATTAGAAGTTAAAGACACAGCCCTGCTTTGCATAATGCTCCCCTGTCAGTATTTTTCTACTCCCATTGCTGCTGCTGGCCTTTGCACATGTTCCTACAGAAGAGGTACTGCCAGAGCGTGCTGTTCTAGCTCCTGAAATGCATCCTGGCCTGTTGCCCAAGGTAAACTTCAGAACAAACTCCTCTGGATCTGCTAATCAAATTGGTGTGAAAGTTCAGACCTGAGCTTCAGATCACTATTTAAAAAGGCTTGGAGCGCAATTCTAGGAACTCTGTAGTTGGGAAAGCTGAAAAGCAGATTTAATTTTGAGGCTAGATTTAATTTTGGTTAAAAAATCAAAATATTTTCTTCTGCATATTACAGAAGGAGAATATGACATGGAGACAGATGGCTTCTTGCTGTGCTGCAAGCAAGTTTGCTCCTGCTCTCAGTGGTCACCATATACAGCAGAAGCTGGAGACAGGGGTATCCTTCCAGCTCCTCCAACTGCTGGAGCACTGTGCTCAGCATCTACATGGGCATCACAAGGCCCTTGGCAGTGGTACTGGCCAGCTGACATCAGGACAAGCCCTGCTGCTCTCTGCAATTATCAGGAACTTTATTTCGGACACAGTCAGAATTTTGCTTCCTAAACAATGCCTATTTCTGTTAGTTGCAGAAGAGGATTTACCTTCTCTTTCTTCCTGTCTTGTTCAGCAGGATGACTACAAAGAATGGCTGGGTTATAAATAACTAATGCCCTTGGATACAAGGGGAAATGAAAGGAAAAGTAAGACAGATTTTGCATTGGATCAAAACATGTTAGGGATAGTTTCCTCTGGTATATAACTGCAACTGGCCAGCTTTGTGACTTAAGGGCAGGGAAGACTTAAGAAATAAGAGGAATATAAATCAGGGAGGGAAACAGCCCTCTTGAAGATTGCATCTCACGGCACAAACAGCCTTGCTTAATAACTTTAGAGCAAACATAGAAATAGTCTGATTTTTATTTTTTTTTGTCTCTAATGTGAGAAAAAAGAAAAAAAAGAACTGAGCAGTGAAGGCAGAAAGAAATACTAAAAATAGCATGGAGCTGTGCCAGTCAGTCAGGAGATCAACATGCAAAGTGTTCTATGGAAAGAGAAGGAAGTGATTCCTTCAGAAAATGCTAATCCCCCCCAAGCTTGGGAAGGTATCAGAGTGCTTTTGTCTGGAAGGGAATTATGCCCTTGTAAGAGCAAACAGCTTACCTCTGCATCCTTCCTTTTCTTTGCATTTTGCTTAAAATCAAATTTTATTTTCAGGAGAGTTTTGTAAAGCAGCAAATGTTTTTGGGATATTAAAGACCAGAATCTCTGTGTGTTGGCAATTCTAATGAAGCTACCTAAGAAAGCTTGCCTGTAGTACGCTCTAGCACACAACACTCACCCATTTTCAGCAGACACCCCTATCACAAAAGGAAATAGACAAGACACAGCTTGTACCAAGTTCCCTGGCTCATCCACCACTCAAGGGCAACTAGGATGATTCAAAGGGGTGACCTGGAAGGGATTCCCTGTTCAAGAAGGAACAGTTTCTGTTAGAAGAAGGATTCCATTTCTTCTTACCTGAAAAGCTGCCTGAGCTCACTGAAGCCTAACCAAGCACATTTGTATTTTGCTGCACATTACTCTTGTTTGAATGGATAAGGGGAAGGAAGACAACTGAAAAGCAGACCTGCACTTGTTCAAAGCCTGGACAGATTGAAAAATGTTGGTAAGAATTTGTTGTTTTAAAGGGCCTAGGGTAGCAAGAGGACACAGCAGGGGTCTGGAAACTCACCACGTCAGTGTGAGGTTCTACCTAATCCAATGAACAGTGTTTGCCACTGGAAGGAACAGCAACACACTAATAAAGTGAGGCAGTTTTTATGCATTCCTTTAACAGGAAATACAGGTGAGAGACCACCTGCTTTACTAGCCAGAAGCAGTTCAATTCCATCTCTCATTTTAACTTTGTCAGCCTCTATATCCTGCTTGTTCAAACACAAGTCTGCCTTCCTGACCTGCCTTGTTTGTGTTGCTTTAAAAACTGTTCCTCAGAAATCTTCTGCCAGGATTTAAATGTTTCTGTTACTCACATGCTTCTGAGAACACTGCCTGTTTGTCTTGAAAGATCTGGGTCAAAATATTAGTAATACTAAAGAGAAATGGGAATGAGTTATGTCACAAGATGAATGGAGGTTTTTAGAGAGGAAAATCATGTTAAGGTACTTTGTATTTAAAAGGAAGTTATGTCAGCCATGGCCTGTGGTAATAGTTCTGAGTGAGTTGCTGTGCACACAGTACTGTCCCTGATTTGCTAGCTACCCAGCAAGAAAGTAGAAGCAGTGGATTTTGATGTACAGAATGACATAATCCTGCCCTGAATTCACATAAACCTATACAAAAGCAAAAAAGGAACTGCTATGACCTCCACCTGCACAAAGCATTTCAGATAAAAAGAGGCTGCTGTAGCACAAATCTCTAATTTGTATCTACTGTGCTAAAAATAAAGGCCACAATTCAGCCACATTTATTGCCACTGCCTGCATACGTTGCTCTGCTGCAGAAGAGAAAGGCAAGGTCCTGACTGAAGGGCAGGTGCTGCAAAGAACTTTTGACTACATGAGAATTTCCACTAAGCCTGCAGCAGAATGGTCATGCTCAGCATAAGTCAAGTGTGCAGTTTTTGCCCCATCAGGTATGTAAAAAAAAGTATCTGTTCACTTTACATCTTCATCTGGGTTTGGATAACCCATTTGCTAATCCAACACTGGCAGCAAGCAATTCCATGCATTTTCTGTTCTGCCCTCACTCCTGTCAGTCCTAGTAACACAGGGCTGGGTCTTCTTGTTCCTGTGGAACCTTACTGACTCACATTTACTCAGGGCTTTCTCAGAGCTAGATTCTTAAATCTCCATTTAGCTTGCAGTGAATCATTTGGATGTCTCTGAGCTCAGTGTCTTACATCCACTCCTTCAGGTCATTCAAATTTCCCCTATGCTGACAGGATGGCAGTGCCAGATTCATTACTGCAGATGGGTTTACTTGGCGAGCAAGTCATGAGCTGAGGACACTACAATGCATTAAACAAGTGTTGTAACAGCTGTGACAAAGCAAGGTCTGCAGGGCAGGCACATCCTTTCATTAGATTACATCTTACAGTTAGCAAAAATGAACACCTTTCCAGGCACAAACCTGGGAATTCAATTTGTTATTAGCTGTTTAATACCATTCTCACAAAGCCTCATGCAGTCTGTCATACACAGAGTACTTCTCTGTGCCTTGCACATTCATCTCTGGGAAACAGGCATGGGATGGGAATAGTAAAAATAATAATTGTAAGTGCCACTGAATTTCCCTGAAAGTCAACAGCAGATTTAGTTAGGTACAGAGGTTGCTCTAGAGTATTTCTGCACACAACTGCCTGAGGATGTCTCTGTGAGGTGACTGCGACTGAGCTCCAAACGTATGGACCTCTGGGTTGCATAAATTGAGGTCATGACAGTTTTTGAGCTGCTCTGTGCTGATTTATGTTGTCATAGATTACTCTGTTGCTGACCTGTTTACTGCATGGATCTGTTGGAATGGGGTGACAGCTAGGACAAAACAGGTGGGAAGTGTTGGAATGTTATGAAACTAGTCTGGGAAAAGGCCTGTGAATAGAGCACAAAATCCAAGATTCTTTCTGATGAAGGAAAGTGGTAGATTGGAGAAACCAAGCCAAGAAGCAGGCACTTGTGAAACTATCAGAGATTGCTTGTATTTGTCAATGACAGTGTGTCCCATCTCAATCCTGTATTTAGCATGCAGGTTGAAACAGAGGTCTTACCAGAAATGCTGAGTGCTACGGGGCCTAAAAAGTTCAGGAATCCCTTTCCCAGAAGCGGTCCAAGCTGGATAATTTCATTCTGGGGACTAAATGCCCAACAAATGTAAAATGGCTATTTGATGGTTTTTAACACTTCATCCTCTAAGCCTCCATCTCCTTGCTTCTTCATATCAAATAAAAGGCCTCATATTGAGGTAAGACACAGACCGACAGACACCACACACACGTGGCACTATGTGTGGGTCTTTTTTGGATGAGCTGAAGGCAGTATATTAATGTGAGATTGCTATCTTGCAATAAGAAATCAGAGGGAAAAAAGACCAGAAAGTAGTGTTTCAATATAAAAACACAAGATGGCTTTGCCTTCCTGTTTTGTCTCCCAAGTTATTTATGCCCCATAGCTATGACTGCCCTTTCCATAGGATCACTAAGTGATTAATCAGCATTGGTCAAACCTTCAGGTCCTAATTAATTCCCAGTACAAGTGAAATGATTGAAGTCAGTCACTGCTTTATCCACAAATGGAGCAAACCCAGAGTGTTTTCTCAGCACCTGGCCAGCTGCTTTATTTCACAGCTCTGTTATCTTTATCTTCACTGCTGATATTCCAACGTCCAGCATGTCCACTGGCTTTGCATGAGAACAAGACTAACAGAGCTGTGTCATCGCTTGAGGTAGGTTAGCCAGGACCAGCTAAGAGATAACACATACCAGCGCTGCCTTCTGGTACCACAAACTGCTCCTTTTCCCAACACAGCTGATTAGGAAGTAGTGCTCAAATTCCTGCTGTTTATATTGCTTTGGTTTCCAGAGAGGGTTGTCTAAGTGAGGGTGGAAAATGAGAACAGACTTCAGGTTCCGATCCAGCTTTCAGCAACCAGCAATATTGAGGTGTAAGCTGAGAGATACCATCACTGGCAAAATGCACTGAAGTGAGACTACACAATTTCCCATCCTTTGAATTCAATATCTCAGTAGCAACAGCCAATTTTATCCCTACATTAAATACCAACTTTCAGTTTGCATTGCAGATTTATTGCAAATTACGATGGGAAGCAAAGCATGAAAAAATCGAAAGTGGCTAGTGGGGGGTGCTTCTTCTCTGGGCTAGATGCCCATGTGCAGCATGTGCAATACCTACATTTCTGATTGCAGGTTGAGAGATAGAGGGAGATTCCCCTCCACCAAAATACCCCATTCAAACTTTGAATTAAGCTGGATATTTCCCCTCCACATCCCTAAGTGCCTTTATTTATAGGATGTGCTGTTCCAGGATTCGTGATCCCACTGTCGTCACATGCCTTTGACTCATAAGGAGAGCTGGGTATGAAACCAGATTCAGACTTTTCAGCTCAGCCCAAATCACAGTGCATGGCTGGTATAAAATTTCATTTAATTTACCTCTCAGTTTTAAATGTGGAAACAGGCCAAGCTCCATGTGGAAAATAAGAAAGCAAGTAAATAAAATACCTGATTTTATTACACATAAACACTTTGAGAAGTATATTTTTCATCTGCAGCATAGCAGAAAAAAAAAGGAATTAATTTCTACTTCTTTTTCAGTACCTGCCAAGTGTTTCATAAACCAGCTATAAGCTGCCAACTTCCCCTTGCTCTCCATACTAAGTGAAATCTGATCACTGTAAAGCTCAAAAATGTATCACAGGACAGCAATAATAGCTGTACACCAGGACAGATGTCTTTCTGATGAAATGATGCCAAATTGTACTTCTCTCATCCCATTGTCATGCAGACACTAACACAAAATGCAATGACCTCCACAACCCTACCCAGTGAGAAGTACAAGAGCTGAGCGGTCAGCAGTTGGTGCTGAAGGGTGTCAAGTGCTGGCTTTAGCAGATGATTCTGTACCATTCAGTTCTCATTCCTTGCTGTATCTTAATGCAGACATCACTGGCATTTCACTGAATGGACAGGGTTATTCTGGATCACCCCTAAGGATCAGTTCAAATTATGGAGGAAGGAGCAGAATCTGTGCTGAATAATCACACCCCATTAATACAATGGATTGAAAATATGACTCTAACCATATTGATTTCATATTCTGATTAAAGTAATGACTCCCCAGAATAAAGACTTGTTGACTCACTTCATTGACATAGATGCTATAGGGAGGCCCCTTCAGCCCCTCCTTGTAGCCTGGTAAGGCTGACAGAGATCTAGTTGTTAGACATTTGTGACAGAAAATTATGACCTGCCCCTTTGGAACCCTTTTTACCTTCAGCTTTACCCAAATGTGCCCTTTTCCTAGCAGGAAGAACACATAGTTGAAGATTTGATGTCCTATTAGTGGCATAATGATCTTTTCCTCAACAAGCAGTTTGAAACAGCAGCACCAATGTGAAGGAGATGCAGTGAGGAGTTCCTGAAGGTCTGGCACCCTGAGGCCAGCAGCAAATGCAATTCTTACCCAAAGTTTGCTGTACAGACTGGATGGGTGAACCTTGCAAAGTTTCAGAGGTACTGGTGTACCATTAGCAAACACCACCAACATGTGAAGAGGCTGCTACAGATCTCTAATAGGCAACAGAGGGTTGTTGTTATAGGTTGGACTCGATGATCCTCGAGGTCCTTTCCAACCTAAATTATACTGTGATACTGTGATACTGTTGTTGTCAGAACCATGAAGTTAAACACCAATGTGTGACAGTGTGAGTGCAGTTAGAAAGGGAAGAGATCTACAAGCTGCAACACATTGTCCTACTCAGGATCCATTTCTTTATCCTAATTTATCTGAAATGCAGGTGTGTTCTAATTTTAGCATTTTGAGAAACAACATTTGAAGCATATTGGAAGACACTGAATTACTTTTATGACAGTGAGCTGTACAGGAGGTGTTTTCCCCCAGAGACCAAGGAGTCTGAAACATCACCAATCTGTTCCTGTGTTTGGAAATCCTTTGCCTACTACCCGGGAACATTGCAGCCTGACATATGGTACTGTCATTGTCTGCCTCCTGGCAGCTGCTGGAGGGTATCTGCAGGAGAGGAAAGTTTAACACAGCTAGCACTACAGAACTGCTAGAAAGAAGAGAACCATATTTTTTTTTTCCAGGCAGAAATTTCACCCTTAAATCATTTGTAAAATATTGAAGCAATAATTAGAGACCAGGAGGGACTGAGCTTGCCACACTACTATTTTTAAAGCTAGGGACTTAAATAGGAAACAAAAGAGAACAATTTAAGACAATAAATAATTCAGCAGTGGAAGTCGTGGCCAGAGGAGAGCACATTTATGAGAGGTTCAAAAGATTGCTAGATAAAGTCATGCAAGGAAAATTCTTAAATGGCTATCAAAGATTATATACAGGTGCAGACACCAAGCCAAGAAGTTCCCTAACATGTTAGGAAGAAGTTGGGAGATTTTAATAGTGTCTCTAAAATATCCACTGCTAGCCATTGCCAAGGGGAAGGGGACCTTCTTGTCTGACCTGCTGTAGCTGCTTCCATTGCTGCATTTAGCCCTGCACTTTGCTTTCTCTGTATGAATACAGTTGTAAGTGACACACTATAGATACCCCCTTTCAAAACTTTTAGCTAAAGTGCTTTTAAATTATGTAACATAAACTAATTGTGTAGAAAATGGACACATGGCAACTTACATCTGATAGTTATGCCATCATTTTATACAGGTTGCATAACATTTCAAAAGTTATTTCAAGACCTTTTAACATCCTGCAGTCTTCCTTTCATATCTGTCAGCCTACATCTGCTCTGGTTTCAATAAAGGAAACATAAAAGGAGGAAGACATTTCCAGTCTACAGCAGAATATCTTTGCCAAGCAGTAAATACGAGCAAGAGCTCAGCTAATGTCCTCTGTGTCATCACCTGCAAGTCTAGGACAGTCACACACAGCCTGGGTTTTGTCACTAATGGAACTAGTTTAGTAACTTGCATGGCACTGACCATGCAGGTTTGAAGTCCAAGTGCATACCAAAGGCTGCAGCTGGTAACCTTGAAATGACAAAAAATTCCATGACACAGCAAGGAAAAGTAAATGACTGGAATTCTGGTCACCCAGCTTTGGAGGGAACAATGGTTCTGAAGTTCACAAGAATAACACAGACAGAGCTGCCCAAGCACCTTGTGCAGAGAAGGGTGGAGAAAATCCACCCCTGTGCTTCAATCACACATCCACTGAATGCAGCCAAGGTGGATTGCTGCCTCTTGGTGCCCATGGCAGGCTCGGTGATGGCCTCAGGGAGCACTGCATATAGCGTAGCAGAGGGGGTGGACTCAGCATGTCTCTTGTGCCTCTGAAAATGGCTATTAGACTGCCACTGATTGGTCTTCTCCAGGCTATTTTTCACATCCTTGTGTAGACTTCAAGGGCTTTTCTGCTGTGTGTACATGTTTGGCAAGGAGGGAAGCATTTGCTTCCCTGACTTCTGCAGTATTATTACAAACCCACCTTGTTTCAAAAGTTTACGCATGTGAAAAAATATCTGTCCAATGTAAGGCACATTTTGGTGTGGAAAGTCTCTGTGCCATGATACCACTGCTCAGTGAAAGGACACTGATAGTTTGCTTTACAGAGGAAGAAGAAGAATCCAACAAAAAATAGGCATTTGTCAAGGCTAGGAAACAAGATTTTACAGTTCTAGAGAAGATGTTGCTCACATGACCCTCCAGATTTACAATACAACTTTTCCTCCCCCCCCCCCCCCCCCCCCCAAATGCAACATTCCTGGGTCTCAATCTTTTCTCTTTGGGTTCTGTAATTATAATGAGATGAATATTTGATTCTCTACCATATTATCACCCTGGGCTGTTTAATTTTAGACCATGAACCATATTTTAACTAATACCAATAAAACTGTAAAATATCATCCCAAATTACTGAGGTTTTTAAATATATTGATATATGAGGTGTGAACCTTACAGGGCACTTGCACTTCCATTTACTGTGAGACTCCTGTTCTCTCCAAGGCTACCACACAGTAAAGAGATGACAAACTGGATCAGCATTATGTTGGCACAGAGATACCCACAGAACTACAAGGGCTTAGAAAGTACCTGCCTGTGTGCAGAAATAGCAATTCCCACTGTCTTTCTCCCAGTGCTGCTAAAATCCATGTCTCATTTTGGCAGTTTCTACTATCCAAGGCAGGAAAGATAATGTCATGGAGCTGGTGCTGTTTCATCAAGACATTTAGATGCTCTAGAACACCTCCCACTGCTCTGTCTTCTTCCACCCAATGACTCTTTCACTTCCCCCACTGCTATTCTTCTGTCTCTTTTTCCATTACAGAGGATACCAGAAGGATTTGAGCTTCTTTGCTTAAGCAAGCTACAGCCCCGAACACTTGTATCTCTTGCAATGGCACACAGGAGCATTGCTTTGCCAGATTCTAGGGCACTAAGGAAGATGACAATGTGTGTGCCATGTTTTTGATAGGAATCACTGTTGCACATCTCTGCAGCTGACTGCATTTGACCAGCAAAACTCAATACTTCCCTGGCAACTGTCTTAAACCCCTAAGTGGAGTATCTCTACAGAGCACAGCCTGTTATCAGGTCCAAGCTAGTCTTCAATGTCAGGGTCATCTCCATATAGAGCCAGGGACTGTGGAGATGAAACCTCCCTCTCCACCATTCCAATCTGCCTGTTAGATCAGTCCTGTCTTGTCACTGGCCTCTTTCACCCCTGCACCTTCAGGCAGGAGAGGTCTCAAAGAACACTGGGACAACTGAATAGAGTTAAGGATGAGTATATGGATGTATATGGATGTATGGATATATAAGGATGAGAATACTGCAGACCCTTTCACACTAGTCTGAGGCACGTTTGGGTCTGTGTCCAAGACAGAGAAAGGAAGCATGCATTCTGGTATGTATGCAGTTGGTGAGGAAGGAGGAATGCAGAGAGCCAGAGGACAAGGTGCTCCCCCTGACAGCAGCATTTGTGTGCTTCACTGCAGTAAGCTTTTCAATGGAGCGTGGCACATAACCAATACTGCCTGGCAGGGGATACCATGAACACTGAATACAGTGTCAATGGGCACAACTGAATAGAAGCTCTCCTCCTCAGGCTATTGAGAAAATAGACTAGACTAGACTAGACTAGACTAGACTAGACTAGACTAGAATAGACCAGGTTGGAAGAGACCTTCAAGATCATCGTATCCAACCCATCATCCAACACCACCTAATCAACTAAACCATGCAACCAAGCACCCTATCAAGTCTCCTCCCAAACACCTCCAGTGATGGTGACTCCACCACCACAATACTTCTCCAGATTAATTTTGAAGGTGTTTCTTCACAATAGAAATTATTCCAAAAGTCTGGACACATAAGTATGCAAAGTAATTCCCTGGGAGGTTCCTTATGCATTTGGTGACAGTAAGGAGACAGACTTCTTCAGAAGGAGAATGCATCCACACACATGGAGAGCCTTTTCCCCACACAGGTATCCATCCTCCTGTGTGCCTCTTCACTGAGGCACACAAGAATACTGCTTTCTGTCTCATCTGTTTGACTCAGACCACAGTAGTATTAACAAGAGAGGGAGAAATCTTGTTCCCCTTTGAAGTGTGCCTCCTTGAAATTAATTAATTCCTTCCCCTTTGTGCTGTGTTTTGCTCTTTTTTATTCCTTCCTTTTTTTTTTTTTTTTTTTTTTTTATTGTAAATCCTAATCTCTTGGATGAAAATAGGAAGCTTGTGACTCTGCTTTGAAGTTCCTTTTAGAATACAACTCTGGCATCAAACAGAGGCACTTTCTTTTTCTGTCATATATTTATCTTTTTATTTTTTTTCTGTCATATGTTTTAAAATAATATCCTTTAAAGTGAAGTGATAGTTGATTTAAAAGGAGGGTTCTAAGAATGACTATGAATTTATCACTCCAATGTACTTGCACATGAAATGTTCTGAAGAAAAAGCAAAGCCAGATGTTTACCTGGCTGAAAGAGCAGGTTCATGTCAGCCTGCTCTGTGCCTCAGCTGTAAGCTAGACTCTGTGTTCTTCTGTGGCTATTTTTAAATTGCTGTCTTCTCCACTCTTTTAGCACGCTTGCCCAGAATGCCTCCCATGTCTTTACAGCCCCAGCAGTGAGACAGTTTGATTAGGGGGATGTTTCTCAGTGTTAAAAAAACACTGGGTACTGGCTGCAGCTGTTCCCAGATGGGAAAAAAAAATAATAAAATAAAATGCAAATTTCATCTAAGTGTGATGGTTTTAAAAGAGAGGGCAGGAATCTCTTTTGCCTTTATGAGAACAAACATTATCTCCTACAAATTCAGCTCTACTGAAAGCAAATATCAAGCAATATATAGCTGCTGTGCTGTGTTTGTGCTGCAGTTTCTACAGCAAGTTTTGAGTGTTACATTTCCAAAATAACCACTAAATATAAGACATGTTGAAAAATCAATCACTGGAAAACACTTAATTGAGCATAATCCAGGAAGGCTCTCAGAGTAAGAAAGCAATATATACCTAAGAGGCTTTAACTGTCTGTGCAGTAGCCTGAGTAACTGCAGGAGTAAATGGGAAGGAGGATTGCTGCATCCCCCCGGCAGCATGCCCAAACCCCAGAGGTGTTTCCCAGGCTTAGTAGCAGTAGGATGTGCATTTGCACCAGCAGCTTTTCTCTCCAGAGGAAATGGCTTGGCAGCAAACTTCTAATCTGGAAGTTCCTTGCTCTCTAATAAATGTAGAGTGTGGATAAACAGCACGTATTTGCAACTTTATCTCATTTTTGAGGGTCTTCTCCAGAGATCATCCCTCAAAGCTGTGTCCCAAAATGCACACCACAATTTCCTCTCAGGTTCTGGGAAAATCCAAGTTATTTTAGCACTATGTTTTATACTGCAACAAATAACACACTTAATTGGCTTGTGTTTGCCCAGAAAACATTATTGCCACCAATATACACTTGGAAAAAAAGTCGATAATGTGAAATAAAACTTGGCACTAGGTAATTGGAATTGCAGAGAACAATACAATTATTTCACAGCAATGTCCCTGTGTTAAGAAGCAGACAATACAAAATGTAGATGACTTAATCCAGCTGTACCAGTTGAATTGCTGACTTTAGAATCTCTGTTCACAATGGAAAATTGCATTCCCCTGAAAAAAACAAATTACCATTTCCGAGCATTTCCCCTAGCTCCTAAAACTTCTATCAAACCCTAACAAAGGATGGAATTGCCATAGCAACTGCCAATCTGCTTGCTTTTTGTTGCTGTTTTTGTTTTCTCACCCAGAGTGGATGTAACAACCCACTCCATGGAATGGCCAGCCAGGGAAGACTGCTTTTCTAGCAGAGCACCATCCTGGAAGCAGAGAAAACAACCAGTACAGGTGATGGCTACAGCCCAACTGCACTTTGTAACTTTCAACAGGATGAATCTTTGTCATAAGCACCGAAATATTTCTATGTATGGCTTTCACAGGCTTTGCTCCACATCAGGAGATCTCTCGTTGGTCTGCTGCTCTCTAGTGTATCACACCATGGCTTGGTAAAGCCACAGCATGACAGATCTGCCTCTTGGCATGGACAAGAACCTTCAGCTGTATTCCCTTAGGGAAGTTACGCCCTAAGATGACAGCAAATTCTCATCACCAAACATATCTGAATGGCAAACCCAGTTGTGATTTCTGAAAGGAATGAAACTGCAGAAAGCAATGGATTACAGAAAATGACTCTTAGGACACCTTACAGACTTGCTTCAATATTAAATGGCAGCTCTGAGAAAGCAACACAATGTTCGACCTGTGTGGTACCTAACTCTTACTCTGCTTTTACAGTATGACAGTATCACAGTATCACTAAGGTTGGAAGAGACCTCAAAGATCATCGAGTCCAACCTGTCACCACAGACCTCATAACTAGACCAATCCCCTCTTGAACATCTCCAGGGATGGTGCCACCACCTCCCTGGGCAGCCCATTCCAATGACAAATGACTCTCTCAGTGAAGAACTTTCTCCTCACCTCCAGCCTAAACTTCCCCTGGTGCAGCTTGAGACTGTGTCCCCTTGTTCTGGTGCTGGTTGCCTGGGAGAAGAGACCAACCCCTTCCTGGCTACAACCACCTTTCAGGTAGTTGTAGAGAGCAATGAGGTCACCCCTGAGCCTCCTCTTCTCCAGGCTAAACAATCCCAGCTCCCTCAGCCTCTCCTCACAGGGCTGTGCTCAAGGCCTCTCCCCATCCTTGTTGCCCTTCTCTGGACACATTCAAGTGTCTCAATGTCCTTCTTAAACTGAGGGGCCCAGAACTGGACACAGGACAAAATGCCACTAGCAGTACTTCTGATGAAAACATATTCCTAAATTGTACACATGTTGAGCAGGGAGTCTGGAAAGGGTTTTCAGTCATGGCAAGTCACACTCCTGCCTTGGTATATGAAAAAAGATTCACTGGGCATTCATTCAAAGGCTGTCATTCACCACCCAAAAATGAACAAACCAGTCTCATTCTAAGAATATTATTGTCTTCCTTCACCTTTAATTTCTTCACAAACTTATTTGTGTTATTTTTCTCCCTACAGACTCCTGCTATTTCTACCATGTCTAAGGCAATGGGAGTTGTAAGCTTGTTCTTGAGAACAGGAGAAATGTGGAACTGCAGAGGAATATTCCCAAAGTGCCAGCTGCATGCAGCATGCTATGACTTAACTGGTCACATCAATCAGCACTGAAGTTCAAAGGCAGTTTTGCTTTCAGTTTAGTTTACAACATATAGAAAGTTTTCTGTGGCCTGTTCCTGAGGATTTGACTTCTGCCATTAGAATGAAGAGTGAGCATATTTATCCTTTGCTAATATTACCTGCAATCAAAGTCACCCAGCACTGCCTACAGATTGCTCTTGGAGCATTCTAAAGCACGGCCACCCAATCAAGTTTTGATACTTCTGTTCTTAAATTCACCATGGTGGTAACACAGCTTCTAATTAAAAGATATAAATCAGTTCTAAGGTCTCTGAAATCCAGAGGAAATCCAAAGTTTCAGAAGCTCAGCAGCATGACAAAGCACTAGCTTTTGCCTAAGTCATCAAAGAGTAGTGGCTGGTTCAATACTGTTGGGAGGAGAAACTGGTTCCATTGATACTGAAAAGCTTTCCAAAGTAGAATCAGTATTTGTGCTTTTCATCACAAATACTGCTTTTAGTGTAGATGCTGGAAATTGCAGAGATTGGGTTATGTATTTAATGGCTATTTTTCATGTTAGAAAACCAATACATGCCATAAGATGAAAAATTAAGTAAGATCTTTTTGACTCCAGAAGGATCTCGGCTTCATATTTCACCCCTTCTGGTCCTTCAACCCCCTGACACCAGACTCCAATTCTTTCTCTTTCAAAAATGGCTTGGAACAATCATCACCTCTCCTTCCTGTGGGAAGGAGGAGGAAGCAGCCTGTCAGTCCATCTATCTTCAAAAACCAAGTGAAAATTTACCTATAAAACAAAACTGAGCTTAAAAATGAGGCACAAGAGGTGTCTGAAGTGACCTGACTGGCAAATCAGCCCCAGCAGCACCAGTGGCTGTCAAAAGCCACACTGGTTGGCTTCCTTACCTTTTTTTTTTAATTTTTTTTTTTTTTTTTTTGGTCTGACTTGGAATTCTGTTTGCTGACTGTTTCCTGATGAGTCTGGATCCCTGCAGGTTTCATTTTGAGCCATATCTCATGCTACCGAGATGAAAATGAAAGGCTGCATTACAGGGTAATAGGCCCTGTCACAAACTGCAGAAATCTCTCAGCAAACATGGAAAAACTCTATCAAAAGCTTCTCTAGGTACATCTGGGTGATCTCATTCCCCTCTTGATGCACACTGTGGATACCAGAATGTTAGGTGGTGGAAGGGTCTATAGACATGAAGGCCAGCCAATGTCTTACTAATCCAGATATGCTGCATAACAATTGAAAATAGCTTTGCATTTTCTAAGAGAACTACTTTGAGCAAATGTTTTTAGAAACCAGGTCATGTTCTATGACTTCTTGCCACAGAGAAGAAATTCCAGTCCTCAAGGGAAATTACAGACCCTTAATAAAATTTACATTTGAAACTAAATATCTTAATTGTGTCATTCCTTACAATCACCTGGGCAATAGATGCAGGATTTGTTTCCCCCAGATCAGACATTCTTCACTGAATCACTGCACTTCTACTTGGTACTTATTTCTTTTTATCAAAGTAGCATTTATGATAGCTTTCTGCAAACCACACTTGTGGCTGGATTTCACTTAGGAAATGTAAATATTTTAGACCAGAGCTGAATAATTGCATTATACTTCATTGCTAATTTCCCTGTAAAAGTACTCACTAGCTATTAATGTGGTATTCATTAAACTAGATAGCACACATGCTGGTAAACACACCAAATAATACACATTATTGGGGAGATTCAATGTGCCCTTTGCTTAAGTGGATGGCAAAACTTCATGAACCTTAGCAAAGGCAGAAGCAGGACCAGAGCCCATGTCTGTTACATACAGCAGAACTCTCTGGAATAAGCACAATGGATTGAAGACCACAGTGTATACTGTATATAGCTGAAGAGAAGTGTGATCATTTGTAATGGCCAAGGAAACATTGATTTCACCTTATAGGGGAACCTCAAAACCCCTAGGTTTCTAAAAGAGAGATCCAGTATCCCCAGCATAACACAGAACTGTCTTCAGCAAATGCACCCCACTCTGAAGACCATGGTGATGGTTTGCAGCTCCCCAGAAGGCAGCTGCCATGTGCCTTCTTCCCACTGACATGCATTGCTGTTCTGGGCTGGCACAGCTGGGTTAAGTTTGTTCAAGGTGTTTTCCACAGGCTGTAATGAATGTGAGCTGCCTTGAAGCAAAGCCTCTGGGAACACAAAGCAAATGAAGGAACAAACTTTTAATCAAAGAATCTAAGTATGCTCAGAGCCCAGTTGTGCGAAAGACAGGGGAGCGGAGGGCTCTCAGCATCCCATAGGAATAGCTAAATACGAAGGAAGGTGAAAAAGCTTGCAACTAGAAACTCACAATTACCCATTTTCAAAAATCAGGGTTTAGAAACCATATGATGAGAGATGATTCACTACTAATGGCTAATTTGCAAGAAGCAATTAGGTATGATCTGAAATTAACCCCCTCATTAAAACCAATTACATTTTGAGATCTCTAGAGCTGTAGGCTGAATCGTAGGTTTAAAAAGCTAGTTCATGACTTGCCAATAGCATTCCCTTAAAATGGTATCAGAAAGCACTTTCCTCATGTAAAGCTTTTAAAAGAAATTACACTTTGCAAATTCAGACACAAAAAAAAAGCACCCAAATCTATCTATGTAAAAGCAGTTCTGGATTTTTTAAAAACCCTGCAACTTTTCTGTGAATTGACCACTAGAAATTACTGTCACACACATGCTGAATCCCTTTTGCTTAGCCAGTGTTTTGCTGTTATTTTCCTAGACCTGAAACATTCCCATGAGATCCATTTTTCACACACCCAAACCCCATTTTGCAGTGCTTTTTACCAAGAAGAAAAGGAAGACAACATTTCTTTTTATCTGTGTAATTCAGCCACGAAGATTGCATGTAAGGGTGAGAACCTAGAACAGGATGAAATGTCCCCAGGTTATCTTCAGCTCTACAAAACAATACTCAAAGATGAGACTGTTGCATCTTTACAGACTTATTTTCACAATACCACTCTGCTGGATAAGATCTATTCAGATATTGAAACATTCCAGATATGGTTCTCAGAAAGGGTTATAGATCACAGTATCGTTTAGCAAAAGCTGTAGGCGTCCTTGAAATCAAAGGCACGTGTTCAACGCTGAAAGCATTAGCTCTGCAGTACAACCCCAGCACCCACCTGCCCTGGAGAAGGACTCCTGTGAAACCCCATGGCAAGTGCTCCACATTGTCTTGCAAAGCCATTGAACAGCATCTGTGCGATGCAGAGGGCCACCTCTGCACTGGGGTGATGGTGGTCACTGCCCATGTATCACAGTATCACAGTATCACAGTATCACTAAGGTTGGAAGAGACCTCAAAGATCATCGAGTCCAACCTGTCACCACAGACCTCATAACTAGACCAATCCCCTCTTGAACATCTCCAGGGATGGTGACTCCACCACCTCCCTGGGCAGCACATTCCAATGACAAATGACTCTCTCAGTGAAGAACTTTCTCCTCACCTCCAGCCTAAACTTCCCCTGTCGCAGCTTGAGACTGTGTCCCCTTGTTCTGGTGCTGGTTGCCTGGGAGAAGAGACCAACCCCTTCCTGACTACAACCACCTTTGAGGTAGTTGTAGAGAGCAATGAGGTCACCCCTGAGCCTCCTCTTCTCCAGGCTAAACAATCCCAGCTCCCTCAGCCTCTCCTCATAGGGCTGTGTTCAAGGCCTCTCCCCAGCCTTGTTGCCCTTCTCTGGACACATTCAAGTGTTTCGATGTCCTTCTTAAACTGAGGGGCCCAGAACTGGACACAGTACTCAAGGTGCGGCCTAACCAATGCAGAGTACAGGGGCACAATGACTTCCCTGCTCCTGCTGGCCGCACTATTCCTAATGCATACAGGATGCCGTTGGCCTTCTTGGCCACCTGGGCACACTGCTGCTCATGTTTAGGTGGCTGTCAACCAGCACCCCCAGCTCCTTCTCTGTTTGGGAGCTCTCCAGCCACTCTGACCCCAGCCTGTAGCTCTGCATGGGGTTGCTGTGGCCAAAGTGCAGCACCCGGCACTTGGTCTTGTTGAATGCCATCCCATTGGACTCCTCCAGGTGGTCGAGGTCCCTCTGCAGAGCCCTTCCACCCTCTAACTGACCAACATCTGCTCCCAACTTGGTGTCATCTGCAAATTTGCTAATGACTGTCTCAATCCCCTCATCCAGATCATCAATGAAGATATTAAAGAGGATGGTGCCCAGCACTGATCCCTGGGGGATGCCACTAGTGGCTGGCCGCCAGCTGGATGTGGCACCATTCACCACCACTCTCTGGGCTCAGCCCTCCAGCCAGTTCCTAACCCAGCACAGAGTGTTGCGGTCCACGCCACAAGCTGACAGCTTAGACAGCAGTTTGCTGTGGAGGACGGTGTCAAAGGCCTTGCTGAAGTCCAGGTAGACCACATCCACAGGCCTCCCCACATCCACCAGGCGGGTCACCTGATCATAGAAGGAGATCAGGTTGGAGAGGCAGGACCTGCCCTTCCTAAATGTACACATCTAAACAATGGTTGAAACCAAACAGTGAGATAATTTAGTGTTTCAAAAGGTGCAGCTGTGATGGCATGGAGGTCTGTCCCACAAAAAGCACCTAGTAAATAAACATCTAACCTGTCATGGTGTGTGGAGCCTGGTAGCAACAGCCAAACCAGCTAACTGACAGCTAATTTCACTGTGTTCCCAAGCGGCTGCCAGGGCAGTGTATGTGTAGCAAAGCTTCGTACTGGGAGGAACCCAAGTGTCTAAGCATTCTTAGATGCTCCCTTTCAGAGGCACAAACTAGGTTTACAGCCAGGATTTTAGCTCTAACATATATTTAAGCTGTCCCGAGATTCATGCTGGGGTAGGGCAGGGAGGAAGAAGCTTTCTATTTGGCTGCCTAAAGGAAGATCTAATCAGAGGGGAAACCTTGTAGAGGCTTTTCCTACCAACAAGCTTACAGTTTCTAATCCACTCACTCTCTTCCAGTCTTAATGAAAATGCAGAAGTTATGAATGCCCACTCTGATTGTGGGATAAAACTATGAATAGTCTTGGCATTCCATTTTTATCAATTCATTATTTTGGACCATTACTGAGATTTCTTAAAGGCTAGAAATGGGAACAGGAGATCAGAGTTTAAGCATTTAAAAAGTGAACAGCAGAAAGATTTATTGAACTAATAACAAAATACAGATCTCTTGCTGAGAATTACAGCATTACACGACAACAATTTCTGCAGCTTGCATTATTTTAATAAGCATCTCAAAAGGAGAAAATAAAATAGCTGATGTTTTTCATGCTGAAATTCTTGTCAGTTCTGTCTTTTATTTAGTGACTTGGTAGCTCAGAAACTTGCTGGGCTTTAATATGTGGTTAGAATAGTAGGGATCTCCTTCATGTATACCTCCAAGATGAGGCTGTCTGCCAAGCTTACTAGTTTGTGGTTATAACACTTGCTTGAAATCCAGCATCATCTATAGGTGGAAGAGAATGAAATGTTGAGCCTGAGCAGAAAGACACTTTTCTTTGGATACTGTGGACAGGTTCACTTAAGATAAATCTCATTTCTGTCACAGCTCTAGATCTAATTTTGTAAGATACTTCTTGTTTCCAAAATGTTTGGGTTTTTTCCTCCAAAACTGTGTATACAAACTGTTTTCCATACAGGATCTTTCTATGCCAGCCAGTTACTTCTGCTTTAAGAAAGCTGTTGGCGTGGGAGGTGTTGGACCAGATGCCCTCCCAGAGTCACTCTAATGTAAAATATGTTATTATTATTCTACTACTTTAAGGTCAGCCAAGTTCTGACTGCAAACAGTGTACCACTAGATGTGGTGCTGCTAGATACAGGGGTACACAAAACCCCCCAGGATATCAGCAATGAAGATCATTTCTAGGCACACAAGCAACAGAGAGGCAATCAGGCTCAGCTCCAGAAATGGGCTCTGCTGCAGAGTTCAGACACCGATACAGAATTCTTAAGTCTCAGCAACTGAAATTGTGTTTTGCCTTCATTTGGACAGAGTTAGATTCCAGAATTATATGATTAAATGGAAGAAAAAACATTTGAAACCTTTGGCCTACTTCTGTCTTCTGCTGGGATTTTGGGCCCAGTTTCTCTTGTCTGTCACTCTTCTACTTTGCAACTGAGATTCAAGGCATCCATTACCATATCACAGCCTTCTGAGACCTGCATTACCAGTGACTACCAGAGACTCTAAGGGCAAGGAAAAAGTTCTCCATGGACTATGCATATTAGTGATGATATATCTGCCTCTGGCTCCTGCTTGAAAACATAAATTCAGAAAAGCCAAGGACCTGGCTTTAAGCCCATTATGATCAATAGGGCAAAGCCTACTAATGGAAGTGTCTGAGAAGACTCAGAAATGCCAGTGAGAAACTGCATCACACTCTGCTTAACCCTACAGAAGCGCAATATCCAGTCATGGGGTGATACACACAGTAAAAGCCAGGAGCCCTGAGTACAACTCCTTCCCAGATCCTTAGCTGCTTCCTTGGTAACTTTCTCTGATTTTTTTGAATCAGAGATTTCTTCCCTCTTGAACTCCTAGATAGAGCTCCAAATCCTATTTTCACAAATCTTAATTTGATGCAACTTTAAATGAATGACTATCCAGGTTTGTCTTTCTCCTACTGCAGGCATGCCTCCAGTAAATGGGCTCTCCCACAGCATGGAGCGATTCATAGTTCAAATGGCTGCAGCACTGGTATTTATGTGGTAAGGAATCCTTGTGTCTGGAAAGGAGTACACTGACTGGGCCAATAAGCTGTTCCCACCCATGGTTAATATTAGAAAATCTTCCAAGTAAATTATTCTCCTTTTGCAAGTATTCTTTGTATTATTTTTCAGAATGAAATCTCAGTAATTCTTCTACTGTCAGGGGCCTTTTCAAAATGGAAACAATAACAAAGCAGGGTGAAATGTGAATAACACTGCACAATACTGAAGTGAGAAGGTATGGTCTGAACGGACAGCATTGATGCACAGTGACAGAGCAGATCTCTGTTATCCTTCACTCTGCCCTGCACTGCTGTGTCCTACAAACAAGCAGATTGCCAAATTGGCTAATTACCAATCAGATCCAGGAATTCAGCAGCTACAGTTGAGGGAGGTCTCTAACTGCTAATGGCAGCTTCCTGACTGAATTACTTTTGCAGGAGCTCCCAGTGACAGTTTTATTGGTCTCACGCTATAGATATGTTTTAGTGTTGCCAGCAATGGCAACTGGCACAGCAATTCCTCTAGGTGAGCACAACTCTGTGATCTCTAGTGTTTGATCAATGTAGATATCCCAGTACAGCTCTTCTCTGTGCCCTCTGGCCACTGAGCTGACCCTGGACAAATGCTGCATCTTTTTCACCAAACATGCCATTTCTCATATGACTCTGAAATTTACTGCTGCTTGTGAGAGACTTTAATAAGGATAAAAGCATCCAGAGCAGGGGGACACTAACAGAAAAGAAGCTCCTGTCCGGTAAAGGCTTTCAAGAATATCACAGAAGAGGAATGGAACTGTAATACATGGGTTTATAATGGCCCATCACATACTCCCCCTACAGACACACTCACATACACACATATTAAATGTTCAACATGATATTGCAGACATTTTTCTGACATGCTAAAAATAAAAGCAAATAAATAAACATGGATTAGCAACTCCAAGAGGTTATGCCATAGGCAACACATAAACGTGCTTGTTGTCCCTTGTTGAGCCCTTGAAAATCTTAAGCCTTTAACCAGTAACTGATTAATTATAAGACAAAAATAATAAAATACTATAAATAAAATAAACCACCCTCAAAACATCTATGTGAAGCACAGACCCAAGCCATTTTCTTCTATGCTGTATGCTTCACATTCTGTTTAAGAATTATTGGTGAGGCCTCTCCCAGAAACCAGCTGCTGAATGAAAAGGAATGGTGAGATTTTAGAGAGATGGACTTAAACTACAACAAATAAAATTAAAGAAATGTAGAGCCTGCTCAGAGAAGGCAGCTATGCTAACACAGCTATGGAGGATATATTAAGCAGTTATTAAGGTTATTGTTCTCTTCAGCACCTTGAGTGCTGGGAATTAGCAGGCTTCTGCTAGATCCACATAGACATGTGTCTACCATCAGAATCACTTCTGTTTGTCAGGTTGCACATGCATACTGGGGGACTAAAGTACATTGCAATGGGCACATCAGCAGTCAGTCCTACCCTGCACTGGTTCTGGGCACAAAGGATTTCCAATCCTTTTCCTCTCTGAGCTCTGAAGTCACAGCACACACAAATAACTGAGGGTAACTTCCCAGTACCTCTCTTCTGTTTTTTTTCTAGCAAAGTGAAAAAGAAAAATACTGCTATTGTCCTGGATTCTGTCATGTTAGTCACAGAAAGATAAAAACCATTGTTTTCTCCTGGAGAAAACAGGTGGACTTGTCACCCTGTGGGTCACAGGTTTACATCTGACCCCTTTACAGGGCAATCAAATGCAAAATAAACCACGTTTGCATCCTCTTTTGTACATTGCTCTGTTATTGGTATCTTCCAGCAAAGTCACTACCAAACAGATAGTTTGAGTGCCTCTCCATAAACTGCCAGCAAAGCCCATCATCACATCTGCACAGCTTTTAAATGTTTGGAGTTTATGGTCAAAGCTGCATTTTCCAGTTCAGTGAATCCTGTCACCGACTATTGCTCCAACATCCTTGTCTCCATTACTGAACAGCCAGTTGCCATATCACTCATAAGAATTTGGATTTAATTGCAAAGCTATGACTTTGGCTCAAGTGGGAGGGAGGGGCAGGGTGGATTGTTCCCTTTTTCTAAAGCCATGGTAAAACTTCTTTGAAACATTTCCAAACCCCCAGCACGTGTTCACCCTGTTCTGAAGGTCCTTATTAGATTTCTTCTAATCTAAAATATTCCTGGGGTTTGTCTCTTGTGATGTTATTGCCTAATAAATGGTGTGGAAACTTGGAATCTTTCATAAAAGCTCCAACAACATGAAAATAGTTTCCATAATGGATAGATTTCAATCCCTGACTCCCTCTGTAGAAATGTTTTAATCATGAAAGCCAGAATGGAGCCCTCGTTGGGCGGGTATTTGAAATGGTAAAGAAAGCTGCTTCCACCGACTGTGCATTTGTGCACTAAGGCGCGGCCCTCTGCTCACAAGGGGCAAGCAGCTATCTTGCTGAAAGGGTTGGCAAGCATCTTGTTTGGGTTTGTGTGAGGGAGTGTGTTTGTGCTGTGTGAAATCCTCTGCTCCCGACAGTCTGAAAAATGAGGCTGTTCTCAGTCTGCATCTTGGTATTATTCATAAGGGGACAGCCAGTGCTCGGAGTCAGAAAAAGCCTTTCCATACAAGCTTCCTCACACACATTTGAAGCAAATGGCTTCTATGAACAGCAATATGCTGTCAACTGCAAGGTGCTGCTATGGCTTCCTGTTATCACTGTCCCCAGAGTGATGACAGAGACCATAGGGCAGCAATCAGGATGTCTCGTTTTCCACCTCCACGTTTTGAAGCACTGAAAAAGGAAGGAATACACAAACCAGCCAAGCCTGCAGATACTGTCAGACGCCTAAATCACACAAGTCCTGGCTCTACCCACAAACAGGACTGCAACATTTCACTCCAGCTGCATATCTTGCATTTATTAGCAATTAGCTCCATTTTGATTTAATTTCTAGCTTCTTCCATCCCTTTTACATATGCAACACATACCACACCAGCAGTTAATGTTCCTGTGCCAGTGATAAATATTGATGTGATGGGAGCTTCATGACTCCATAGGAAAAAACCTCTGGGGTTTGATTTTTTTTTTTGTATAATTAAGTAATAATTTTGTTACTAATGCAATACTGGGTGCACAAGTAGGGAAAGAGCAACCACAGCCTCGTTGACACACGTCACTCCCTGTGACTGCAAACGCCCAGAACAGGATGGTAATTTCATTGCTTTATTCACCTACAGGTAGGCCTACAGGGAAGAATTAAATTGGCTGGAATCTCTGCTCAAAGCCAGTATTCAATAAACAATGACTTTGGGTGAATTTTATTTTTCATGCTAGAATAATCTGCCTCGCATATAGCAATGCAATTGTATTTCAAGGAACTGTTTAAAACGTTTTCAGGATTCTCCATTAGAATAAACCATTAGAATAAACCAAACCAGGTTGGAAGAGACCTTCAAGATCATCGTGTCCAACCCATCAACCAATCCAACCCACCCAAACAGCTAACCCATGGCACCAAGTACAATCAATCAACCAGCAGATTGGAACATGAGGAAGCCACATGTTTACCTGGAGAAAAAAAAACCAAACCAAATCAAATCAAACCAAACCCAACCCACAAACAAATGAAAACCCAAACAATCCCCCCTCCCCACCACCAGCAACAGCCAACCTTGAAAAACTGTGTAATTCTAAAGTTCAAAAGAGGCATTTTTTTGGGTTTCATTAATTAAAAGCTTAGTGACAGCAGGAGCATTGCCAAATAAATGCATTTAATTCAAAACTTTAAAAATAATCTATTTTAGCCACAGTTAGAAAACCAGCCAAAGCCATGATCAATAAGGGATTTGCTATGGTATTAAGGATATTTCAAATATGAGGGTACAGCTATACTGCAAATGAATCAAGATTGAGACAGCAGCCACCAAGCCAGAACTCACTTAAACCTGTCTTATGCCAGGAATATTTTGTGTCTGTTTATCTCTATTTATAGGTCCTATTGGGCCTTTCTATACTGTATGAACCTTTTCTCATTGATTTTCTCCTTGAAAGTGTGTGTTGTATTCAAACACATGAAAATACTTAGAAGCTGGTGGGGACTGTACTCTTATGGAAGAGACACAATGCCATTTAGGAAAAAAAGGCATTTTCCATTGTGTCTTATCCTTTAGAATTGTCAGCTGAAGGTCATCCAAAATAAAGGGTTATATTAGGCACAATTACAAAGCACATAGACAAAGGTCACATTTTAATAAGAGAAGTGTGGTTTTAATAATAATACATGGAAGCCTACTGGTTTGATTTCTGTTAGCTTGCATCAGACTTTCCCATTGGGGTTGCATGTTCCTGTATTGACAGCAAAGGCTCAGGAACCTCTGAGTTAATGATTCTGAAGAGCTCCACAAGGACCTATTACAACAAAGCACTCGGGTGGTATGATGGCTGGATTAAATTGAATGTAGAAAATTGCAAGGTAGTGCAGATTGGAGAGCACAATTCAAGCTACTCGTGTCCACTGAGAACTTCTGCATTAGTGATGAGAACCTGGTATTAGAGGAGTCATTGAGAGGAACTGGATAGAGACATTTGCTCAATGTGCAGCCAGTCCCTACACACCACAGCAAGGCATTGGGCTGCATTAAGGAGGAAACACCTAACACTGTTCAAGCTCTAACACTAATATCTAGATAACTCTGCAGCCCCACTTTCAATACCACATGCAGGCCTGTGGTCTCATCCAAAAAGGAATGCAAGAGAACTAGAATAAAGACAAAATATCACCATGCCTTAGAGGCAGGCAGAGACTGTCATAGGACCTTTCTTTATGATATGAACCTCAGGAAAAAATTAGGGTAAGAGAAAAACAAGATTTGAAAATGGTTCCCAGCCTTTGTGGGAATGTTCAAAGGAAAAAGGCAATGAGGATTTCATTGTATGTGAAGAGCCAGTGTGGGAGGGGTACAAAGAGAGCCTATGCCAGAAGAATAGAAAATAGGACAAGTAGGAACATCAGCAGATCTTCTGGTCCATCCTTCAGGCCCGAGCCATCCAAAAATATTGAGTCCATCTATCAGCCTCTCATATGAATGTCTGTATGTCATGATTGCCTGGGGTGCTAACATGATAGGTTTAGGCTCAAGATATGCAATTCTCCCACCACTGCGTTTGGATCTTTGGGGAAGGTCATTGTTTAGACATTCACATACAGGTCCCTAGTAGTTCAGATACTAGGCTCCCTCATACAGCCCTTAAGGTTACTATGAACTATTGATCTTTCAGGGAGGGAGTGATGAAGTAGCGATCAGTCCAGGGGAAATGAAGAGATGTTTCAGGGCCTTGGGATGACTGGTTAAGGGATTGGTAGCACAAGCAGCGTTCTCTATACAGAGGGATACACAAGTATGAAGTGACTCTCTGCAATCCATCCTGCCTGACATGGGTTTCACTGAAGACCAGACCTACATGGCAGAAGAGCCATGAGGAATGAAAATGTCAACACCGATACAACTCCAAAAGGTGATTTATAGAACTGAATAAGAAAACCACAATCTTTGCTAGATAGCATGTTTCCCTCTTTCTCCCCAGACAATCCCATACAAATGCTTCCTCACAAGTAATTCCAATAGGAATTTTCAATGAATGCAGGGTGAAAAAACTATTTTCTTGATTGCTGATTTAATTCGGGTAAGGTGCACATCATCCTTAGATGTGGTTCAAACCAAAACCACTTTGAACTTCTTCAAAGCTTGTCTATTTAATCTGCAGAACACATGCAGCAGTAAGCACAGAGCACAACTGCATTTCCAAAGGCTGTGGGACACTTACAATGCAGTCATTGTTCCACGCCAATTAACCCCAGCACAGAACAGCATGCAGCCTTTCCATGCCTCTGATGTTACTCAGCAGAAGAGTTTTTGTCAAAACTATAACAATCTTCAAAGTGTCATCTTCTTACCCAGTAGTACCTGGGAGGCAAAGCTGCTATTTCAGAGATACAGACTACAAAAATATTCACATGAAACCACAAACCTCCATTTGAATACAGTCACAGATGTATTGTTTTTAAAGCAGTGACACTAGTAAAGAGAATTGAAAATATAGGTCTAAGTCTTCTGGACTGCTCCCAGGAATTTAAACCCTCTGACAACACTCAGTGTTCTAACCTTTCAGGAAGCCGTGTACCTGTAGATACATCTTTGCTTTTTGAAAGATTATATAACCAGTTCAAATCAGCTGGCCAAGCTGCCCTAAATTTCAAAAGCCCCAAAACATTGCACTGTTGTTTCACCATTAGAAGTCTAGCCAGTGTTCACAGCATTCATGTACACACAGCTTGGTTATTCCAAATCAGTTCTGGGATGGCTAATGGAAATCAGTAAGTTCAAGTATAGTTACACTACTTTGCTTGCTCATGTCTCATCATGACAATATAGCTCAGTTTAAACAGCTCTTTTACTTGGCAGTGTTTTAGCAGAAATATCTGTATTTGTATCTATAAAGACTGAAAATATTTATTAATATTTAAAGTGTTACGACTGAAGAGTGAGAATAAAGAGTTCTCAGCTTAAAGGTACACTTCAGAGGCTTCCAGCCACGTGTACCTCTGCAGAAGAAAGGACCATCAAATTCACACCTGGGTAGCTAATTGGGTGGCATTTATGGAAAAAGCTTCAATCTCAAATTTAATTTGGCCTCAGAAGGCCTCTTTAAAAAATTTCTTCGAGCCAAACTGACCAAATTATACCCAGCATTGCTGGATAATGAGTTGGGATATTTACATTTCTAGTATCAGTCCCCTTCCCTCAGCACACACACAGTCTCTGGCCTTACCTTTCAGAGTGTTTGTGGAGTGTGACAGTTACAATGGCGCAATTTTAACTCTTTTAGACACCAGATGGACTAATATTCTCCCAGTATGCATTTTTCTCTTTCTTTTCTATAGCTCTTGAGGAAGTTAAGAGAAAATGGAGATACACTTAGAAGAAGTGTTTTGTCAAAGCTTATATTGTAATTCTTAATCAATTATATAGAGTGCCCAGAACACTCAGCACGTGGCTGCAGATGGATTCTCACAAGACTAGAGGAATAACAAAGCATCAGATATATCCTGCACTCATTCAACAGACAGAATATGCCTTTTCTATTCTTACTGAGCTGCCCTGCTGTTAACCTGCATTAAACATGCCTTTCCAAAAGAATTTCCACCCTGAGCATACACTTCATGCATCTGGGCCTTCAAGGGCTTTCTACTCAGAGACAGAATACCATCATTGGCTAAAAGCACTTGGAGTGAATGTAATTTACCATGGCATTTCTAATACACTACAAGACATTTGCCTGGGATTCCACTATGAAATAGAACTGCTATCAACACACTAAAATCGTTGCAGGAGCAGGGAGAGAAAGCAATGTTCATGTTGCCATGAGTGAGCAGTCGCTGGGTGCTGGTTACTAACAAGCAGGGGAATGGCATTACTGCTGTACAGGTAGTGTGCTGCTGCAGAGGGGTAAACATGACTGATGGGAAGGATCCTGACTTAGCAAAGCCCTGACAGCCTTCTCCCTCACCATTTCACACTCTTCATCTTGAGTGATCAGTGAGACACTGCTCTGGATATTCTGTTCACACCACTACAGCCTGAAGTAGCTGCATAAAATCCTGTATTATTTGAGATAGAGAAAGTAATAAAGTCACCAGTTTCTAAGGGCATTAATATCAACCCACCGTAGTACTGATAAATGTAGAAAGCACATGGAACCATCTCACCACAAGATGATACAAAAGTATGTAACTCCTGACCAGAACCATAGTTTAAATGACCTGTCTAGGTGGCTGAACAGGTGTAACAAGCACTGGCACTCTGCTTCCACCTTGCACAAACTGCAGTTTGGCCAGTGATCTAAAACGATCCTATGAAGGAAATCAGGCATACAAGCCTAGGTCAACTGCTGACTAAAATGATCCCCTGGTAGAAGCTACCAGACTTGTCTATAATACCAGTGAGATATGCTTTGAAGTCTGTGTGAAAAAAAAAACCAACCCAAATTTCTTTAAATTTGCATACAACCCCCCTAAAAAAGAACAAAAAGTTTTACATTGCTGTGCAATGTAAAATAATGCTAGCTGCTGGCATTTTTTGTTGTTGTTTGGTTGTGGTGGGTTTTTTGTGTTTTTCTTTTTTGGTTGGTTGATTGGGGGGTTTTGTTTGCTCCTTTCCTTTCCTTTCCTTTCCTTTCCTTTCCTTTCCTTTCCTTTCCTTTCCTTTCCTTTCCTTTCCTTTCCTTTCCTTTCCTTTCCTTTCCTTTCCTTTCCTTTCCTTTCCTTCCCTTCCCTTCCCTTCCCTTCCCTTCCCTTCCCTTCCCTTCCCTTCCCTTCCCTTCCCTTCCCTTCCCTTCCCTTCCCTTCCCTTCCCTTCCCTTCCCTTCCCTTCCCTTCCCTTCCCTTCCCTTCCCTTCCCTTCCCTTCCCTTCCCTTCCCTTCCCTTCCCTTCCCTTCCCTTCCCTTCCCTTCCCTTCCCTTTCTTCCCTGCAGGGAACAATTTCCTATGTTGGAAGCAAGCCAAAAAGCCCAGCTTGGCCAGATAAAAAACATCTTGAAAAACACCACTTTCTAAATTTGTACATTAAGTGATGAAAAGAAATCTGGGGAAGAAAGAAAGAAAAATATATTTCTGTCCCTGTACAAGAACCTTTTTTGAACCAAGAATTACATAGTAAAAATAACTAACAGAAAAGAGAAACATCCAATGTCCAGAGCACCAGTTTAGCTGGATGCAAATATTTTGTTGTGCATAAAAATGCAACTTTGTGCCACAAGCAAGAATTAGTGCCTGCAAGAAACTGTGCATGTAAAGAGAGGTACAGAGAAATAGGGAACTTGAGCTCCTGGTGACAAAACCAATGGTCAGCTGAGACAGAGAAAGCTTAAGCCTACCAGAAAGTCGTACAAGCAGAGTACAGCTTTGTACAATGTGGATTGCACCTCCATTACCTCACCCATATCTTGTCCCCTTAGTAAACACTGACATGAGGAAGAGCTGGAGAAGTAGCAGCTGAGAAACTACTTGTCATAAGGCAAGATTATTTTTTCCTTATTTTACCTTTTTTCCCCACCCTGCTTCCCTAGTAGAGATTTCTCTGGGCAGCAATTTGACATGGAAGCATCAGTTCCTGCCCTGACCCTGTACAAAAGGTCCCACTAAGTTCTGCAAGTGGAGGTGCACATCAGATGGCTTTCCTGTGTCCAGTTAGTGCATCAGCTTAGTAAAGATATGACTGAGAGTCCCCTGTGTTTAATGGAGAAGACTAAGATAAGATAAGGTTATTTATTTGCACAGCTGTGAGAGAGTTAAAAGAACCTTTTCTGCTTTTATTCTTGAATTGCATCAGAAGAATAGAGCTGCTGGTTTCTTTTCTAAACCTGCAACATTTCCCTTTACTTACTGGCATATCATATTTATAAGGTACCTCCACCTCCGCCCCTGGGGTGCTTCATGAGCAATTAAAATGCAATCATAATAATAAAGAAATAAATAACCTTAATTAAAACATTGCACAGGAACCTTCCTCAGATGCAGAGCCAGTGGGGAGCTGTCTGTCTTCATGAGATTTTACATATCTGTCAGACTGAAATCCCAATGCAACATCAGGTTTCATGGACATCATCCGGATTTAACATATTCCCTGGGGGCCGCTGGTTCAGATTCCACCAAAAACATGATGCTCAAATGTAGTCTTCCTTACTTGTTAGACAATTAAATGAAGCAGTTTAAAAAATCTTAAAGTTTCACAATAGTTATGGGTGCCTGGACCACATACAAGCTCCTCCGATTCCCTGCTACCATCATCCTTTCTTTCAAAACCAAACATCTCCAATATGATCTCTCCCCACTCCTACGCTGAATTTTTACTGCCTGTGGCTGTTGCATTGTAACCTTTGGTACTTTCTTCTATCATTCTCTCTTCACTGCTGTGTTTACCAGCCCCTTGTCATTCCAGGCAAGAGGGAAACCTGTAAAACATTCTCCCTCTACCTGCTACCTATCAGCATGTCTAGATTGTTTCCAGTCCTCATTTTTTTTCAGTGTAATATTCCCTGGCACTGATACTGTTCTATACTGCACAGCTGATCATTGTTACAACAGAAATAATTCACACAAGGTTGCAAGAAGAAGCACAACCAGAGCTTGCATCTTGTGTATGGTCTACAGAGGGTAGACTGGCATTTTTGTGCTCTAGACACATAATACAACATTCTTCCAATAGTAATTCCAAGTGAGTAAAAGAGAGCTACACATTTATGGGAGATTTACTATTTGTTTCTTACCAACTAGATAAACATTTCTGGGCATTTCTGCTGGATTACTTAAAATTGCAAGCCAGAACACATCAGAATGAAGATTAGAATGAGGATGAGTGATCCCACTTTGATTTTCAAACAGCTAGGCTTGGACAGCAGTTTAGGCCAGCCTGTTAGTGTAACTGTCTGTGAGGCAGTGAAAAAGAGCCACAGCTAGTTTTGAAGTTCAAACTGACTAACATTTAGTAACTGCTAGGATTGTGTGTAGATGAAAAAGGATTTGATACTAATGAGAAGGCAGTTCTTTTGACAGCTTGAGACTCAGGAGGAAATGTTCACACTTTCTATCTTCTTGATCTTAAAAAGGAGTGTATCCATGCATTTCATGCAGTTTATCTGTGTATGCACATCATAAATATGGTGTTGGTATGCATGGTGCAACGTGTGTGCAAATGGGCAACATGTTTACAGTTAAAGCATTTGCACGAATGGGTGTGGGTTAAATGAGAGCATCTACGTTTGCCTTTGTTTATGTGGAAGGTCAGAGAGTTACAGGAAGGAGATGACTCTTTTGACTTGTAAATTCTGTTTTAAATGCACCTGAACATGGGTGTTTTCTTCATCTCTAGCCTTGTTTGGATGAGGAAGCTATGAGCTGAGTTTGAAATTCAATAGCTAATACACACTAATTTCCTGTGTCAACACTATTTCCTGTATTAACATTAAGCACACAGAACAAGTAAAATATGCAGGATAATGTTTCACACAAAGGAAAGGAGACAGAATGGAATTACAGTGTAAAAACCACAGTCACTGGGACAAAAAGAAAATGATCCTACTATATCTTCATGCCCTTCAAGAAAGTTTCAACACAGAATAGTTTCAAGACTGCCATCCCACAAGGATTTATTTCACCACAGACTGAAGAAGAGAGTTTAACTGTAAGAGACAGAAGCTGAGGGCTCCAAGTGAGATTTAGATAATTGTAGTGACTGAGCTCTTAAAGAAGTATTTAGTGGGGGGTTCTATTACAAAAACTAACAAAGTCTTTATTGCTAATCTAATTGTAAGAAAATATTGCAAATGATTTCTAGTTCCACATTCAATGCTTTGCTCAGTTAAAGGCAAGTGGAAGTTACTGATTTCTGCACTCCCTATTGTTTGTACTGTGGAAGCCCCCCAGATATACCAACTGAATAAAAAACACCAAAATTCTTTCAGGGAGCATAAATGCTCCATTATAACCTTTATTTTTACTCATGACCTTTTCTTCTTTCATTATTCAAGTAAAGAAGTTTTTTACAGCTGATACAAAATCAATGTAAGCAGCAAATAATTGCAAATAATCGCAAATAATCCGTAGACTGATATGGTTTTTAGCTCATATAAAAACCTAAGATAGTCAAAATACTGTTGAAAATTAGATTAGTACCTGTTGCTGTCCTGCCTAAACATCTAAATGCACAAGAGAACTCTGCAGGGTGAGGGAGGGCCCTTTTCATATTTTAGAAGGCTCATTTTTGCCAGAGAGATGATAAAAAGCCTTTTAGGTTTGATCCCATGGTTGGAGTAAATAAGTTTTGGGCATAAGTAATTTATTTCTGTAAACTGGGAGAACTGCAAAGATTCCTGTGAAGATTGTCAGACAAATTATGGGTTTCATTTATTCTGTAATTGAATTACTGCAGCTGTAAAGGATATAATAAATGGAATAAGAATTCTAAGTATCACTTTTAGTTCATGTTCATGTCTTAAATTTTGCAGCTCAACACTTGTGCCATAGCCAATGTCCCTCTGCAGACTAAGGCCATGTGTGATACATGGATGGTGATTTTTCTCATCTTACCAAGGACAGATGCTCAGAATTTGTTCTACTGAATTAGTTTCTGTTGACTTGAACAGAACACTGACTTTCAAAATACATTCTTGCTTGAAAGAATACCTTGTTTATTCAGACTACAACCAATCAATTTGGGGTTAAATTCTCACTAATGAAGTCAGCAGGGGACAGTATAAAAGACATTTTCCTTACCTTTTTCCCTTGTGAGAGATTTGAGTTTCAAATTAGAGAGTCACAAGAGTTTAGAAAATTACTTTTGTGTCTTCTTCCTCCTGAGAAGCAAAATGGTGATGAACACAGTTGCAGAAACAGCAATAATGGGTTTGCACTCAGAACATCATAAGGGGCATAGAGCAGTCAGCCTTGAAATATATCATAAACCAAAGTGACAGAATGAGGATTGATTTTACCATGCAAGAAAGAATCCTGATAACTGAGAATTGGGATTGCCCACCCCCCAAGAAAAAAAAATGAACTAAGCTGGGAGTTTTCCATTGTAATTAACAGAATGTTTTTATTTAACTCTCATTATCTTCAGAAGACAGTGAAGTGTACGGACTAAATTCTGCCTTTGCATGGTTGCTTCAGATTGGTAGGTGGTAAAGCAGCTAGGATGTTGATGGATTAGTTACAATCCCATGATGATTTGCCACACTACCCAAGGAATGAAGCCTCACATGCACTGCATTTGTGAGACTGCAGACTGCCAAAACCCAATTACTGTGTAAATGAAGGCTGCTCTTTCACAAAACCGTTACTGTAAATCCTGTAGTTCTACCAGAAACCAGAGCACAGGCTTCTGTTGGAAAACAGCTAGTGCCATTTTTTAAATGGCCCTCAAATGGACACCATTTAAGCTGAGGACTAAATGTAACAACTGATTTTACAAAGAAAATTTGCTGTCAGTACTTGAGCATACAGCAGTTAGGGAGCACAGCCTGACTAGGGGCCAGTTTCAATGGCAGTGTAGCTTCCTAAGTCAGTTACAGTCTATTACAATTGAGTACAAGTAAGAATCTACAAGTGGAGTGAAGCATTTCATAGCAAGTTATTTTGTAGTAAAACTGAAACACCAATTATTTCCTGACAGTTTACAGAAACAGGGAAAACTCTCCGGTCTCCCACCAATATAACTCTGTGAGTAGGAGCAGAGCAATCCAGTCACTTTCTCAGAGGAAGCATATTCACATGTGTGACTGATAGGAGGAACTGGATCCTTCCAAACTACTGCTGTGTATAAGCTGTCTTTCAAAACAATATACTGTCAAAGAACACAAACACAAAGTATCCCATGAAGGGGAAAGCAGAGGGGGAAGAGGAAGAAGTGAAGAAAGGCTGAAATAGAAAACCCTCCCAAAACTGTAGGAGTGGGACAAACCTGGTATTTCCTTTAGTTGTTACCCAAGTATATACTGGAATGACAGAAAACAAGGAACTGCTTGCTGAAAGCCAAGCATCTTCTGCTTTTATAACCCAAGGACATCACAGCAAATTTCCAGTCCATCTATTTTATCTCTAAAACCTTTGAACTGCATTTCTAAAAATACATGGAGAGCATACAAACAAACAATGAATATCTAAAAGGAGACTTGCTGCACAGCAATATGACAGTGGCAGAACAAGTGCAGAACAAATAGGATTTTGTTTTTTAACTGTTTAAAATATACTGCCAATTACAGGACAAATGAGCAATCAGGATGCCCGATGAAAACAGACATAATATATGTAAAACATGACAAAAAGAACATTTGGCATGTATTGGAGACATTAAAAGACATGGACAGTTTCTTCATAGGAAATGTTACAGGATTATGTTAGGATTTGATTCCAGTAATCCACTGAATTCATTAGAAAATACTTATCTGCTGATGCAGGATTCTGTCATCACTTAGCTTGTGGAAAGGAATGCAACAGAGAGTCTGAAAGACTGCCTGTGAGGGAGCAATGCTCTGTAAAAGACACAGCACCCCACAACAGCCTTCCACACCTGAACCAGAAGACTCAAACAACTGTGATTAATGGGTACGAGTACCTGAAAGAAATAGCAAGGGCTGCTCCAGAACAGAATAGAACAGAATAGAATAGAATAGAATAGAATAGAATAGAATAGAATAGAATAGAATAGAATAGAATAGAATAGAATAGAATAGAATAGAATAGAATAGAATAGAATTAACCAGGTTGGAAAAGACCTTTGAGATCATCGAGTCCAACCTATCATCCAACACTATCTAATCAACTAAACCATGGCACACAACATTTCTAGAAAATCAGATAAGAAGCTGGAAGTAAAAGACCACTTCTGCAATCAAAGGAAAATAGATTCTGTCTTATTTAAACTCAGAAGCCTAATCATGTACAATATATGGCATAGTAATCACAAATATGTGTTACATATGTAAGTACCCTGTCCAGAAATCCAGGAGATTCACACTCAGCAGAAGATGATTAGAAGAAAGATCTCAGAATGCAAAGGTCAAGGGTAGTGACATGGATTGAGTTATCCTTGAAAGTTATTGGACAATTGCCTTGGGCCATCCAATTAGTATCATTTGTCTACCACAAGGTTCCTGGATGCAGAGGGAATCTCCTCAGTAACAGCACCTACAAGGATGTTATTTATCTCTAAGACTGTTCTTAGTTTGGAGTTTAAGAGAAAATGAAGGTTACTCCTATTACTTGTGTGGAAAGCACTTCCTTTGCAGAAGTCAAATCAAAAAGCAAACATCCTGTAACATGGTGGTAACTGTGGTGGTAAATGGTGCCACATCCAGCTGGCAGCCAGTCACCAGTGACATCCCCCAGGGATCAGTGCTGGGCACCATCCTCTTTAATACCTTCATTGATGATCTGGATGAGGGGATTGAGGGTGGAAGGGCTCTGCATGGGGACCTCGATCAACTGGACAGATGGGCGGAGTCCAACGGGATGGCATTCAACAAGTCCAAGTGCCAGGGGCTGCACTTTGGCCATGGCAATCCCATGCAGAGCTACAGGCTGAGGTCAAAGTGGCTGGAGAGCTCCCAAACAGAGAGGGAGCTGGGGGTACTGATCGACAGCCACCTAAACATGAGCCAGCAGTGTGCCCAGGTGGCCAAGAAGGCCAACGGCATCCTGGCCTGCATTAGGAATAGTGTGGCCAGCAGGAGCAGGGAAGTCATTGTGCCCCTGCACTCTGCATGAGTTAGGCCGCACCTTGAGTACTGTGTCCAGTTCTGGGCCCCTCAGTTTAAGAAGGACATCGAGACACTTGAATGTGTCCAGAGAAGGGCAACAAGGCTGGGGAGAGGCCTTGAGCACAAGCCCTATGAGGAGAGGCTGAGGGAGCTGGGATTGTTTAGCCTGGAGAAGAGGAGGCTCAGGGGTGACCTCATTGTCCTCTACAACTACCTGAGGGGTGGTTGTGGCCGGGAGGGGGTATGTGCTGCCCAGGGAGGTGGTGGAGTCACCATCCCTGGAGGTGTTCAAGAGGGGATTGGACGTGGCACTTGGTGCCATGGTCTAGTCATGAGGTCTGTGGTGAGAGGTTGGACTCGATGATCTTTGAGGTCTCATCCAACCTTAGTGATACTGTGATACTGTACTGTGATAAGGGCCTAAAACTACTCACTCAGTATTCCAGCCTAAATTTGAGATCTAGGAGTCAGATGATTTCATCAGCAATGAACTCAGACAACACCTAGAATAGATAAAATGGGTTAAGGTTCTTTAAGTTGCTGGGGTCTTCTGATGCCCTGTAATTACTGGGAGTCTTCTCTCAAATGGAAAACATCCAGCAGCAATTAAAACCAGCTTTATAAAAATCATTGTGTCTTGAGCATAGCATGAAATTGAGCACACTAAGGTCACTAACCTTCAATACTCAAAATCTGCTTTTCTAGAACCATCTTTTCCGACCATGGGAACCCTGTCTACCAGAGTTAACAAGACAGACATTACACTACTAAACAAAAGCTGAGGCCACAGGGTTGGTTGACCTTCACATTTTACATTCAGAGACAAAAATACCTTCTAAATTAAGCATTTTTTTTTGTTGTAGACTACTTCCCCTGTTGATAGGCATCATTCTAAACTTAGGAATGGTGCTCTTTTCCTTCCTTTGACACATTTTCCCCTCAACCATACAACAGAAATGCTAGTGCAATTCCTATTGCACAGCAGGGATTAGCTGTTTTATTGCTTGTATTATGGTTGGAAATAAAGATGTATAAATTCAATTTGTTGCAATCTCACAAGATGATAGCCCTTCAGTTAAGATTCTGGGTGTAGTTTATCGAGTAATAAATGCTTGAAAGCATTATATTCTTCATGATCACCCTTCTACAACATGAGATATCAGTTCTCACCATGACTGCCAATGCATTTACACAGCATTTCCTCTTTTGTAATCTTCCCTTACAGGACAGTCTCAGCACTTGTGGGATTCGGTGCCTCCTTCTTATAACCTGTGGTGCTTACAAGTAATTTCAGAAGAAAACCAACCCCATGGAAGTAGTTTGTTTTCTGCATAGTATTGTAAGAAATGTCTTTCTCTCCTTCATAATGTGCTATTTGAAAAAATTGTCATGTAACCAATCTTACTGCAATTATGTAACACTGCCAGAACAAATGGATGGAGATTAAATGAGAAAAACAAAAGTGCTGCAAATCCCTGATCACCTTAGACATCTACATACTCAGGGAAAACCCCAAACTGTAGCGTGTGATCTAGAGTTCTTCACAAGCAGTTTTTATTGCTATGGTCTCCCTTGTTATGAAGCACAGGTTTGCAGAATGAATACATGGCTTAATGCAACATTTAGGAGTCACTGCTCTAAGATCCCTCTCATTTTGGGTATAATCTACATGGATGTATCAATGGTGGGTCCAGAATTGTGCTGCAGTACATTTTGCCACAAACATCAGTTTTTCTGAGTTGAAATATGACTAAGCAAATGGGCCTTCAGCTATGCCTGAAAGAAGTGGATAAGTAGAAGTACGTTGTTTCCTCAAGAACTCTGAAATGTGATGAAAATGGTAGGATGTGTGAGCCTATCTTTTAATTTTCATCCCTCCCCCAGAATGTGTAGAAGAGATATTGACATCTAGACTGTGCTTTTCCTCTGCAAAAGGGGAAAATATAAACAACAAAATGTCCTTTCCTGTCACAGCCTCACTGCAAGGTGAGGTGCCACTTTTGGTACAGTCTGGGTTCAGTTCTCTCCTCACTGGTTGCAGCCTAATTCAGACCTGTAGGAAGACAGAAAGGCCTGAAGAGTGAGGGCTGTGAATTGCTAGCGCTGCTAAGTGCACTAGCTTTGCACACCTCTGTATGTGTGAGCAGGTGTGTGTCATGGTAGGGCCAAATGGCCCCAGCACAAACTCAAGACAGACACTAAGGTGTCTAGACATGGTCCCTTTCTCCCCCCTCCTTCCTGAAGAAAGCCAGGGTAATGTGGGAAAAGGAACAAAGGGGACAGGACCATGCATGTCTGGTAAAGTATCTATGGTAAGGGTATGTGTTCTGGCCACTACCTGGCAGAACCCCTTCCCATTGAGTAACTGTGTGCTGGTTTCATGCCTCATTGGTCCAATCAGTCTTGGGCAAGATTTATATACAAGCTGATTTCTAGTTGCCTGTGCCTTGTTCAAGCCTTGCTCAAGCCTTGTGTGGCTTGAACCCACTTGGAACTTGTCTGTCTTGAAACTGCCTTGAATTGCATAGCCTTAAGTTGCCTGGTCCAGCGGCTGGGATAAAGCCATCAGCATACACACCACAAGCTATGAGAGAAGCCATGAGCTTAGGAGCTGGAGCCAAGCCTGCTTCTCCTTGCAACCAGGATTTTGCTGTGCCTCAATTCACCCAGGACAAAGCAAGCGCCTATTGTGATAGCGTCGTTAACAGCCCCCAGTCTGCTGAAGCCAGACCAGCCATCAATGACCGCATGGCATTCCTGCCGGCAACCTGCCGTGCATGGTGCACGAGGGCACCCCAAGGCCTCTAATACACAATAGCAGCACTCCCTACCTGGGTACAAGCAGCTGTGAGTAATTAATTCATTGCCTCTTCGGCATAACTGTTCTTGTCAAGTCTCTCCCCCACTGTGGTCGAGCACCATCTCACTCCTGGGGGATTCTCTTTCTGTTATATTCCTCCCGGGTTGCATAAAATAGTTAGATTGTTAGAGTTGCGTAAATACTGTACATTCCCACTGTAAATATAGCTTAACTGTACACTGAACCTTTTGATATGTTTTGGCACTTTTCATATTAATAAAGGTTATTAATACTTTTATTAATATTGCCATATAATTTATAAATAAAGGAAATAATATATCCTTTTGATGGTGCACCAGTAGCATTTGTACTAGACACAAATAGGGAAACCCAAGAGCTGTTGAAATGACATCCCAAGTGGATGTATTATATCTCAAGACCTACCCCCCAGAAGACAGCTCAAATATTGCATCATCTCATATTTTTTTCTACCTTTTTTATTGAGTATATCCAGTAAAGACGTGTCAGCAAATGGCTCTGAACTACATTTCAAATGTCCCCATCTTCCTAAAATCATCCAGATTTATCCCAGCTTTCAGTTTCAAATCTATTTCATGTGTATACTTTTTAAATGCTTAGCTAAAGCAATATAGGAAAGTAAAGCAGGAATTACTGAAGAGACAGACTAAAAGCAAGCCAAGTAACACACCAAATGAGTTCTTTCATCAAAACAAAGACAGCATTTGTAACAGCCTAGTGAAGATTTCAAAGGCAAGGTTCTGCAGTCTGAGTAGTACATATGTGGGCTTCTAAGAAACAACCATGAAAGAGCAGAACAGTTTGCTTGTGGTGTTATGAGCCTAGGAAAGCATCTTGCCTTCAGGAAAAGAATTCTTCAGGGAACTCAGCATCTTTTCCCTTTGGTTTCCACTTTCAGCTAATATCCTTCTCTCTTCTGTCAATACTACTCTTTACTAACCAGCTTCACAAGGTAGCTGGATTGATGTAGGGGAAAAGTGTAACAGTAATACTTCTCATTGTGCACCTTTCCCAACAAACACAGGATTCTTTAAAATAAAAAGATATGGGTACATGTTAGATACAGGTATTTAGATCCCACTTTCACACTGGCTCAGAGTTTAAGATTAATTCAATATCATTCTAAGCAATCTGCTGAAAACTAGTTAGATTTCAAAGTCACCTAGAAGCTTTTTTAATATCTTATCTGGCATTTATCTAAAATACCACAGCCCAAGTGGAAACCAAGGCATTGCTTTGTTATGCTGAGGCCTTCAGTGCATCTCTGAACGAATCAGCTCCAAGCTGAAACAGGAAAATGTTACAGAGGAGCAAGCATTCAGCTGCTTAACCACACGGGAGTGTAGCTGCAGAAAGCTCTGGCAATATCTGCTTCTCACCTACTCACACACATCCAAACCTGTTGTCCCAGGGCAGGCCCCCGTTGCCACCTCGATTCCCCTGCAGCCTCCTACTCTTACCATGCATTTGTCTTCCTGTAACACCTCAGCTGTTGCAAGAAGGAAGATAGATGGGGCCCAATGTACAGAATTCTATGCTAGAAAATCTATGGAATTCTACACTAGAGCATAAATTATGCATATGACACCTAATGAATTGCAAACCTATGAAAGGAGTTAAACAGCTAGATTAATGTCAGAAGCATGAATGTATCTATACCAATTATCTTTACCTGATAAACTTACTGTTAGCTTTCAGGATGACATAGTAATAATTTATGTACCACATGGCTGACTGTTTTCTCTGTAGAATTTGTCATGGACAGAAGTAAATTCCCCATTTATTAGCACAGGGAATGTTCTAGCACAGGCTTGATTGCTTACTATAGCCATTTTTCACCAGTTTGTTTGAAATAGCTGACAAAAGAATACTTCAGTTCTTCTCCCACCATGACAATAGAAACATGCTACCAGAGAGCAAGCTACTCAAACATCTAGCATACAGCAATTTCCCTAAGGTGTGACTAACTAAACAGGTAGCTCCTTGAACCTCATCAAAATTTGCATGACTGCACTGCAACACAAAACTGGAACTTCTACCAAGCCCAACCACCAATGAAGACAACGCATGCTCTGTTCTGAGGCTACTTCCCTGTGGGCTTCAGGCACTGCATCCCATCTGTGCTCTCACTTTTTCTGTGAGCTGTGCCCTTAGGCTGCTATGCTACTTTCACACCCTGCTGGAATTGCTAGGTGCCTGAGGAGATACTTCATATGGAACATAGCCTTGCCTATGCTCAAAAAAAAACAAACTCTGCCATTTAAACACCTCTGTGTTGTTAGCCTTTGAAAAGATGAATCCAAGCACTACAGCATCCTCTCCAGGGTAGCAAGTTACTCTGTGTTAAAACCATGCCCTAAACTGAAACAGGAGGAGGCCAGTGCTCATTTTCTCAGCACAACCTGCAAAGAACATGGCTAAGGTCCCTACCATGCTTTCCCAAAAGGCATTCCCAAGGGACCAGCAGAAGGAATCCAGAGAGGTTTGTTTGTGAGACCAAGCACCCCAACTCTCCGTGTACTAACAGTACCCACTTTCAGTGTTCCTGACGCACTGAGGAGAAGCACTGTCATGATTTTCCCCGCAAAAAGGTACTACACTTGTGCCTAGTTAATTTGCAAGCTGTTCAGGTATTGTGGGGGTAAAGAATAGCTGGCCCTTAACCCAGAAACTACAATGAGCTGCTTCTACCATCTGTGTACACCAACCTAAGTGCAGCAGGGAGACTAAGGTGTCCTTTACTCTTAATTTCCTTTCCAGGTGGATTCATTTTCAAGGAAAACAAGGGAAGGTTCAAGTAGCTTTGGGCTTTTCTTTATGGTGAGGATGAAGTGACGGTCTTTAGGGAGGGTGGGGAAATAAAATAATGTTTGGAATGCTTCCTTTACTGTTAGGTATCAGTAGTGTTTACTCTAACCTATCACCTAATCTAACGCCATGTCAAGGGAAAGGCTTCACCAGAGACCGCAACAAATTGTTTACTCAATAAAGGTTGTTCAACTGGTGCTGTTCATCACAGAGCTCCATTGTGAACATAAGCTCACCTCTGACATTTAACAGTTTAAAGCTAGGTAGAACTAGTTACTGTTTTCAAGACTAGAGACATTGCCATACAGAATTCTAGTAAAACTGTTGTGAAGATGTGAAATGGTTCTTCTGATTTAAAGGCGGCATGTTTTTGACAGGTCTGAGCTATGCATTTCATGGCTTTGTTTATCTTGTTTAAGAATAAAGTGACAATTTGCTGTTTAGAAATAGATTGGAAAAGAGCTTTATAGCATATTTTTTATTTTGAAGTCAGTATATAAGGTCTTTAAAAATCAAGTAGAAAAATGCAAAAAAGACTGCCTGCTTTTTTAGAAACTGCTCTATGGAGTTAGATCTCTTTTCCTACTGCAGGTTTCTTTGTGCAGAGCAGAAGCTCTACAGCAGAAATTTAGCCCTTGTGACTGCAAAGATAGCTTTCTAATGTATTTGAGATACCAGCAGGTATCTTACCTGAGAGAAGAAATTGACCCCAAGCTTGCTACAACCTCTTTTCAGGGAGTTGTAGAGAGTGATAAGTTCTCCCCTGAGCCTTCATTTCTCCAGGCTAAACAACCCGAGCTCCCTTAGCACTGTTCATAGTACTTGTGCTTTAGACCCTTCACCAGCTTCATTGACTTCCCTTGAATGTGTTCCAGCACCTTAATGTCCTCCTTCTAGTGGAGAAGAAGCTCAAACCTGGTAGTCTGTACAACAGATGTGTGTGGATTGGGGATATTCTGTGACATCAAACTAAGAGCACAGGCTGATCAGCATGTACACAGCGGGTAATCTTCAGCAGGTCTTGCACTACAACAACCAGTCAGACCTACCTGGCAGAACTTGGTTCACTTGCCACTGTGGAGACAGTCCCCAGTCCAAGGCTTCTGGAAGCTCACAAGATGACAGCCACATCTCCTGTCCATTAGTGGTTATGATCTCTCTCCAGATACACATGCACCTTCACAACCCATAACCTAGAGCCATTCCCAATGTGGAGACACAAGGTACCAACTACATACCAACTACAAAACCCTCTACAGCTGCCTGGTTTTGCTTTATGCACTCCACACAAGTCTTTATTCCCTCCTTCCATTCTCTCTAGTTCATTGCTACAAAACCCCTCAAGTAAGACAAGTTGTGGCATGAACGTGGAATGTAATCACAGACCTTTACACCTTCAATCCAAAGGACTCCCAGCAGAGTTAGTGCAGTGGCAGACCTCACATGTTCCAGAGAAAAATTAACCAGACCTCTTGCCATATCACAGCCCAGTGGTCTGGTTTCAGCAGTGCCACAACACAGCTTCAGTGTGCTTAAATAAGCTGTAGCTTAATTTAATCTATATCTGGCTACAACGCCTTTCTTCATTCCAGTTACATAGGCAAGTGACATGTTTAAAGGAGTATCTGCAGCTCCACTGCTCTCCAGCCCTTCCCATTATGCAATGGTTTATCTAATCTCACTGTGTGCCAGTCACTTACAGCCTGAGGACACTCAGAATGTACCTCAGTTATAAAAAGAGGAACATCATTTGGTTTTGATACACATCTCATATGGAGAATTTAAACATGATAAACAAGGTAGAGCTGCTGGTCCAGTAGCCAAGGAAATTCTCAGGGATATATATAAACTGACTTCACACAGAATGGCTTAGAGAGACAATTCTGCATCATCTGGTTGTCAGACGCAGCTCATGCGTATAGCACACAAATAGCACAAGCTGAAGATGAGCCAGCAGAGTGCTCAGGTGGCCAAGAAGGCCAACACAGAGAGAGTACTAAAGCACAGAGAGGACAGCTACCAAAAGAAATGATGAAGAGTGGTTATGTTTTATATCTGATCACTCTTGAGATCCTGGGTGCCTCTCTGAATCACACATCTAAAATGAAGAGTTCATTTCAGCCTCAGATGAGTATAGCTGAATACATCTGGAGACAGAAGACTATTTTTTATTAGCTTGCTGGAGAGAGGAGGAGTCCTGAACACTGAATTAGAAAACCATAATCCCTATAGGTCTTTTTCTTTGGCCCTATAAACCACAGACACTGGTCTTCCCCAGCCAGCTGCAGAATGTCCCTACAGACTCTTGGTCAGGACACCCTCCTGGGAAACAAAAGTGAACTAATTGCTGCAGGCTATAGAAGCCAGGGAACCCACCCAGGTATCAGCCTTTTGGATTGTGTGGCAGCACCATTTCTACCTGTGTTTTTGAAGAAATATTTGTTCAGATTTAGGCTGCTTGATTTGCAAATCCAGATCAGGATAAGCTCCTGGGACTCTTGGTTCTGCTGAGAAGGCAGAGTTCTGGGTACAAATAACACAACACAAAAATACTCAGGAAATTTCTTTGGGGCCCTGCTGAACTTCACATTCCCACTAGCACAGGAAGGCTTTGTAAAGGGCACTCTTGAGTCATCTTAAGAATTATGAGATGCAATCTTCAGCATATTTATTCTAGTTTCAGCCCTTCTTATGCACCATTGTAATTTTGTGGCTGAAGGAATAAAGAACAGTGTAACAGCAACTGCTTGTCATTAATACCTCAGTTTTGCTGTTTATTTGATCAGGTCTCTCCCTTTCACCTCGCTTTTCTGGTGAACAAGATTACTTGTTCCTCAGCATTGTGACCACACAGTACTAATCCAACTGGCCTGGAATGAAATGATCATGAGACTGCAAAATCTGAGGTGTCCTTTTCAGTTCAGCGATGATTCAGTGATCATAAAGTTCCAGACTATTATCACCATTTTAGTTAATGGACTGTAACAACCTTGCTACATGAGGCTACCCAAATCTTTCATCAAGGACCAGAACCACTGCCAGTGATTTGAGAATGCAAAGCAAAGCCCTATTTCAGAAAGCAGTACAAAACTCCCAGTGAATGCAATTGAAACAGTATCTGGCTCTCAAAGCTAGCTAGTATTGTGCTCTTCTGATAACATTATCTAGTGACTCCCAGGCAAACCACTACATTTCAGCTTCAGCTTTTTATGTTTCCTCTGTATTTTGTCCTGTCCAAAACTGTCTACATTCTTTCAGAAGCTTGATTATAGCTAGAAGCATGTAACTTCTGAGCTAATACTTCCTTACCTCTTGCACAAGCAATTTCTCTCCTCTATTCTCCCACCCACTGACACAAACTCATCTTCCTGAGGCCTTGCTGTCCTCTAGTGGCAAAGGGCTATGACACGACAAGTGAGGGGAGCATTTCCAAGTACATGTCCCCTGCTTCATTAGGATTTTCATCATCTCTGCTGCAGGTAATTTTCAGGTCTCTCAGCAAATGGATTCTTGAAAGAAGCTAATAGTCTCAGCTGGACAGACTAATAAAGTCAAACACAGTAAGTTCAATAGATGTATGAGCATAGAACTATCCTCACAGATTGTATTTGTTAGGCAGTTTACAATTAATTACCTGCATATTATGTTATCTTTAGCTTGAAAAGAAGCAGCAGATGCATCAGGACACTCATAAACAGGCATATAGAAATAACTGATTTAAGAATCTAGCTGGGATTTTCAGCACACCTCTTCAGACTTCAGTTGTATAGTCGTACTTCTAAAACTTAAGTTTATAACCAAGTCTTGCTCATGAATGTAAACTTCTAACTTGTTGAACTGATGAACAGACCTGTGATCAGTTTCTTAGTTGTTTTGTCTTCTATACTCACAACACCTTAAAGCATTCACAGCACAGTTAGTCAATTTCAGGTCAGGTCACAGGACTGTGCAAGCTGTAGGCCGGTTATAATGATGTAGTTCCAGCCGTGCTGGGCCACACAAAAAAGGGAAGACAACATTCCCTCAGCTGCACACCAGCCACAGGGGCTGGCAAACCATGGAAGTGGTGTTGCTTAGCACACGGGCCTCAGAGGAGGCAGATGCCTTTCATGCAGATGAACAACAGGGCAGAGACAACAAATTCTCATGCTCAGAGCTAACATCTGTCAGTTTCAGGCTGTTACGGAACAATCAAAGTACCAGATTAAAAGCAGATCTCTTCAACTGAGAAATTTTCCCTGGCTTCATTGTATTTTACACCAGGCCTCAAGTTATACAAAAGAAAGAAGTGGGATAAGTAGATCAGTGATTTGGCTTATTCAGACTGGCACTTCCTGCACAGGGTAGAGTGCTGGGCAAATCCAACAAGTTCAAAAGAATAGCCCAGTCACCACCGATCTTTTAGAGCTAGGGCTTTGTTGTCACTACAAAGAGGGCAGTAGAATCATACAATCCAGGACAAAACTAATCCTTTAAAGATCACCATACTACATCTTTTCACTGCATGTCCTAGGCAGAACTCATGTTTCATAAGACATGCATTTTCAAATAATTAATGAGGTCATAAAAAATTATCAACTTGACTCAGTGCAGACACAAACAATTTAACAGTGATTGATGAAAGGCTTCTCACACATTTTGCTTATGCCTGTGGCATATAGCCTTAAAACCCACTACAGCATCTGGAGTAACAAAAGGGATGTGTAGAAGTTTGGCCCATTGCCTTTCATTTAAAGCATCATCCATTTTCAGGTCATTATCAATATTAATTCTAATCATAGCAGCTCTTGTTTTTATTGGATAGTCAACCTGTGTCAACCTACCATCTTCAAATCTTCCTCAGTTTCCTCTTACCTTGTTGTATGCTGGCCCTGTACACTAAATTTTACAGGCAAAAATAGGCAATAACATATCAGGTGTACTATTTTATAAACTGAACATCTGCTAACTTGGAGCTGAACCTAATAAGGTGTGTAACCCCCAAACTTCTTTTAAAGGGCCAGTTCCTGCAGCTGTACATTTCTATATGGAACAGATCCTTAGATCCACAGATTTTGTTTGTTAATTTGTTTGTTAATAATCACTAGTGACTCTTAAAATAAAACAGTCTAGACTAAGAAACTTCAACAATAAATCAGACAGTAATAGAGCAGATATAGTACTAACTCTCTTCACAGCAGCCCATCTGATGCTGTGGTTCGGATCTGTGGCAATTCATTTTTGAAAGTTAAAACAGATCAGGTATTCTGAGACACTGTTTCCAACATCTGTTCAATGAACAGCTGGATTTCTTTCTGAATTGTTTCACTTGGTGATTTAAACCAATCTTTGTTAGTTTACAAATTAGATGTTGAAACAAGCTATTCTAATTCCTAGACACTGGGAAAAGCAAGCCATGAGGCAACAGGGAAGCAGTGCAGTCTTTCTGTTTAGAAAGGGTTGTGTTTATGAGGGCTCTACTGTCTGTAAAAATTCTGTAATGCACCCCGTGGCAGCATTAGAGAAACATCCCTCACAGCTCTTCCAATCGATTTGTTAACATCAAGTGGATTGTTAGAAGGAATCAGGGATCTTTTTATTCTAGGCTTAAAGCTTGCAGATTTGACTTTCACCAACTTTGAATATGAAGACAATTCAACTCAAGCACCACCATCAACATATTTTTAATTATTCCCAGAGCTCAAACAGCAGTGGAGAAGGAGCCTGATACCAGCATGCAGATGAAGAAACAAAGAGTCTTTCTTTGGAATTACAGGCTCATTTGCAAAATCACCTAATACGGTGCAGCCTATTGCTACTATTATGGGAAATGTAGTAGCACTGTTCCTCTTCCCACAATTGTCACATTCTGTATCAGCCTTTTAGACTGAAATGGGGTTTACTTGGAGTAGAACACACATGTAGCAACAAATGATGCTCAGACCAATTATATTTCCTCATGTCAGCAAGGGGTAAAGTTAAGGCAAAGAGCACACATCCCCAAAACTCTTGAATTTTTACTTAGGGAAATGGTACCACACCTTTTCTCTGTTGTGCACAAAAGTAATTTCACCCTCCAAGAGATTTTTTATGATGATTTCATGCTTGTATCATTGTATGTAAGCTGGTGTGGGGGTTTGTTTTGGTTTTGTCTTGTTTTTATTTTGTTTTGGTTTTTTGTTGTTTGTTTGTTTGTTTGTTTGTTTGTTTCCCCCCTTCTGTTAACTGGAGATGGTTGCCTCAGTCATGCTAACAAACCTGGCACATATATGAGGGAAAACCTGCTTTAAAGTAGCAATATTTTTTGTTATGCCAGTGGTAGGGCAGGTTCTGACCTTAGCAACAGAGCTCAGGGATCTCGAAGTCCCCAGCATGGGTGAAGGAAGCAGAGTAACACATGGGGTTTTCTTGAAGAGGCAGAGAGAGAAATGGCAGTAGGACAATTTAAGGCATAGCTAACCTACGACTGACTGATTTCTGAACGGGAAGGCCTTCAAATAGAGAATTCATGAGCTTTGGGTGAAGCCTAGAGAAGCATAAGGTTCAGGCACTTCACTTGGGCATGATGTGTCACCTTTATCCTGCTTGCACTGCTCCGTGGACTCACTACCATCTCAGCCCTTCTTCCGAGTATGGCAACTGGTCTCAAATGTCACAGTTCCTAGGGGGTTGGGGGCAGGTGTGGGGCTCTGCTCTCTAAGGAGAAAAGGGATGGTGCCAGGGGGAACGGGAGGGTTTGCCGTGTGCTCACGTTACTTTTTAACAACAAAAACCTAACAGTCTCCTCACTTTACCTCAGAGGAGCGGCTTCCTGCTCTCCGGCGGCCTCCGCGGCCAGTCCCTCCCGCTCACCGCCGCCAGCGTCAGCGCCGGCTCCTGCCTCCCCTCCCGGGCTGCTCCAGCCGCGCTCCCTGGGGGGAGTCGCCGTGGGACGGAGCGAGAGGAGGGAGGCGGCCCGCGGGGCGGTTTCCTTCTTCATTCCCTTCCTCGTCCGGCCGTCGCCGTCAGCGGACCGTGTCCCGCGGCCTCTTCGGCTGGGCCGGACCGGGGGTGCGGTGAGGGGTGCTGTGAGGGGTGCGGGCCGGGACAGGGCGGGAACAGCAGACTCTCGGCACGCGCCGCCTCAGGCATGTCCCCGCCGCCAGGGACCGCTGGCCGCCCCGGCTCCTCCTGTCGGTGTTAAAGCTTTACACAACGGCATCCCCCGGCCATGGGGACGGCATCGTCCCTGGTGAGCCCGGCGGGAGGGGTCGGGGAGGTGATCGAGGACACCTACGGCGGTGGCGGGGGCGAGGCCTGCGAGATCCCGGTGGAGGTGAAGCCCAAGGCCCGGCTGCTGCGCGGGTCCCTGCGGCGCGTGGGGGCCTCGCGGCCCGGCGGCCTCATCGGGGCCAGCTTCAAGTCGACGGCCTCGGTGCAGGAGCTGGAGTGCGTGGCCGAGTATGAGCGCCTGAAGAAGGAGTACGAGATCTTCCGTGTCAGCAAGAACAACGAGGTGGCCTCCATGGTGAAGAAAGAGGCCAAGCTGGACAGGGAGAACAAGCGGCTGCGTGCAGAGCTGCAGGTAGCGCCTCCTGCCCTCTCAGATAAGCGCCCTTGCAGCCAAGATGCGATGGGCTTGTCCTGCTTCCCAGGAAAGCTGTGACAGGGAGGTGGTGGGTGTGATGGCTGTGATGACTGTGCCTTCCCAGGAATGCCAGGTGCTGGGGAGGTGGTGCATGCCATCCTGGTGGGCCGCTGCCTGTCATCGGTGTGTGCCAGGCTCGGGATGGGGACTGGCTGGTGCGTGCCTGGCTTGCCTCGAGTCTGGAGAGATGCAGCGTGCTGGGATAATGTAGTTATACCTGGAAAATAATCTAAAACCTTTCAGCAGCGATTGCTTTCACTCAGAAAATGTTGTGTTAAATGCTTTCAGGCGCTTCAGAAAACTTATCAGAAAATACTTCGAGAGAAGGAAAGTGCATTAGAAGCTAAATACCAAGCCATGGAGAGAGCTGCTACCTTTGAACATGACCGAGACAAGGTCAAAAGACAGTTCAAGGTATGGCTTGACTTTTCCTGGGAAACTCACTAAAAAGAAGAGGACTGGCACTTGGTCACATTCCCCCAGTGAACTCTTCTCTGATAGCTTTCACGGGGGCCCCCCCTTTTTAAAAAAATATTGGGAGTATCATATTGGTATCTGACCCTTTTAAGATAATCCTACCAAGGCTGTTCTGTGAAACTACAAGAAGAATGACTTTTTAAATATTAAAAGGAGAGTATGCAGTGATGCCTCTTAAACTGCATTCCTGTACTATTTGAACACAGAAATGTGTTCATGTTTGAGAGTGACAGGACAACCTGGGCTGCAGCCTGACACATGCTGAATAACTGCAGAATTCCATTCTTTCTGAATAAATGCTGTGTGTAGCACTGTGATGTTGAACACTTTCACTTTACCTTAAAGGTAAGTGTGTACTGCTACATCTCATCCAACTGCTAAAATATGGTAGCCAAAGACAAAAGCCTGTGCACTTTCTGGAGGGATGACTTGAAAAGGGGGTACTGGTCGATGGCAGGCTGAACATGAGCCTGCAGTGTGCCCAGGCGGCCAAGAGGGCCAATGGCATCCTGGCCTGCATCAGGAACAGTGTGGCCAGCAGGAGCAGGGAGGTCATTCTGCCCCTGTACACTGCACTGGTTAGGCCACATCTCGAGTACTGTATCCAGTTCTGGGCCCCTCAGTTTAGGAAGGAGGTTGACTTGCTGGAATGAGTCCAGAGAAGAGCAACAAAGTTGGCGAGGGGTTTGGAACACAAGCCCTATGAGGAAAGACTGAGGGAGCTGGGGTTGCTCAGCCTGGAAAAGAGGAGACTCAGGGGTGACCTTATCACTCTCTACAACTACCTGAAGGGAGGTTGTAGACAGGTGGATGATGGTCTCTTCTCCCAGGCAGCCAGCACCAGAACAAGAGGACACAGTCTCAAGCTGCGCCAGAGGAGGTTCAGGTTGGATGTTAGGAAGAAGTTCTATACAGAAAGAGTGATTGCCCATTGGAATGGGCTGCCCGGGGAGGTGGTGGAGTCGCTGTCATTGGAGGTGTTCAGGAGGAGACTTGATGGGGTGCTTGGTGCCATGGGTTAGCTGTTTAGGTGGGTTGGATTGGTTGATGGATTGGACACGATGATCTTGAAGGTCTCTTCCAACCTGGTTTGGTTTATTCTAAATAAAGGTTTACTCTAAATAAAGGCCAAGCTGATGCTTCTGCTTTTAGCTTGCTGCAGATGATGATACATCTGCCTTCCAAAACAGGGCAATAGGTCCTGGGTTTGCACTGTTTCCAAGGCTCCTGATGTCTTTAATTGTAACCGGTGTTAATGTTTGGCAGAGATATAAAGAGAGGATGTGGTTTTGATCTTGTTTAACAAAATGAGACTTGAAGATTTTATCTCCTCAAATTTAATTCTAGGCTTGTGTTTTCTTGCCCACATGATGGTAGTATTTTACAAACAGGACAGCTGGCAATGCTTCATCGTTTTCTGTCTTAGGAAGTTTACATTTGCACAACAACAAAAACTAAATGTGAGAGTAGATGTAAAAATAGTACAGGAAAGAATAAAAGGGTACCTTACATATGGTGATTTTAGAAGACAGTAAACAATAGAGATTAAGAAAGTTATTTGCCATTTTTAATGAACTAAAATGCGGACTTCCATCTTTCAGAACAGCATGCCAAGGGTTAAAATGGGAATGTTTTAAAAATACATAATTTTAACCTCTATTTTCCTGCTCATTTGTAGGCTTCTGATGCCTTCTTGTGCATATTTTCATGCCTCTTCTGCTAGAGGAATGCTAGAAACTTATTTTTCCAATTGAAAGTGGGTAACGTGGATTCAAGAACGGATACTGAATTTTAAAAGATTTATGGTTTGCATTCCTTTTTTCTTTCCTGCTCATAGATTTTTAGAGAAACTAAAGAAAATGAGATTCAGGACTTGCTGAGGGCCAAACGAGAGCTAGAAGCAAAACTTCAGAGACTGCAGGCCCAAGGAATCCAAGTGTTTGATCCTGAAGAGTCTGATTCTGATGATAATTGTACAGATGTTACGGGTGAGAATGTAATCTCTAGCATTTTCTGTTGACTTAAATCTCTGAACAGTAAAGCAAAGACAAGTATGTTCTTTTAAAAAAAAATTATTAATCCTAGTGAAGAGCAAAAAAAAAAAGTAGGCTAGAAGATAAAAGCAGCTGACTTGGTTTAGGTTGTAGGAATCCCATGTTTGTCATCTTATGAATAAACAGGCAAAGAAAATAGCGCTGTCTGGACACAGTGACCTCAGCTTTCTTTTTGAATTGCTTCATGTTCAGTCCTGATTCTTCTAGTCTTTTCTGAGTTTTTTGATTCTAGATCTGAGAAACCATGTTCCAAAAGACCCTAAAAGCACACCTGAAGCTGGAGGGAATCTTACACAGACTTACAGTCTATGGATGATGAAGTAAGCCAGTCTCAGCTGCTGTACTGTTCAGGATAGCATAATTACCTGTTTAACAAACATCAGTTGATCAAAACAGGCATTTTAGTGAAGAAATTTCTTTACAAGGAAGCCTTAGCAAAACTCTGTATAAGCTGTAAGAGGTATTTGATAGCATGAGAAGGATCCAGATAGGTGTGATCACTTAGCCATTGATTCACTGTGGAGCAGCAACTGTAGCAGACAGTACCTTACCATCATTGCTTCCCGCACCATGAAGGGCTACTGAGGCAAAACTGCCAGCAAGTGCTGTTGCTTACCCTCTGTTTTGCTCCTTGAGGTACATCAACCATAGCATCTTGCCAGGAGTATAAATATGCAGTCTTTAAAGGTAGAAAATACTGTTTCAAAATGCAGTGATTGGGTCTTTGTTAGTAATTATGATTGGATGACAGATAGGCTTGTTGTCTTGTATGTATTTTTTTTCTGTTGTCTTTTGTGTTCAGTTAATTTTTCTATTCATACTTCCCTTTTTCTAAGTCTTTTTAATTTCCTGATTTTCCTCCATGAAAGATATATTTAGTGTCCTAAATGTTGTATATGGAATGGCAGAAATTCAACCCAAGCATATCATGAAGAGATACCGTGGAAGTTCTTTCCCAGTGCAGTGTATTTCAGTCCTGACTTATAGCCCCTTTATGGTTTTTTTAGTGCTGGAAAATTCCTGAAGAAAAGATGGCAGTTTTGTGACTGCAACAGTACTGTGAGCTGCTTTCCTGATTTGTGATGCAAGTCAGCATTTGAACCCAACAGACATAAGCAATCTAATTAATAACAAATATTAGCAGAAAGCCTCATCCTTCAGCAGCATGGCTGCTCATTCACTGGAGGCAGTTGCCATTTAGAACTGCAGCACACAAAGGTGTGAGCAGATCTGCTAAAAAAGAATAAACTGTGGCCAGTGTCATGTGGCAGTAGGTGTCCTCTGGAGTATTAAAGACTAATAATTTCACTTGTTTAGTAACAACAAAGAGGGTTTTCTTGTTTTCCAATTCTCAGCTACTGGGGCACAGTCTGAATACTGGAATGGAGGAGCTCTGGGAAGTGAGCCATCCATGGGGAGCATGATGCAGCTTCAGCAGTCTTTCAGAGGGCCTGAATTTGCTCATAGTTCCATAGATGTTGAGGGGCCATTTGCAAATATAAATAGGGGTAAGTAGTGGCGGTTTGTTCTACTGGGATTATAGGTGTCTGTGTCCTTTCTCTGTCTGCTCTTAAATAGTTTTGTCCTCTTTTAGATCCTTTTCTGTCCATTCTTGGGTAGCTGGACCAAAGGGTTATTTAGAATACTGTGCAAAAATAAAAGGAGCTGTAGCTGTACACCTTAAGTCAAGTTCAGTGCATTTGGTGACCACAGTACGTGCAGCAGTGATTTTAGCAAGCGGTGCTTCAGGGTGGGCAAGCCAAATACCATTTTGTTGCTTTCTCTAAATTCAAATTAATAAAACTGAAATAGTGAAGATGTTAATACTTCCTGAAATTAAGTGTAGTATTCAAAGTAGTGTAGTGTTGAGAGGTGATGACTTACCTGTGGTGCAGTGCAATCAGGTTTTGTTTCGGATGTTTTTCATTGGCAGACGACTGGGATGCTGCTGTTGCCAGTTTATTGCAGGTCACTCCCCTGTTTTCTCACTCTTTGTGGAGTAACACAGTAAGATGTTTTATTATTAGTACTGATGAGACTCGACCAGAAGTGGACATCTTCACTAGAGTGAGTACCTCACAAACTTACACGCTGTTTTGTTTCCGCTGCGATGCTGCTTCAGAAACCTGCAATACATCTTGAAAGCTTTAGTAAGCGTAACCTAATCTCAATGAATTCAGGGAAAGTAATGTTAAGGACTTCAGGAAAGAGACTCCTTAGAAAAAAGAAACTGAACTCTATCTAGTAGGTGCTTGGTGCCCTGCAGCTTTAGTACTAAAGCTCCATTATTCAAATGTGCTTTCAGAACTACTCACCCAAACTCCTCAGGGTCTGTGAAGCATTGGGCTACTTCTTTCAAGTTGTTCATTTTCCATCAGAGAGCGACAGGCCTCTTAAAGATGTACGGAAATGGGAAATTGAAAAAAGTTCAGTGGTCCTTTTGCTCCTGCATTTAACCTTGCCAAGGTAAGTATTTTTCAGACTGTAAAGCAAATAGAGGCTGGTAACTTATGTGCAGTGCTTGGCTTATTAAAATGGATGTGATGCTTTGCTCAGTGCATTCCCAAAGCTAGCGTCTTCTAAGTGATATGCCTTCCAACTTTAGGTTTGCTAGTGCAGACAGTTAAAAGAATAGATCTGCTTGGTGTCACTTCCTTCTGCTTGTTGCTACAGATTCCCTTAAAATAGAGCATTAAAGATCTCTTCATATTACAGAAATGCTTTGCTTTCCAATAACAGTTCTGTGTATTGCTGGAGTCTTAGAAATCCAAGTTGGCTGGTGTGAATGTCCTTGATGGTTTTCATGTGCTTATCTAGGATTACACTTCTCTGCAGCATTTTGGTTTTGATTCTGTCACATCATTTTCTGTCTTTGGCTGGTTTTTTGACTTGATTTTGTGGTACCTTATGCTAGCTTTCTACAGCTTCATTCACTGAAGTCATGACGCTTTATGACAAATGGTGTTGCAATGTGTTCTGTTTGTTCTGTGAGTAACTTCCTAATCTTCTAGAAGAACAAACACAACTTAAAAAAGGAAAAATGCCAAGCTACAGATACTTTTAGAATCCTGTTAGAACTGGTTCTGTTAATTTGGGGCAGAAATTGTCTTTATTGTTTAAGGGAGGAAAGGATGTCCTTTTGCTGAAGAGGAGAAAACATGGGATTATATCCGTGAGGGTCACAGAGTGGTCATTCCAAACATATGTGTGAATGTGAAAACCTGAAAATACTGACATGCCTTAAGTTCCACACTGGGGGTAGATTCTGAACTCCAGGGGTTTCAAACACTGTTATGTTAGAGCTCTTGTATTTACAGGACCTCCTGTTTCTGTAAATAAAACATCAGCCTACAGAGATTTAAAGGCTTGTTTAAGATACTGGCTGCTAAGATTTACAGCAGTGGGGCGCTTCAGGGAGCAGACAGGTACCACAGAAGATGTTGATTTGTTTTCACAGAGGAATGGGACATTTTATGTTCCTGGAAAAACAGTGTCACCCACTGCAGATATATTGGCACTCTAAGGAGATACTGTTGCCAAATAACCCAGTTTTATGCATGTGGGTCACAAGTGTTTGAAATACACACGGAAAAACATCCTGGAAGGAGTGTTCTTGCCAACAGTATTCACTTGGAGAGTGTCTCTCAGAAAAATTGTAATGGAAATTGTAGTGCTCACATAAAGAACAACATACCTGAGAGATCCTGTCTGCTCTTGTTAGAATCCCCAAGTTGTGGAGTTCCTTCTGTGGAATGACAATTGATAGTTGGGAATGATGACCATGGATATCATTCACATGTATAAATACAAATTCACCTGGTATAGGCAATCCTGCTTTGGTAGGGCGGTTGGGCTGGATGATCTCTCGAGGTCCCTTCCAGCCCCTTACATTCTGTGTTTCTGTGATTCTCCTTTTCAATTACAATAAATTAAAAGACCATCCTACATCCAACAAATACTAAAGGACTTCTAAAACTGGCAAGCAATAGAACAAAGTCTTCAAATAAGTGGTGGCAGAGCATGTTTGTTGTGCTCTCTAATCAGCTGTGAATCCATGCTCTTTCCATGCAAGGCAGTTACCTTTCACTCTGCATATTGGTATGGCAGGATGATCAATTTTTATATTGAAAAGCAATACTCATAAAAATAAATGTTTTTAATGTTCTTGGTACAAGTAGTATAAATTACTCTCTCAGCTTAAGATAAGCTTCAGAGCTTATCTTAAATTCTCTGCTGAAATATTTGCTAGCCCTTTGTTGTAAGTACTTGTGACTTTTGAATTAGATTTTGCAGTGAAACCCCTCTTTGGTGCTTGTGTTGATTAAACTGTTTGCTACAGCAGTGTAATATAGCACAAGAATGCTGATTTCCAATCTAGTTGTTTGTTGGAGGACTGTGAAGAAGCTTTCTTGAGAAATCCAGAAGAAAAACCCCGACTGGTTTACCACAGAAAGGAGGATGGCAGAGTCAGTTCAGTTGCAGTGCAGCAGTTACTGGAGCAGGTTTCTTCTGTGAACAAAACAAAGGTATGGACTGCAAAGGTTGTTGGGTTTTAAATGTCTCCCTTCCTGTCATAAAGAACGTTGAATGTTGGTAGCAGTCCCAGACTTGAGGAGGATTTGCGCTGCACCCATTGCTCTGGACACTCATTATATGAACCTGAAATTCATGAGTGCTATAAAATTTTCATTAGCAGGGGATGAGAAAATCCACTGCATTTTCACTGCAAAGAGACTCCCTGTGCTGTAAGGACAGAATTTCTCACCTGTTTTTAGCCATTTATGTGGCAGTTCTTTTATCTGAGGTCTATCTGTAGCCACTGAAGAGACAGCAGTACACCTCCAGAGTGATCCATCCCACCTGAAAATAGATCATTTGCCCTTTATTTCCCTCCAGAGAGGGAGGGAGAGCAGCTGACACAAGATGCCAAGCTTTTAAAACCTTAGGTAAAGTGAATACTGCCTAAGGAGTGCAACAGAATTTAAATGTGTTTCAGAATGTTTGTTCTAAGTCCTAAATAGGCTCAGTACAGTGTTCCCTGTACTAGGCTCAGAGTTGCAGCATGCTTTGCTTTTCACTTTTTTTTCAGATGATTGATCATGTTGGAGGTGTGGAGGAAGGAGCATATGAAATCTATAATTGTGTGGAAAAGATAATTAAACAGGTAGGGTACATAGTGCAATTCAGCCTTTTCTGTTCCTCCTCTTGATTTATTATGTTAAATTATGTCACTGTGACTGCTTTATGCTGCTTAGCTGTAATTCAAAGGATCTCTTTGTGTTTTGTCATTACTATCTGGCAAGCAAAGAAATCTGCAAGTAGAAAACAAAACTCAAAACTGGGCAGTGCTTTTATGCACAAAAGGAGAAATAACAGGGGAAAAGAATCTATTTGTGGCCTGAATTCTCTTACTCTTTATCCTTGTTCTGGGATAAGGAAAGACTTCATTCTGTCCTTATCCTTCCTCCTAGTGAGTTGCTTCCACCATGAGAAGACTAAAAGCAGTGTCTTTGAGACCTGTGCATTCAGAGTTATGTTGGTTTTATCTACTTGTTAATGTATTTATGTTCTCTGCTAGCCTAAAAGGAAATGAACATACTGATGTTAGCACAGCTGCACTTGCATGCAGTGGAGTTGAAACTAACACCAAACATGCCTGCCCTGCTGAGAACTAGAGTTGTTCTCCATGTAATTTTCTTAGGATATATTGGGGTGTGAAGTGGCAGAACTGGAAGGCAAGGATTCGGGTAATAAGGAAGAGTCCACTGTTCCTGAAGAAGTTTTTGGTGATGCACTATGGGATGCACATGATGAACAAGAACAGATGGAAGCTTTCCAGCAAGCCTCAAGTTCAACATGTGAGCTGGGATTTGAGAAAGTGAGTACACTGCAAATGTATAGGGATGGAGAGAAAGTCAGGACTAATTTCCATCTCCTGTTGGGCAAGATGTACTTCTGCAGAAGATGCTGTGCCTAAGAGTATCCCCGAGGCTATTGCTTCTTGGGCTGCTGTCTCTTACACAGATGGCATATTTATTTCCTGGCAGAGATGCCAGTTTCTGTGTTGCTGAAGAAGTAGTTGTTACTCCTGCACTGGAAAGAAGTGCTGTAACAGCTTCTGTGTTAATGAAGAAGTAGTTGTTATTCTTGCCCTGGAAAGAAGCACTGTAACAGTGTGCCAGAAGTGGGGTGTCCTCCTAGACTCGGGTTGGCAGTAGAGAACCCTCTGAATATCTGTCTTGACACTTGTATTAGTAATGATTGTTTCCTTTTCATAGTATTTTGAACGTCTGAATGACCTGGTAGCAGCACCAGCACCAATTCCACCTCTGCTTGTATCAGGAGGACCAGGCTCTGGGAAATCTCTCCTTCTCTCAAAATGGTAGTTTACTGTTTCTTTAGGTTCTTTCCTTTGTATGAGTGAATTTCAAGAAAGAAGTTTCAAACATTGTATTGGTTTAACTAGAGGTAAAATGGGAACATTGTTAAAGCACTGAAGTTACTGAGACATCTTGGAAGGATTTGTAATAATGGAACATCATCTGGACTGCTTTTAACATCTCCCCCACTCCAATTTCAACACCCAACAGGTCCGTCTTTGCACAGCATTGCTGAGCAGTTTCAATAGCTCAGTAGCGTTGCCCTTCTCTGATACACAAGACTGGTCCTTTGAAGCTTTTAAAATGAGATGAAGGAAAGATCAGACCTCTTAATTTATCATAGAAATGCATTTTATTGTCACTTGTAGCAAATTTTCTCATAGCCTGGCATAAAAAATAAGTTGTCAGTGTCATTACTTCTTAACAGCTTAGTGTGGTGTGACTGTGCGGTGCCAGGAAGGGCACCTGTTAATGGCCTCAGCACTGGGGAGAGCAAAACTAGAATCTGACATTGCAAGTTCAGTTATAGCTCAGGAAATGTCTATCCTGCTCTGCAGGATAAGCATGGAACAGCTTTGGCTCAGGCACTTTCTTGGTGGAACTGATGGGTTTTGTTTGAGCTCTGTCTGCAGAATTGCAGGCTATAACGTGCTGCTTTTTTTAATTATGGTTTTCTTTCTTTCTTTTCTTCCTCCTCTCATTAGGATTCAGCTACAACAGAAGCATTCACCAAGCACTCTCATTCTTTATCACTTTGTTGGGAGGCCCAGGTCTACTAGTTCTGAGTCTGCACTGATCATTAAACGCCTCACTTTGAAGGTATGGTGTCTTAGTGCGTAGTCCCTGGGAAGTGCCACTGGGTGTCTGTGTCACAGGAGAACATTTTCTATAGCTGTTAGTACATCAGTTAAGAGTAACACAAATGCAAGGCATTATAGAATGGGGGCACTTTGATTCCTAACAAAAGTTGCAGATCAGTTAAATAGTGTCTCTGGGATTTTCAGAGCAGGTTGGCATTTACAGATATGCTTCTAATGACCCATATTGAGCCCTATAAGCTCCTTCCAAAAGTTCCTGCCCTCTGGCCAGTGAGAGAGGCATGTGGTACCTCTTCTGTCTTCATGTCTGGAAACCTGGCACTGTCCTCACCAGCTGGCACCATGTTTTTCCTAGACTAGTCTTTCTCCTATGTTAATTTACAATTTAACTGTGTTAGATAAGTGGGGAGTAAGTGAGGAGTAGTTTTGTACCGGAGCTTGAGTTTTCTTCTTCACAGGGTGGCACTAAGGACCTCATAGGACTGAAACTTTAGCGAAAAGAAATCAGTTGTGCTCTCCTTGCCATTTTCTCCTGTGTTTTCTGAGTCTGCTTATTTAGTCTGTGCAACTTTTAAGCCCTTTAATTTCCAAATTCTTTGGCCATTGTGTAAGCTCAAGTTACATTTCCAGGATTAACTCAGGTTCTTTCTCTAGAGTTTACACAACGTGTTCAAGAAATCCTCTTTTTGCCAGCTTTCTGCACATGCTAGAAGGAAAGAATTCTGTGTGACCTTGACTAGAACAGTTGTCCCAGAATAGTGTGTTTGCTTTGGGGCTTTCCTTCTTGTGTCTGTAGGACTTACTTCAACCATCCTAGTTGATTTTTAAGGTAGGATTTGTTATACATGTTTATAATTTTTCAGCTCATGCAGCACTCTTGGTTAGTGTCACCTCTGACTTTGGATCCAGCTAAACTGCTGGAAGAGTTTCCACGCTGGTTGGAAAAGCTTTCTGCACGCCATCAGGGCAGCATTATCATCATCATTGATTCTATTGACCAAATCCAGGTATGTTTGCAAAACACTTGCCCATTTTCAGTCCAATGGAAACCTTACCCTTTGTGACAGGTTCAGCCCTTTCTATGTAACAGAAACATTGTTTGCTTTGTTCTAAAGAGCACAGCCAGAAAGTTGTTCTGCAGAAAGTGTAGATGAGTTAAGAGTCTTTCAATCTATCACCTTTTGTTCCCTTCAATTTAAGAAAGATGTTGAGATGCTCAAATGTGTCCAGAAGAGGGCACGTTGGGGTTGGACTGGATGATCTTCCAAGGTCCCTTCCACCCCCTGAAATTCTGTGATTGAACAAGGCTGGGGAGAGGTCTGGAGTACAAGCCCTATGAGGAGAGGCTGAGGGAGCTGGGGTTGTTTTGCCTGGAGAAGAGGAGGCTCAGGGACGACCTTATTGCTCCCTACAGCTACCTGAAAGGAGGTTGTAGCCAGGTGAGGGTTGGTCTCCCAGGCAACCAGTAGCAGAATGAGAGGACACAGTCTCAAGCTGCACCAGGGGAAGTTTGGGTTGGACGTTTGGAAAAAAATCTTCACAGAAAGAGTGATTGGCCATTGGTGTAGGCTGCTCGGGGAGGTAGTGGAGTCACCATCCCTGGAACTGTTTAAGAAAAGACTGGGTGAGGCACTCAGTGCCATGGTTTAGTGGATTGGAAGGTATTGGGTGATAGGTTGGACCTGATGATCTCAAAGGTCTTTTCCAACCTGGTTAATTCTTTGATTCTGTAATTTTTATAGATGAATTTTGGGTTGGGGTTTTTAGTTCTAAATTTATCTTAATTTTTGAGAGTCTAGATACATTGCATATCCAGAGAGCCAAGGTTGTGAGCTGACTTACTGGGCATGTAAGTAGCCCTGTCTTATATTTGAACAGCAGTATTCTGTCTGCTTTATTCGATGCATAGGCATGCTGATACACAGCAATGGATCATTTAGTAACTGTTCCAGGAACCAGATCATCAACAATTTTTAAGGTCTCTGGAGAATGTAAGCCTCTTTTCACTGAGCTGTGCAGTTAGTGAAGTGTATCAACTTTTGGCATTGTTTTGACCAACTTTTGTACCAAGTAATCAAAATTTGTTTTTCAGCAAGCTGAGAAGCACATGAAGTGGTTGATAGATCCCCTGCCAGTGAACGTGAGAGTGATTGTATCAGTGAATGTGGAAACATGTCCACAGGCTTGGAGGTATGGTGCATTTCTGAGGTGCTTCAAAGTAGCCTGGCTTAGCATTATTGGTTTAAATTGCAGTTACTGCTTGAAGAGCAGGCAGATTCTAATAGGATGAGGTTTTGCAATCACTGAGGACAGCAAAAGCTTCCCTGTTGTGTAGCTGGAATGAGGACAGCTAGTGGGAAGACAGAGTTTTGTGTTACTGTGATGTGTCTATTTTCATGACTTTATGAAAGAGGATATTAAATGCAGTGAGATGCACATCAAGAACTGCAGCACCATAATATAGATCAGGGCTGAAGCTGAAAGTGGAAATTTGACTTGTGATGATGCAAACTTGTTAGGGAATAGCTTCAATGACTGCTTTGATAGAGATCTTTGCAAAACTCTTGAGTGTTGATGTCTTTTTTTCCTTTTCTATGCTAGTTAATAAGGTCTGAATATGACTTTGTTCTCTTACTGAAGGTTGTGGCCCACTCTTCATCTTGATCCACTGAATTCCAAAGATGTCAAATCTCTCATTAGTGCAGAATGTAACTCTGCAAATGTTAAGCTGACTAAAGAGCAGGTATGTCTGTTGCAGTTCTTCTGAAGCACCTTGCTCCTCTATAGCTTTGAGTGAAAGCAGGGAAAGATGAAACCACCCCCACTGCCAGAAGGGGCTGAGTTACCACTTAGGTAACTCAGGATAGAATGCAGTTGGAGTATTTTTCCCACTGCGGCTTGTAGCACTGAAACCCAGGTGGAACAGCTTCAGTTATTAACACAAAACCAGTGCAGTCGTGCATATTGCTGTAAACATTCTTGTAGAATGATGGAAGGTTTAATATTGCATCACACTGTGACAATGACTGGCAGAGGGGGGAAAGGTGTGCTTTACCTCTTTGCCTCATCTGGAAGGATCATAACTCTTTCCATCTTAAATACAAAGGGGGACTTGGACTTGTGTGCTCTTAGAGCTAGAAAACCCTGCAGTGTTTTGTGCACTCGTTGTCATAGATGGAAGCCTACCTGGAATGTTTGTTCCTTGTCAAACATTTCATTGGTGTGGCTAATGTAATTTGGACTCACAGATTTTGTTTGCAATGTTACAGGAAAAGAAGCTGGAGAGACATTGTCGTTCTGCCACAACTTGCAATGCTTTGTATGTTACTCTTCTGGGCAAAACTATTGCTTGGTAAGTTGAGATGATGATGGTGATGATATTATTAGGCACACCACTAGGTTAGAAGGTTAGATAGCATTTCAATACATTCATTTAACACAAAGTGACTCTCAGCAATTAGGAACAGTGAAGCAGTACATAAAGCTTTCCCCCTTCACTGCCAGTAAATGCAGTAGGAGGGAAAGTATGCAGTCACCATTTACAAACTGACTGGGTCCAGATTATTGTATCTGTCTGTCTTCAGCTCTTCTGTTCCTGTTTTGCTTTTCTGTTCTGCTTTCTGTGTATGACAGTTGCTTCAGTGCTTTTTAAAGGTATTTGAGAATGTTGGTGTTGCTTTGTTAAACAGTTTCATTCAGCTTTGCTGTATTTACTGATGTACCAGGTAGTTTGGCTCATAAGGTTTTAGGGCTTAAAGGGAGTTCAGAGACTGTTCAACAATTGAAGCTGTGTGGGGTACTTTGCCCTGTAATTTCTGCTGTGGAGAAATTAAGCTTCCCTCTTGTGCAAGAGAATACTTAATAGATGCATTGGCTGTTACTAACCTAGACTTCATCTTATTGAGGAAGATGCATTTTTGGTTTAGAGATGCCCAGAAGATGATACACTGATTGGTAATCAGTCACCTAGAATGTCCTAGGGTGCTTCACTGCTCCTGAAAATGTGCTTTGTAAATGCAGTCAATGAAGCAGCAGTGTGTGGCTTTATCCAACCTGACGTTCTTACTCTGTGCTCCTGCAGGAGAACAGGACACTGCCACTGCTGCAGTTACTGAGAAAAATCAGGCAATCTGTGTTTAATCTCAGCAGGTGCTCTGCGCTTTTCACACCCAGTAAGAATTCAGAGCGCTTCAGTCTTTGCAACTTGTTTTACTCAGCCAGATTTGATATGCTCACCCCTGACTTTTTTGTCCTTCTGCTCAGTGCTGGAAATACAGGAAATATTGATGACACCCTTCAACAGTGTTTGCAGTGCCAAGACACAGTGTCACTGTACAGGCTTGTTCTGAGGTCGATTAGAGAATCATTGCAGAGTGATAAAGACAAAGGGCTTTTGAGAGAGGTAAGCAGAGAATGCATCACAATTTCTACAGGTAATGTGTATTCTTTCCTCTTAAGAGTTCTTCTTAAGTTAAAAGTAAATACAAATTTCTTTTGGTTCTTAGATAAGATTCAGAAATTACTCTTATCACTGGCATAGAAGGGATAATTTTGTTAACCTAATTTTACCTTTTTTGTAACTACAGAATATGAGACTGCTTTGTGTAAAATCTCAGCTAAGGCATTGTCTTTCCAAGCAAAACAGAACTTTTCCACAATTAAATTCCAAGAAAAATACAGTGTATCATTGCTAAAACCCCACAGCTGCCTAGACAAGCCCTTTCACTCTTCTGTGTTCAAAGAATAGTCTTCAGTGCTAATGCATTCATAGTCTAATAAACTAGCCACCAAATGGGACACTGGGACAAGCAAGTTGCTCCTTAGACTCTTCTTGAGATTTCAGTATAAGCAAGCTCTGCAGCAAACCTTGCTAGCTGTGTAATGTAATTTGTTTGCCTTCTATAGATACTGTGTGTCATTGGTGTTAGCCACAATGGGGTGAGTGAGGCAGAGCTCATGGAACTTTATCCTGAACTGTCTTCTGCAGTGTTAGCCTCCTTCATTCACAGCCTGCACAAGATGTGTTTGCTGACATATGGCTGTGGTTTGCTGAAGTTCCAGCACCTCCAGGTAAACTTTGTCATTCCAAATGCATGCAAAGAAATCTTGCAGAGTGCCCTGTGTATCGACAGCACTTAATAAATTAAATGCTTTCTCTCAATTATACTCCTTCAGGCGTGGGAGATGGTGAGGCTGGAGTACATGGAGGAAGGTGAAAGTGTTATTTCTGCCTATAGACAAAAACTAGTGGAGTATTTCACCATGCAGCTAAGGTAGGTCAGAATTCCTCAAGATGTGCTAAACCACAGGCTTTATGCTTCCTGGATATATGTGTTCTTCATATAGCTGCTTTGACTCAGCTTAGGAAGTTACTGTGGCAAAAAAGCTTCCCAAGCCCCTAGCTGTAAGTTTAGCAGTTTGTTACTGGTAGGTCTTTAGAAAGATTGAGGACTGTGGAGGGGAATAGGTGTTTGTTAAAGTTATCATGGGAAAAGGTAGGGCAGGGATTTATGCCACATGAGTTATTTTGTAGCAATTGACCCCAGGGGGGTTTTGACTCCCAGGAAATGCTAGGAAGTTGGAGGTTGCTTGGACTTTGAATAAGCAGCAGAAGACCACTTGTGTTGAGCTAGCAATAAGCATGTGCACAAGAGGAGGCCCAATAGAACAGCTCAACAAGCTCATAGCCAGCTTGAAAACTGATTTGCATTTACAGTCATGATGTGATGTGTCCCAGCTGCTGGCTCCTGCTTACTGCTTCTCAGAGCATCTGCTGCTGGGTAGCAAAACGCCAGGTGGGGCATGGTGTGCCAGGCAGGGGGGGCATAAAGGAGCAGCCCTTCTTGCAGGCACAGATTAACCCATATGGAGAGAGGAGCAGCTTCCTGTGGGGTTTCTGAGGGTTCCAGCACCCTCTGAGATGAAATCAAAGTGAAGATGTGAGAAAATAGAGTACATAGGTCTTACAGTAGTCCGTCTGGCAGTTGTTCGCTTGGGTAACTTTCACATCAAATTGACAACTTCTGCTAGGCCTCTCAGCCTTGGTTTGCTTTTCTCTCAACAGTCGAGACCGAGTGACTTGGAGAAGTGCAGATGAACTTCCCTGGCTCTTCCAGCAGCAGGGTGATAAGCAAAAGCTACACAAGTGTCTTTTGAATCTGTTTGTGTCCCAAAACCTCTACAAAAGGTACAAAGGTAGCCACCTCTTGGGTGGTTATAAACATTGCAAAGTAATTTTTGTCAATGTAAATCAGAAAACAACAGATGTAGGTTAAAGGAACTCAAATAGCAGAGGCCAAAATGCTAAATGCTGTTGTATAAATCACCTGCTTTTTCTGCTCTGTTGCATCTGGGGGTTGGTAAAGGGACAAACACTGCTCTTCAACAGCATTGGTCTTCATGGGTTGTCTCTGTTTACCCTGTTGCATGAAGACAGAATTGGTGCATCTGGCCCTTTTCTTCTAAGCTAGCATCAGCCTGCATAGAGGGGTATTGGAGGTAAGATGAGCTTCTTATTTCCTTGTTAAAACAGGGGACATTTTGCAGAATTGCTGAGTTACTGGCAGCTGGTTGGGAAAGATAAGAGCTCTATGGCAGCTGAGTATTTTGACTCTCTGAAAGCATATGAAAAGAGCTGTGAGGGCGAGGAGAGTATGATCTGCCTGGCTGATCTTTATGAGACCCTGGGACGGTTCCTTAAGGACCTAGGTCTTCTCAGTCAGGTGAGTACATCTAGAGATTGTTCTAACAGCAAGGAGGCAAATTAAGCAGCACTCAGTGTGTGCTTTCTGTTGCAGTTGCTAATGACTGTAGCACAGAGGATTCTGCCTGCTGCCATCATACCTGAGCTTCCTTGTTGCAGGCCGTGGCTCCTCTGCAGCGCTCTCTGGAGATTCGAGAGACTGCGCTGGATCCAGACCACCCAAGGGTGGCACAGTCCCTCCACCAACTTGCTGGGGTCTATGTGCAGTGGAAGAAGTTTGGCAATGCTGAGCAGCTGTACAAACAGGCACTGGAGATCTCCGAGAATGCCTATGGGGCTGAGCACCCACAGGTGGCCCGTGAGCTGGATGCACTTGCCACCTTGTACCAAAAACAGAACAAGTAAGCCCAGTGACACTGATACTGTTCTTTCCTCTGGAGGGGGTACAAAAGGAATGGCAAGGATTTTCTTGCTGAAGCCAGTATGGTTTTCTGGTTCTTTTTGAGAGTTTCATGACTTTTAATGCAACTATGAGCACGGCTCTGTGTTCCTTTAGCAGGCTGCCCAGTCGGGGCCAGCTTTTGTGCTTAGCTTTCAAACAAATCTTTGAACAAGCTAGCGAGAAAGGAGCAGCACTGTTTGGTCTAAGCTTTTTGGATGTTCTTATCTTTGGCAAAATATCTTTAGCAAAAAGTGTGAATTTCTTCAAGAGTCTTAAATTTTCCTCAGCTTTGTATGTTCAGGTAACTTGGAAGCTTCCCAGAATACCCAGTGATGTGGCATTCTTTCTAACACTGTAAATACTGTTATCAGATATGAACAAGCTGAGCAGCTGAGGAAAAAGTCCTTCAAAATACGCCAAAAAGCAGCAAGAAGGAAAGGCAGCCTGGTAAGGAAATGGTGGGTGTTTAATGAAAATGCAGGGCATGCTGCAGCTCAGCTAATATGATGCTCAGGTGCTTTTGATAATCAAGGGCTTAGGTAGTGAAGCAGCCTCACAGCAGCTGTGGTGGCTGCTCCTTCAGCTCTGCTGGAAGTACAGATGGATCAGTACCACTGATGGAGTTGAGAGAGGTAGAAGAGAGCTAAACAAATATGTATGTTTCAGGGGTGCAGAACTACTGCTGATACCATTGGCTGTCAGAGTGGCCATGGAAAAAGGAGGTCTCCAGAATAACTGACAAATGCTGCTGAGCACAGTGCTTACTGTGGTGCATAATCCCAGGAATAATGTGAGGTGCCGTACTGAGTTTTGCCTGTTTTCCTGCTGTGCCTTTCAGTCACAGAGTTCCTGTTGCCATTCCTGAGCTAAGAGTTTGTTTGCTACGTCGAACCTGCACTGCAAGAGTTCAGAGAGTGACTCCAGTGTGCTTGTTGTGGATCCTGTGTAAAGCAAATCAAATTTTGCTGTTGCCACAGTACTTAAAGAAAAATGACTTGAGATCAGGAAGATATTGTCCATTTTTGTAATGAGTTCCTCTGCAAAAATGTGGTTGTGTTTAGACTGCAAAGGTTAAGAATATGTGGAGTGTGCAACAATGGCAGCAGCTTTACTTGCCATTCACAGTGCATGTGAGCACGATCTTGGCAGCCCACTTTACAAAGATCCATGTGAAGCCCTGAATATTTATGTATGGCATTTAAGATAGGAGATTAATTGAGTGTAGAGCTCATAAACCTAGGAATTTGATCTGATTTGAGCTGTGGAGTTTATGCAAGTTAGCATGTGTGACAGGGAGACCAGAGCCCTGTGGCAGCACAGTAACTTCCGTTTCCTGGAAGCATGCTTGATGGGGGGCATTGTAACTAAGCAGAACACCTGAGTGCCCTTGGAAACAGAACTTGAACAGGATTATTGTGCTCCTTTGGTGCCAAACTGAGTCTTCTGATCTTGTGTCTTCAGTTGTACACTTTCAAAGTGGTGGTGATGGAATTGCCTTGTGCTTTGCTGTAGTGCGGCTTCGCTCTCCTGCGTCAGAGAGCCCTGCAGTTGGAAGAGCTCACTCTGGGCAAGGATACACCAGATAATGCTCGAACTCTCAATGAACTTGGAGTCCTCTACTACCTGCAGAATAATCTTGAGTAAGTTGCATTACATGTGACACATCCACTGTGTGTTCTCATAGATCTAAATGGAAGCAAAGAATTGAGAACTAGCACTGAATGTGGAAATGTGATCAAATCCTCATTATAGTGCCACCCTAAGCTGCCTGCTTGGGAGTAGTGTCTGTCACACAGAATTTGTGTCTGTCAGGATGACAAACCACCTGGTTACAATGGATGCTGCCAGTAGCATGTGGGGATCAGCCATTGTTTGTGATAGTCTGTAGTGTGCTACTCTGGTGAGATCAAATACACCCCTTTGATAGGGAGGTGCATGAAGGGTGGCATTACAAAGAGCTTCTTCTACTTTGTTACTTCTCTGCTATGAGATTCTAGCTCATGACATCTATATACCCCATCCCAGTCACCCCACCTTTGGTATGAAAGGGGTCTGCTGAACCCTGTCATATGTTTTGAGTTTATGTTTTTTTAAGTTACTTGAAAAGTATTCTGAACATTTGCCTCACGTTCTACTCCTGCTCTATCTGTGGGAGTACATGACAGTGGGGTGTTCTGAAGAAGAAAGGGTTAATTGCATAGCTGAAGGTGTGGGTTGAAGTACACAAGTGTAATGCTTGCTGAAATCTGCTAGCCTGGTGTTTCAGCAGTTTACAGGGGGCTCCCAGTATGCACAGGAAGGTATTAGCTGACTCTCTGCATGCTGATGGTTAGCTGCCTCAGGCCTGCATCTGGGCTGTGTAAAGGAACTGAGCTGCCCTTTGGTTATGCTGAGGAGAGGCCATTACCAGAAGTCAGCACCTGTGCAGCTTCCAAGGCTGAGTTTGTTCTGTTCTGAACAGCTATTTGAGCCTGTGCAGATGTTTCCAGCTGTAAAGCACTGCTGAACAAATGTGTTCTGTAGGACAGCAGAGTTGTTCCTGAAGCGCTCCCTGGAAATGAGAGAGAGGGTCCTGGGGCCCGAGCACCCAGACTGTGCCCAGTCCTTGAACAACCTGGCAGCCCTGTACAATGAGAAGAAGTATTATGACAAGGCAGAGGAGCTCTATGAAAGAGCTTTAGACATCAGGAGGAGAGCACTGGCTTCAGATCACCCCTCCTTGGCTTACACTGTGAAGCACCTGGCAGTGCTCTACAAGAAGATGGTAAGCATGGGCCTGCTGCCTTTCTCTCCCCTGCAACTGACTGTAGCCCTCAGCCCAAAAGGAGTGAGGCACAGGAGTTCTGTCAGCTGCTGCTGTTCTACACACATGTGTAAAGATGTGGTTGAGTGGCCTTAAATCTGTTTCAGTAAGCTCAGCAGCTTCCTCAGAACACACTGAGCTTGAGGAGAAGCTGTTCAGGAGTGGTGTGCTGTGCTGTGTGCTCAGTGTTCACCACAGAGAATTTCTGGTTAGCTTAGAGCCAGTGTTCTGGCTGCATGGGAGTTCTCCACTGTTAATGAAAAAGAGAGGAGGCCTAGGTGAGGCACATCTGAGCTGGGGCTTGAATGTGCTCAGTGTTTGGGAAAACTAGGTCCTAAGAAAGACCGATGGTAAACACACAGAATAGAACCCCCTGTTCTGGAAGGGGTTCAATTTTATCCAAGTAAAGTAGTAGTAGTTACATCTCCAAGGCTTTTTGTTTCCAGTAGATTTCATTGCTGGCATTTGGACACAAGGCAGCTGAATCCTTTTTCCTGGTCCCTCTAGGGCAAGCTTGAGAAGGCTGTTCCCCTCTACGAGCTGGCGGTGGAAATTCGGCAGAAATCCTTTGGCCCCAAGCACCCCAGTGTAGCAACTGCTCTGGTAAATCTGGCTGTGCTCTACTGCCAGATGGTGAGTTTGATGTGTCTGGCACCTTTCTTACTCCTGTCTTAGGGGGGTTAGGATTTGTACTTAAAAGGTACTTTCTAGTCTGCAACTAATGCAAGATTCAAAGGTGATGCAACCAACTTACCAACTTGTTTGGGATCAGAACTACATGGATCTAATGCTGGGGACTTCTCTCCATGTCAAACATTGATCTTGGTTTTGAGTATTCTTTTCTGACCCTTCCCTCTTCTACTTGATGTGATGTTATAGTCAGAATTGGAATGAGAGTTACCGGCCACTCTCTTGGTTTTGTTTCCTGGGGTCTGTAAGTATTATTGGTTATGAGGTCTTGAGCAACCTAGACTAGTGGGAGGTGTAGTTCCAACCCCCCACATGGCAGGGGGGTTGGAACTACATGATCTTTAAGGTCCCTCCCAACCTAAATCATTCTGCAATTCTATGAACTTAGTGAATTCCTTGCTTGCCACCCACAAGGAGTGAGCTGTGTATTCTTTTTCCCTCTTTCTGCAATCGGCATTATCCGATTTTAAGCAGGGATTAAAGGTGCCTCAAGTGAAAATAACGAGCATTTGGAAACTCAAAACTTCCAGAACTGAGGTTTTCAAAACTGCCTAGGAAGTCTAAGTGGGAACTGCATTTGCAGGCAGAAGCCAATTGCTTTGACAATCTCAATATCATCCTCATCTGTCAACACTATCAAGAACTCCGAACAGCTTTCTGGTTAAATATGCAGGGTGGTGCATCTAGACCACATTAATACTCTGGTGGAAAAAAGGAGAGCAAATGTGATGCACATCTCTAACAAACAACTTTCTGCTCCCTAAAGAAAAAGCAGCTTGAAGCTTTGCCTCTGTATGAGCGTGCATTAAAGATTTATGAGGACAGCTTTGGACACATGCATCCTCGTGTGGGGGAAACTCTGAAGAACTTGGCAGTGCTAAGGTAAGGCTATCATGTGAGCCATGTAAAAGCTAATTACTGACAGATTACTGCCTGAAAGAAAGTACCCTGGAGCATTGATTGCACAGTGTGCATTTCAGTTTCAATGTATTGAGATTTGTTTCATTGGTTTTGACTTTGGTTTTTCCTCTCCTCCAAAGCTATGAAGGTGGAGACTTTGCAAAGGCAGCTGAGTTGTACAAGAGGGCTATGGAAATAAAAGAGGCAGAAACTCTGCTGATAGGTGGGAAAGCAGCTTCTCGGAACTCCTCGAGCGGAGATGCCTTCAGCTTGAAGAGCACACTGTCACCAAACATCTTCCTGGAACGTGGGCCAAGGTGACCATCACTGCTCACAGCAGAGGCATTGTGCAGCAGGCGTAAGCTTGTTAAGACAAATGGTCTCTCCCAGGCTAACAAACTGTTTTGGGGCTGACACCTGTCTTCAGTACTGACAGAGAAACAAATGGTTAAGCTGGAAATCCTTCCAGGGCAGCTTTTTGATGTGGAGCAAGTGGCTGTCACTCTGCACAGGTACACAGGGCAGGTACTAACTCAAGTTACAGCTGGTACCAAACCCTGCATTTGAGACCTCCCTTCCCAAGTGCCAGCACTACAAGTTCAATTGAGACAGCTGTGTATATTTCACAGGGCAGTTCTTTCTTCTGTGTTGTGATAGCATAGCTTAGAGGATTTGTGTGCCTTTGTTCCATCAACCCTTTCTGCCTTTTCAGAAGCTTTGGAAAGCTGTTTCTAAAGAAACAGTGATTTTGGAAAAGTCAAAGCAGGACGATTCCAGCTGCAGGCAAACTTACATTCAAGGGACTTGTGCACAAATCACTGGTCTCCTCAGGAAGCTGATACATCCAAAGAGATCATTTTGGACAGGTAAAGCTGTTGTCAGATTCAGTTGTGTTCAGCAAAATACTGTCAGTAAGGAACTGGAACAAGGTGACTGACCCAATGCCCTGCTGTTAACCCTTTAGCAGTATTTTCACATTTAATATTACTGAATCCTTTCAAATAGAGGAATGGTTGTTTTAGCTGGAAAAAACTAGCGATGCAAAATGGTTTGCCAGCAGTTGGCTTTGTTAGGTCATAACATGAAAGCCAAACATTTCCTGTTACACTTTACAGTTACAGATGCACTTGTACAAATGGCTATTTAATTAAAAACCTTGTAAAGCTGCTTTTTAATGCTGTTTATTTTTTAATCATTGAAACCATTGGCACATAGAGTCAGCTCAATGTGTTTTCTGATTACTTGCAATTTTTCCTCTATATACAAATTGAAAGGCTGAACACAGCATGAGGACAGCCTCTGAGCTGTTCTCACACAATGCTGCCTGTAACAGGCTCTGCCTCCTTGATTCTCTCATTTCCTGCTGAGTGTCTGGACTCTGCCACTGCTGGGAAACTGAAGTTTATAGCAGTGCAGTTCCCCATCCTAAAGAAGTGAACAGACAAAACCAGGTTGGCTCCTGCCTGCCCCTCTGACAGTTCCACTTAACCTGAAATGTAAAGATAAACTTCAGTGGAGGTTAAATAAAAATAATCTGGTCCTCTGATAGTCCAATGTCACTCAAACTCCCCCAAATCCTCTTCAGCACTTGTTTTGCTACATGTTTCTCATTTTGGCCATTAGTTCTTCTAGGCTTTCTTCAGCCTCTGCTGTCGTTTCCTCAGTTATCAAATTCTCTTCCTATTGGGAAGAAAAGAGTGGCAATAAAAAAAAAAACCACACATAAGCACTCCACACAACAAAACTTTATTGCTGTGATACCAAACCAAGTGCTTGACTGCAAGATTACACTCAAGCGACATAACCTGAACTTATTCTGGCTAGGATAATGTGCTGGCTGCAGCACACAGGTGTTGTGATCCCTGGGTGTGCTGACTGCTCTTTGACTACACAGAGCTCTCTGAATGCAATCATGGTAAAAATTCATGAGTTACCAAAACATCACCTGAGAAATTCCCATTGGCTGTCCTTCCCTACCCCTAACTGTAATCATTCTTGTTGCCTCAAACCCACAGCCCCACTGGCATCACACCTAGAGATGGATGTCCTACAACCACAAAGCAGAGGGCCCTGGCTGGAGGTACCTTGGGACAGGCTCACTGCGGTTGGTCAAGATGCAGTCTTAGCTGAGGTTTAAAGGCTCACCAAACTGGTGGGTATTGCAAGTTTAATCTACAATATATTGCAAAACTACATGGAGAAGAATCACCTCACCTTGTTTGGGATAGTGTAGGCTACAGTAATTCCTTCGGGAAGCTCTGGCATGGGACCAGACGCAGCCTTCAGCTCTTCCTCCGAAGTTTCTGATACCAATTCGATGCCTTTGCATTAGAAGTAATCAAGAATTCCATTAACAAATGGAAGAGAATGTTCTTTACTCCCTGTTATCACAGTAACAGGAAAACAGCAGCTGCCTGTCTGAAACAATTTAAAGACAGAAAGAGCTCCCACTGTCAGTGCCTCCATCCCAGTATCAATACAAAGCTATTTATAGTCTATGAAATGGTTCTGTGTAGGTAACTTAGGAGCCAAACCAGCAGCTCTCCTTTGGCTTCCCTGCCCATGTACATCCCACTCTAAGGACATTTATCCCAGCAGTAAGCTGACTATCATGTCATAAACACAAGATATACATCCATGCTGAAGTGGTTCTATCAAACATGCTGACTGTTTCTGAAGGCAACTCCTGCTAATTTAAAGCCCTCAAAAGAACATAAAACTCCATAGGCTGCCTTGGCACAGTGCTCATGGCAATGACAAAAGCCCTTTAGTAATGTATTTAAAAGGAACACATCTTTCCACATCCTTCACATCTTCAAACCATCTTCTGAGCAAGTTTCTTATTCTAAAACCCATCAAGTTGAGGTACCGTTCTTGTCAGAAGCTATGTAAAGGCAGCAGTAATTATGCAGTGTGAGGTACAAACCCCAGGAACCATAAGAAGTCCTTGTCCAACCCAAAACATACTGTAATTGAATCTGTCTTGGGAACATCCAGCCTCCAACTACTTACCCCAGTCATTGTCTTCATGGACTATTTCTTCTTCTTGGTCAATTACTTCTTGTTTTGGTCGAGCAGCTTCTTTTTGCTGAAGGAAAACCACCAAAGGTTCAAAACCATAATGTCTGCAATAGTCCCATTTCCAACAACAGCAAAGAAAGTCAGATCTGATATTCTCACATCTTTTGGTATTTAAGGTATGGAGTCACCATTTATAACTTTGTTAGACATTAAAAGGCAGAATACCTGAATGTTAGAGAATCCCCAAGCCATTAACACTCAAAAATATGACTGCCAGACAGGCTGACCCATCACTGCAGGAGGAAAAGTATTATATAGTATCATTCAGGGTTGGAAGGGACCACAAGGATCATCTAGTTCCAACCCCCCTGCCATGGGCAGGGACACCCCACACTAGATCAGGCTGGCCAGAGCCTCATCCAGCCTGGTCTTAAACACCTCCAGGGACGGGGCCTCGACCACCTCCCTGGACAACCCATTCCAGGGTTTCACCACTCTCATGGTGAAGAACCTCCTCCTCACATCCAGCCTGAATCTCCCCACCTCCAGCTTCATTCCATTCCCCCTAGTCCTATCACTACCTGAGATCCTGACAAGTCCCTCCCCAGCCTTCCTGTAGGCCCCCTTCAGATACTGGAAGGCCACAATTAGGTCACCTCGGAGCCTTCTCTTCTGCAGACTGAACAGCCCCAACTCCTTCAGTCTGTCCTCATAGGAGAGGTGCTCCAGCCCTCTGATCATCCTTGTGGCCCTTCTCTGGACACCTTCCAGAACCTCCACATCCCTCTTGTAATAGGGGCTCCAGAACTGGAGGCAGTACTCCAGGTGGGGTCTCAGCAGGGCTGAGTAGAGGGGGAGGATCACCTCCCTCGACCTGCTGGCCACACTTCTCCTGATGCAGCCCAGGATCTGATTGGCTTTGCGGGCTGCAAGTGCACACTGAGAGCTCATACTGAGCTTCTTGTCCACCAGCACCCCCAAGTCTCTCTCCTCAGGGCTGCTTTCCAGCCAGTCACTGCCCAGCCTGTATTTGTGCCTGGGATTGCCTCGACCCAGATGCAGGACCCTGCACTTGCTCTTATTGAACTTCATGAGGTTGGCTTGTGCCCACCTCTCCAGCCTGTCAAAGTCCCCTCTGGATGGCCTCCCTTCCCTCCAGCGTGTCTGCTGCACCACACAGCTTGGTGTCATCAGCAAACTTGCTGAGGGTGCACTCAGTGCCACTGTCCATGTCACCCATATACCCATTTTTGCAAACCATCTGCCTACCCTTTGCTTAAGGGAACTTGCAATTACTGCGTAATCAGACACACATGCAACCTTCTGAAACCAAGGCTGCAGCAGCAATGGCATTTTTTTCACTAGAGATCTGTAGCTTGCTTTTTTCTAAAGACTTTAAGAAAGATTTACAACAAAACCAAAAAAGCCAACCCCAAACATTTTTACCTTGTAATTTTCTTGCTGTTTCCTGCAGTTGTTGTCACTACATTGTGGATTTGGCTTCATAGACATAGTTGGAAAGAAATCCTGCATGGCGTTGTAACCAAGATAGTAGCTGACAGTGCCAAAATCTAACAGGTATCTAGAAACACAAACAGAAAGCAGGGCCTTATATACAGCTGCAAGCCTAGAAACTCAGGTGCTGGAGGAATTTTTCCTCAGTGGACTTTCAGAACACATTTTCACACTAGTGAAGTTGTAAAGAGTTACTCTAATCATCTTCAAGTAAGCTGTGGTCATCTGACAACAATATAACTGCATCAAGGTGCCTATGGTGCAGCTGCTTGGAACACTCAGGTGCCCTGTATTACGAAGGGAGAGTTTTCAACAGCCCATCAGAACCAGTTCAGCCATCTTTACTTCAGGGCCATATTGGCAAAGAAAAGAAAGATTTCATGAAGGTGCAATGTTTGCATTTTTCATTAAAGGAAACCCCTGTTGCTGTGCACTTTCACCCAGCCCACCTGTCTGCAGAGCTGAAATGGCACTGAGCTGTTTGCAGCCACCCCTCTAGACAGTATTTTTATTCTTTGGAACTAGAAGTCTTTGGGTAATTGACAAAAGCAAGCTAAGACTAAAAGCAGACTAAGATTGTATTCTCCAGGACCCTAGTGAAACACAGTGCATCATTTTGACATGGAGCACAAAGCTGCTCAGGTGTCCTCCTAGCTGATGAGTCCAGTCTTAGCTGCTCTTTCAGCAGGGGGTCATGTCACAGTACTTCTGGAAAATACTGAAGTACATTGTACTGCCACATCCCCATCTGAATTCACCTCAGGTTTTCATGGAACAAACACTGCAAGAAAAATGCAGATTTGTGCTTTCTCCATGTGCAACATTGCAAAGTCAGCACTGCAGCACTTTCCTGTGTGTAATTTAATGATGTCAAACGGGAGCACATTTAAATGTAGAACCAAAAAACCATGTTGTGTGTGTATGCAGTAAGATAAATTCTTAGGAAAACTCTGAAGGCTTTTCCTTACTCCTGAAAATTTCTATTAACAGCGGCTCCAAAGCAAGCCCACCATGAGCCAAGCCTTGTGCAACAGGCAACAGGCCACAAACATGTAACAACATATAAATCAGACCCATCATTAGGAAACGTTCCTTTAGGTTTCTTTCTCTTGTGGTGCTGTACATGGAGAAGCAAGGAGGCGGTCACTTACTTGAGCACGTTCTGTACCAGAATCCCTGCCACGACCCCCATGGTTGTAGGCAGACTGGCTGCACAAACTCCCTCTCGCTTTAACGTCTTCTCGTCGATGTTCGCTGCAACTACAAGTGGAGGAGCACACTAAGGCGGAAACAAAGAAACGCAGTTTAAAAGAAGCAGTTAAAAAGAGCACATCACACTGAATTTTAAGCTACACCATCAGTGTGCCAGGAGTGTTCAGCAGCCAGTTAGCTCCAGACTCCCCTTTGAAGGGCACGCAATGGAGCCGAGCAGTGCGTACCGCGAAGCAGGCTGTCCCACCAGGGACTATCAGCTGGATGTGCCCCGACACTGCGTTTTCACTCACTCCAGACTCCATCCAGGTTTGTCCCAGTTCATTGCAGGCCTTACAAACACAGAAACACACACATCAGCACTGCAGAAGTTCAATGAAAAGAACAAGACCAAACAATGTAAACAGAGTGATTAAATACCTTGGCCTTCCTGCTTTCAGACACAAAGGCTGTGCTCAGGAAGAGCAACATGAGAAGGCGGAACAGAAATTGTTTATCCAAGGACAAATTAAAGCTATCCTCATGATGCCAGCCCTTTGTGCTTTCCTCAGATGTTGGAACAAACTCAGGCTTTAGTTACCAAAGCAGTACAGAATCTAATTGCACAAAGCACTTCTACAGGCACAGATACAGCATATCTGTGGACCTTCAGTGCACGCTGTGGGTTGGATTTGCTGAGGGTAACAGAAAAGAGGCATTTGACACATAGCCTAAAATGGCTGCTGCTATAGAGAAAACAGCTTGCTCAGGTACACAGCCTGAAGAAACTGTTAGTATGCACAAAGTCCTGTGAAGTACACAACTGGCTTCAGTCTTCAAAAAAAGTTTGTAAGACCTAAGATAGCAGGCTTAGAGAAAAGCTTTATAGAAACAAGATCACCTGAAGAGACAGAGAGTGACAGGAGTGACACTGCACTCCTTTTCTCACCATTAGCTGCTACTGACTTCAACATTCCACCCTTTGATTTACACATGTAGGATATGATTTATAAGGAGTGGGTAAAAGCTCAGATTCTGTTCCCTTAAGTCAAGGAGGGAATTTCTGAGAGGGCTCTTTTTAAGCTCCTGCCTCTTCTCTATGCCCCACAATCCCTAACATCAATAAAGGGGAGAAGTGCCTTCCACAGGCCGATGCTTTCCATGGCCTTACCGTGTTAATAGCCATGCGAGCTTCAAAGTTGTCCACGCAGCTGAGCACAAGATCCACAGGCTTCCCCTCCTCCAGGGCACCCTTACTGAAAGAAGAGGCACAGGTTGGCATGACATTGCCAGCAGAACAGAATGCCAATGTGGCAGTCAGCTTGCTGTGTTAGAGTGCAGGAGCACACAGGAAGTCTGTGTCTTCTAACAACGCTTGTGCAAATGCACAACAGAACACAAGTGGCACTGCAGAGTTACAGGAGAAACAACAGCATACTGCAGCTGGGATTCAAATGCCTGGGCACCTGGATTCAAGAGGTTTTGCATGGCATGCACTCACAGTACAAAGCACTGCAGAACTGTGTCTTTGTACAACAACACTGCAAATGGGAAAAGCTATTCCAGAACTTCTCTGTGACATCTGCTGGCAACTGTTGTCCTTCTTCATCTTACAAAGCACACCTGAAACTGCTCCACAGCAGTCCAAATAGGATCTGATCTATGTTATACATAGGGAAAAGCCTGCAAGACCTGCAACTTTGGTTAGAAATCTGAAGACACTAATATGAAATATAAGTGTGAAACAGCAAAAATAAATGCCAACCCCAGAGAACAGCTCTAGGCAGGAATGCCTTCACATGTACACATTGCCCACGGGCTTTTGATTAGAAGTTATCAAAGTGAAAAACAACCCAATAATAACAATGTAAAGCTGTGTTTGGAGCCACACAGCAGCAGAAGTCAGTCACTGTATGCTCTGAGAGATTTTACCTTATTCTATCCATGAAGTGTTCAAAGTTGTCCAGTGTTGTGATGTTGTAGTTATGTACTTCAAACTGAACATCAGGGTTAATATTCCTTATGGAAGAAATAATTTCAGTCAGTATTAAACACAGTAACTTCTATTCTACTATTTGACTTCACAGGTACTGCTACAATCTTATGCTTCCTGTCTGAAGTCTGGAATATACCCAACTGGGAATACCCAACAGTACAGATGAATAGCCAACTGTACAGATCAGGTAAGTAAAGCCCTACAACATACTGCTGTGGCACAGTGTACACTGATCTTGTGAGCTAGGTTAGCAACACTTGCAAAGCACACTCACATTAAAGCTTTGGCCAGTACAAAAATCTCCTTCAGTATAAACCATTCCCACTACTCTTCCATGCTCTGATTTCCAAATTAGATCATGCTACTTTGCAAGTGATGCTACTTTGCAGCATCCTAGGTAATTACATTTTCATCCCCACTTCTCTAAGTTATACCTCAGAGTATGCTCTGCTGCTTGCACTTTGCTTAATCCAGCTTGGTGAGGTTGGAAGAACAGTCTGTTCATGTTTGCCAGTTCCACTTTGTCATAATCAAACAGAAGCAGCTACAATGAAGATTGTATTAACAGATGTGAATCTCCAAAGACTCTGCAGCCAGAGCACCACAAGGCAATGTAAACATCAAAACTCATTCTAAACCCAACAACATCCCCAGCAAACATCCCTCCCTGCTGTCCCATTTGGTTCACATACAGAAGTACCAACATGATATGGATGTGACAGATGAATTCCGACGGCCATTCACCAGGCACTGATTCCTTAGGCAAGAAAACCACTTAATAAATAGCACTCTCTTCAGTTCATAACCTAAGACTGTTCCACAGAGCATCTCCATGAACACTGTCATTTTGTGATCACATTCCTGCTTGCTGTAAGGGCATCAACCAGAGATGTGCAATTGCTTTCCCTTGCCTTGCATGTAGACCTTCAAACACAATTCACTTATACCTACACAATATACAGGCACAATGGTTACTGTAAGTCTTGAATCAACTGTCCAGTGCCCTTTTCTGTGCCTAAGGTGCTGGTCTTCAAGAGATACTCCTTCAGAGAAAGGGTGAGCAGACTTTGCCATCAAGATTTACATCACCTCTGTATTAAGAAATTTCTTAAAGTTCTGAGAGAAAATGGAAATAGAAAGCATCTAAGCCATTCCCCAGATTCCTCCTTTGAAGAAAAATCCTGTCTGTGAACTCTGGCAGCTCTTGTTATCTGTACATACATCAGATTATTTGTAACTGCTGCTGAATTTTCAGCTCTGACACACGAGGAACTAACATTTGTGATGAAAACATCTGTTTGACATCTACCACTTCTCAATTTTGTATCAACTTGATCCGTAATACCAGACTTGATGTTCTATGCAAGTTACCCCCCCTTCTTCATTTGGTTTTCCTTTTGCAGTCATGAAGGTTAGCTAGATGGGCTCTCATATGACAGCAGAGAGAAGACCAGCATCCAAGAAAGAATCATCCATCTGACACAGCATTAAGCCCTAAGTAAATCCATTTTGTGGTGTGTACACAAGTACTGTTCTTGAGTGCTTTCCTCACTGTACTTTTTCTTTCAGGCAAAATCAAGGGAGTGAAAAGGAATCTAACTCTATGAAGAAGACTGGCCCACCTACTGTAAAGAGGCAGAAGAAAACTCTCATTACCTTACCAATGCCACACCTTGTCAACATCTCAGCAGTCACGCTGCCAACTCCACCTACACCTACCACCGCAACTGTGAAGGTACGGATTTTCTGCAGGAAGAAATAAACCAGCAGTGTATCAGAAGTGTCCTCCCAGGGACCACACACCAGGCTGGCTCAATGCAGGCAGAATCCTACCTCGTAGTCTTTGACAATTCCCATCCTTTTTAAGGCCATCAAGCGACTAGGAAGAAAAACAGCAATGTTATACACAAAATGCTCTCTACCTTCTAACAGCAAATTTGCTTTGTGGGTATTTACAATCGCTTTTGCTTTACAAATAGCCAAGCACCAAACTCGAGCCTGCTGTTCTCACTGCAGCTGTGACTGCCAGCTAGATACAGTCTCAATAAGACAGCAGATGTTTTCCTACTAGCAACCACAGCAGAGTACTAACCCTGCAAAAACTCCTGTACTTATTCAGATGGGTTGAGGAACATCAATGAAATGAGGAGGGACCCACAGCTCTCAGCTATTTTGTAAATGAAGCCCTGATTTACACAATGAAAGCCTACACATTTTTCTTTACCCAACCATATGGCAGCAGGCTGCCACCATTTTCTGATCCTGTTGGTTTGATCAATTTCAGTGTGACATTAGAACACAAAAATTACAGAATATCAGGTTGTGAGAGTAAATGGAAGAATTTTAAAGTAATGTTTTATCCTGCTATTGCATTGGTTTTTTTCAGGGAAAGTATCATTTAAAGTAAGGTATCAACTTGTACTAATGCAATTCATCCTGGGAAAAAAACCCAAAGCATCATACTTCTGCAACCTCTGAACATTTCAAAGGGTCCCAGATGTCCAAGACTTCTGCACGCTTAAACTCGACAATAGGTAAGTCAGAGGAGTAAGACTGAATATAATACCAACACCTGCCCCATTTATTATCAACTTTGATGAAAAACTCAGTTTCCCCTTTGAAAATCTCAGAGCACCTCTCTTCCCCTCCCCACTGCCCACCTGCCTTCAGCATTGCCATGACACCTACCCAGCCCCATTCCACCTCGGCACACCTTCTCCCCTTTACCCAGGGCCACTCCTCCCACCCACGGCCTGAGACCCCATGGCCCTGCTTCTTCAGAGCACCAGAACCGGTTGCCCAGAGAGGTTCTGGAGTACCCTTCTCTACAGATCTTCAAAATCCGCCTGGACGCGATTCTGGACAACCGACTGCAGAGCCTACTTTAGCAGGGAGGCAGGCCTAGAAGATCTCCAGAGGTCCCTCCCAAGCCCTGCCATTCTGGGATTCCGTTATTCCCCACCCTCTATACCCTGAGTCGCCTCTGGCATTCTCCCCACAAGACAGTCTCTGTAAGGCGCCCGCCCCCCCGCCGCACCTGTAGGGGTTGGTGTCCGTCACCTCCGGACTCATGGTCTCGATGCGGGCCCGCGGCGCCGCCCGGCCGCTCCTCTCCCGGGCCAGCTCCTCCTCCAGCTCCCGCACCCGCCGCTCCAGCCGCTCCAGCCGGCCCGGCTCCGCCATGACAGCGCCGCAGCGACACGTCTGCCGCCCGAACCAGCTTCCGGGAGCGCCGGGGAGCGCCGTCCCCGGCTCGCCCCGACGCTGCACGGAGCGTTCCGTTCGCCACGGGACCTCCCGCCACCCGACGGCGGGCAGCGTTACGCCTCTGGGATGGCTGAGAGCGAGCGTCGGCCGAGGCGGCAGCTACCTCCCAGGAGATGCTTTCCTCCAGGACAAGCCCCTGGCTCCGAGAGCCGTACTGGTCGGGCGCTGGGGACCTCTTTCCTTGACGGACCAAGGCCGCTCCGGTTGCCGTGGCGACACCGGACGGGGCGGAGCGGAGCGGAGCGGGACGGAACGGGGCGGCTCCGTCATTAGCGTAGCGGCAGTGTGGGCAGGTGCTTGTTCTACGCTGCCGGCGCAGGGAGGTGTGAGCGGGATGTCGGCCGAACCGGGCACTAGCGAGGTGCGGTCACAGCACCGCTTCGATCAGGGGAGCTTGGAGCGGTACCTGCACAACCGGCTGCCCGGCTTCCCTCGGCAGCCCGCGGGGACCCTGGTTGTCAGGCAGTACAGGTAAAAGGCGGGCTGCCCTCCTGCTTCGACGCTGCCTTGAGGGCTGAAGGGCGGCCTCCATGGCGGCTATCGCCTGAGCCCTCGCCTGTGGGGAGTCCTGAGGTGCAGAGCCACAGCGAGGGCCCTACGGGTGCCTGTGTGGGCTGAGGAGCGGAGCCGCGGCTTTGCTGGCTGCCCGCTGGGAATCAGGACCGGACGTAGGGCCCGTTATCCCCGATGGCAGGCAGCAGCCGTCGAGGGAGCAGCTGGAGGAGTCAAAAGTTCATGGTGGCGGTGAAGGTGACCTGTGGCGTGGGCAGACCTCTCGTCTGCGCTTGTCTGTCCGCAGGCTTCTGCTGGGTAGACTTCAGGCCGTGCTCGGACGTACGTCTGGTCCTCTGTAGTGCACTCTGTTGGCGTATGCCGCAATAGAGTAAGGTTGGAAAAGTCCTCAAAGATCATCAAGTCCAACCTGTCACCCAACACCTCATGACTACTAAATAGTTTCATTGCCTGCTCGTGAAGCTCACGTTACCAGGTTGACCATGAATTGCATATCAAGTAACATTCAGAAGCACGCATATGGCTTAAGTAACCCATTTTACAGTCTGTAGGGTATTGCCACACAAGCAAATCTGTGAGAGCAGTGTGATACTGTGCTGAGATTCCCACGATTGCCCCAAGAGCAAAGCACTGGGCAGTGAGATGCTGCACCGAGGCACCAAAGCCATTGTACTGCACAGAACATCTAGTTTATTTGCATCAGCACTTCAGCAGTGTGGCTCTGTGGCTTTAAAAAGGGAGTGAATGATTAGAAGTCACTAAAGATATGGATTCATTCCTTTGTAAGCATGACATCAACTGCTCTAGCTGCAGCTGTCTCAAACAGAACAATTTTTCCATGTTGTCTGATGCAAATATAAACCATCCATTGAACCCTTAGCTGCATTCTTATCCTGCGTCTGCTTCAATTGATCAGCTAATAGTAAAATCTGCTGAAATATTGCCAATATTTATGCTTCCACTACTTGTCTTGCAATTGTGCTTCAAGGCTTCAGCTCTGTTGTGCAAAGTGGAGTGTTTGTACAGTGCATTTGTGAAACTTACAGACTATGCCCGAGCTGCCTCAGAGGAAATGGAAGTGTTGTGGGGAGGATGAGGGCAAAAGTCTACTTGACTTCAATTTTCTGATAGTTTTCCAGTCTTTTATTGGACTGAGTCAGAATGATTCAGAATGAGGAGAGGAAGGCATGTAGATAGCACTGAGCCTTGGGGAAAGTGGGTCGATGAGCTTGACCTGGGAGTCTGTGTTCTTGCTATAATGCCAGCCCTGTTTGATAGCTGTCACAGGCTTGGAGAGGTGAATTGATTTGCCCAGGCTGCATTAGGATTAAGCATCAGGTGGTACTGATGAAAGGTTAAATATTAAAACAGAAAGACACATTTCACAAGACCAGGCTGTGGGGCTGGAGTGCTCAGCAGAAGAGCCTTTCAAACAGAGTAAAGAAGCATGCAGTTCCTTACTTTCAAGTAAGGAACAAGGAGGTTCACCTGGTCCTGGGGCCAGAGACATCACACAAGAGGTTTAGGCTGGGTGTTAGGAAGAAATTCTTCACAGAAAGAATGATTTGCCATGGCAATGGGCTACCTAGGGAGGTGGTGGAGTCACCATCACTGGAAGTGTTTAAAAAGGGTCTGGATAAGGTGCTTAGTGCCATGGTTTAATTAGACGGTGTTGGGTGATAGGTTGGACTTGATGATCTGGAAGGTCTTTTCCAACCTGGTTAATACTGTATAAGCTTCTGTAAACTAGGTTGTCCTATTTTATGCATGTATGTGATTGAAATGTCCCATTTCTCTGATTCCTTGTCCCTGTAACATTCATTCTTTAAAGCTGTAACATTACTATAAGCAGTCCCTTAAGCATAACCAATGCCTGTAATGGTCAGGCTAGGATACAGTGGGACTTGTTACTAGTATTCATCAGTTATTTTTGGGAGCTTTCTCTGTGCTTAAAGACAAACACAGTTACAGGCTAGTGTGAATTCTGCTCTGTTGCATTTCCTCCAAACTGGAAAGCTTTGAAGCTTACATCTGCATACCTTGAGAACATGAATGATGCCTCTTTCGGGAGGAGAGATGATATTTCCATTTCACAGGAGAACAAGTTGAGTATCTGTCACCTTGCTACAGTGAAAGAAGACATCTTTAATAAATAGAATAGAACCTCTAGCTTCCACTTGCTATCACTTGCACCCTGTATTTTAAAAATACATACCCAGACCAACCAGCCCTGAACCTTTTCTGTTGTCTTTTGCCACTTTATTCAGGCCAAGTGTGGTGGTTTTAGGCTCTGCCTTTAAAATTTAGTTACAGATTTTGAGCAGAAAAGTAGAAAAATACAAACAAATCACTATTGTGTGTAAAAAGGAAAGCAAAAGATTATTCTAAACAAATTCATGGGATAAATATCTGCCATGAAACAGGCTGTACCTAAACTACTCTTTCTTTTCTGATGTCTCTGCTGTTTGCTTCGCTCAGGAGAGACTAATCTGCTTCTGGCTGACCTTGGTTTGGCTGCATTGTTTAGTTAAGTTCAACCTATTGCTTTTCTGTCTGCTTCTCTTTTCTCTTGGGACAGGGGGGTAGGGGAGGCAGTGGAACGGCTTCCCTGGTCTCTGACCAGGGGGTTTTCATGTTGTTTGCTAATTGTAAATATCTGTATAATATTGTAAATACTGTATATTTTGTACATATCCATTGCATTCCGTTGTAGAGTGTAGTTTTTGCTTGTAAATACTGTTTCCACTTTGCTTCTAACCGAGTTGGTCTGGCAGAGTTAATGCTGGGGGGAAACTTCAACCCAGCACAGCACGTCACAGTGCATTCTACATTGTTTCTGTTCAAAGTTTGCAAGCAGTTGAATTTAAAAAATAATTGCAATTTTTCTCTTTGTAGCTCAGGCCAGTCAAATCCTACCTTTTACCTTCAGAAGGGTGAGCGGGCTTACGTGCTCAGGAAGAAGCCCCATGGCCCCCTTCTACCTGGAGCTCACAAAGTGAGTAACATTCTCCGTCGAGCTCCAGCCCTATTGTGTTGCAGGTGGCTAAATCCTGCACATGATGGTGCAGTACGCTGGTGAACGTGGCCAGAAATGCAGTGAGTTGCTGGAGCATTTCCAGTTTTCTGTGCTATATAGATAACTAAACATGCACAGGGTACGTTGTCATCTGTTGTGCTCATGTATGTTTGGGGACTGTTCACTCAGACTAGGTTTCTGTGTTCTCTTCAGGTCGACAGGGAATATCGTGTGCAGAAAGCCTTGTTTGCAGCTGGGTTTCCCGTGCCTGAGCCTCTGTTGTACTGCAGTGATGATTCTGTTATTGGAACGGAGTTTTATGTCATGCAGCACGTGCAGGTGGGTGTTCCAGTGGGAGAGATTCTTTCTTCTCTCTATGACAAGCTGCTTTTTATTATTGAAAACCTTTCTGTTAGAGCTTATCCAGCATTTACTAAGTACCTTCTCTGGAAAACCAAGGTTTCAGCTCAAGCACTCATTTCATAAAGGATATGGCATAGCTCTGTCTGTGGTTCCTTACTCTGAGTGTGCTGTAGCCAAGTTGATACGGTTTCTGTTAGGTTTTGGAGATTCAAAGGCTGCTGTATCATGTTTGAATTCAGGCCTCTTCCCTTTCTTTGCCTCCTACCATCTCATCAGTTTCACTGGGCAATTAGAGATGTAAGACTTTGTGGGCCAGTTCCTGGAGATGAAGTTAACCTTCCTACAAAACCCATGAATCAATAGCAAGAAAATGTAAAAGCTATGAAGAGTTACACTAATGCTGGAAATGTTTTCCTGGTTTTGACAAGATCAGAGTGATTCCTTTATACCAGTAGCAAGGCTTCTCATTTTCCCATTTCTAGGGCTGTAGATGTGTAATGTTTGTTCTGAGGTGGACAGTAGTGCACTCTTTGTAACTTGGGAAACACTCACACATTTATTGTGTTGAATAAACATACCTTTTTTATTTCTGAATTTCCTTCATTGCTGTTTGATGGTTTTGGTACTTCTAGGCTTGAGGATATCTGGATTGTGTGCTCTAACTCAGGCTTTCATCTGCTGGATGCATCCGTTGCTTTGTTTACCTTCTAATAGTGACATGGTGTGCTAACGATCTGAGATTACTCTGAATCCTTCATCTGTCCTGGGCAATAAAGTAAATGAAGGAAGTTTTGGCTCCACAGGGAGCACTGGCTCACTGCATTTGCTTTTGTTCTTGACATGTATAGCTTTTCTTCTCTCATCTGGTGCTTGCATCCCACCAAACACCTGGTTTGTGATGTTTACAGGGTCGTGTCTTTAAAGACTTGTCACTGCCTGAAGTAGGCACAGCAGAGCGCTCAGCTTTGTACCTTGCAATGATAGAAACTTTGGCCTCGCTGCATTCCTTTGATGTAAAGTCTCTGGGTCTCCAAGGATATGGTAGAGGACCAGGATACTGCAGGAGACAGGTACAGCTCTTCAAAAAATCCCATCTTTGAGGATTTATTTGGTTTGCAAGCTGGATGGTTAATGACTTGTAACCAAAACCACCTTCGCTTCAGTTCTCTGTGTGCAGTACGGAATTACTGCTGCACTCAGATAATTCTGCTATGCTGTACTTGGGGAATTGTAGTAGTTTGCTTTTAGAGTATTAGATTTGGGCTATGTAAATAGGACTGAAATAGAAAACAGAGGTAGTCTTTGTTGCATCTTTTGATCTTACGTTTGCAAATGCAAAGGTGCTGGACTTGACTGAATTTATGGGTAATGGAGTAAAAGCCTGGAAGCTTTGTGTGCTTCAGGATTTTGTGCTCTTGAAGAGGTTGTGAATCAGCTGGAAAACCTGCTGCAGTATTTGTATTGCTTTAGGTATCAACATGGAGAAGACAGTATGAGGCAGCTGCTCAGACAGACATTCCTGCCATGAACAAGCTGGCTGAGTGGCTGGCAAACAACTTGCCATTTGATGATAATGAAGAAAAACTGATTCATGGGGACTTCAGAATAGATAACATCATCTTCCATCCAACAGAGGTAAATGAAACCCCTGTGCATGTTTAGTGGGTTTTGGTTCTCTCTTTTTATTTTTTTTTATGTGCTCCTACCATGTGATGGTACACTTGTGTGGGTATTGTAGTGCATGATGCATTGTTGAAAGGAACAGCAGAGAACTTAACTCTTCTCTGCACTATCTATATGGTGTTAGGTACTGGAAACAAAGCTCCGACTGCAATACTGCTTCTCTTTAGGGTATTTTAATTCAGTCATCTTTGACTAGAATAGTTTAGAAGTTTGTGACAGAAAGAGCCACTCAAATGTAAAATGTAATGAGATTTTGATTGGGAAAGTGCCTGGTTTCCTGCCACTAAGTGAATGTGATTTCATTGCAAATCCTGACATAGCACCAAGAGGACCTGCTTTTGTGGATGGGTACAGCCTGTGTTTTAAAACACAGTAACCAAATAAAGCTGCTGGATGCTAAGTGGGTTGTGCATTTGTGGATGGAGGGAATTTATCTTCCAGCATTCCAGCTTTTATTTCTATTTAAGGCTCGTGTCTTGGCAGTCCTGGACTGGGAGCTTTCAACTACTGGCCATCCACTAACAGATTTAGCCTACGCCACTCTCTTCCACTTCTGGCCTCCAGCTGTTGGGGACCTATGTGAAGGAACTTTCTTGGGTTTCAAAGGCACCATAGGTATGAAACTGTAATCTTTCTGTTGAATGCCAAGCTTGATTTCTATTTCATATGTTACCTGTGTGAGCAATAATAAGATTAATCAGCACATCATTTTACACTTGAACTTTTCCATAGTTATCTTCACTGGCAGGGACTCCTAAGACAGCCCTGTTTGAGGAAGCTGCAGCTTCTGTAAGGGCTGGAGAACCTTTCTTGGAGATAATAGAAGAAAATGGAAACATACATTTAAAAAAAACAAGCCAAAAACCCTCAACCAAAAGAAAAAATGAAAAAAAACCCCAAACCCATGGTGAAGTTGATTTCCTGACTAGAGTGGAGGTGAGGAACGGTGGGAAGTGTTCTGCTTAGTTACGACTCAGACAGCTCCTGTTTCCTTTTGCTGTACCCATGATAAATCATGGAGTTTATGATATAAATGGAGCAGCTCAGGAAGCTGAAAAGCTGTTGGACTGTTTGAAAAGAATAAAGTGGAAAGAAGGCAGCAAATGCTGAGTATTGTCAAATACTCTGTTGGTTTTTTTGTAGACACTCCCTCGTTTGAAGAGTTGGTTTCGGTGTACTGCCGCTGCCGGGGTATCAGCACTGCTTTACCCAACTTCAATTTTTTCCTTGCTTTGTCTTACTTTAAGTTGGCAGCAATATCTCAGGTAATGCTCTCATGTTTGCTGAAATGTCACCTTTTTTGTGAAGAGTGTTTGTAGTTGGGAAGACTTGTGCAAAATCTGAACAACAGTGTAAAAATTACCTGGGACCATTCCGTTTCAGCTGGTTCCTGCAGAGGCGATACCTTGGATTCTTACGGCTGATAGCTGCCCAAGAACTCTTGCCCCATTAAGCACATTGTGTTAGATACAGCCAGCTGCTTAGAGCAGCAGGCTAAAACCAAAGAGAATGTGGATGTAGAATAGGATAGAATTAACCAGGTTGAAAAAGACCTTTGAGATCATCGAGTCCAACCTATCATCCAGTACCATCTAATCAACTAAACCATGGCACTAAGGACCCCATTCAGTCTCTTCCTAAACTCCTCCAGTGATGGTGACTCCACTACCTCCTGGGGCAGCCCAGTCCAATGGCCAATCACGCTTTCTGTGAAGAACTTCTTCCTAACATCCAGCCTAAACCTCCCCTGTGCAGCTTGAGACTGTGTCCTCTTGTTCTGGTGCTGGTTGCCTGGGAGAAGAGACCAACCCCCACCTGGCTACAGCCTCCCTTCAGGTAGTTGTAGACAGCAAGAAGGTCTCCTCTGAGCCTCCTCCAGGCTAAGCAAGCCTAGCTTCCTCAGTCTCTCCTCACAGGGCTTGTGCTACAACCCCCTCCCCAGCTTTGTTGCCCTTCTCTGGACACGTTCCAGCAACTCAACATCTTTCCTAAGCTGAGGGGCCCAGAACTGGACACAGGACTCAAGGTGTGGCCTAACCAGTGCAGTGTACAGGGACAGAATGACCTCCTTGCTCCTGTTGGCCACACTGTTTCTGATACAGGCCAGGATGCCGTGGGCTTTCTTGGCCTCCTGGGCACACTGCTGGCTCATGTTCAGCCTACTATCAACCAGTTGTTTATTTTCCACTATGCAGGCACTTTTGTTGTTCCTTTTTTGTGCTCCCTGGCTAGTTTAAATCTGGTATTACTGAGAATCAAAGGGTCTCTTCAGTTTCTGCACTCTTGTGAGGGCAGACAACAGAACAAATAAGATGCTGTTGGTACAGATGACAAAAGCTGTGTATTATGAACATTGGAGATGTGATTATAGGGAAAAATAAGTTTCCTTGATTCATTGTTAGTAGAAGGAACTCTTTAATAGATAATCAGCCACTGCAGGGCTCAAGTGTATTTTAATGAGTTTCTGCATGAGAGCAGCATACCAGGTGTGGGCTAACCCTTTGTGTGTTTTGGTTTGTTTTTCCTTTTTACCTCTTCCTTTCTCTTTGCCTTTATTTTGGTTTTGCCGGAGTGTATGTTGTGTTTCTCTTTGTGTCTGTTTTCTCCTGTGTGGGGAACATCTGCATTTTATCAGTAATAGACCAAACCCAACATTAACATATGCCAGTAAAACCCAGGTGCTGTTTTTATTTTAAGAGTGTGTATTTAAGTGTTACTTTCATGACTGAGGAATTCACCAATCCACTGAAGACACAACTTTGAGTCCATAATTATACCACAGACGTCTTTCTCTTGACTTTCAGGGTATATATGCTAGATACCTCCTTGGAAATGCTTCTGCAGAGAATAGTCATGCATTTGGTAAAGTTGTAGAGCCTTTGGCAGAGAGAGGTTTAGAGCTCTCAAAAAGGTAAGAATGGTCTAAATTACTGGTCAAAGGCAAACCAAAGCCTTTACAATGTCTTCACTTATTTAAATGCCTTGATAAGGCAGCTTATGTTATTATGAGGGAGAATCTGGTCTTGTTACTGCCTTGAATATTCTTTTCCAGGTCAGCTTTCAGCAGCACACATCACAGCAGTTCTGGAGAGCTGTTCCATCAAAGCAGGAAGGGCCAGGAAATGTTGCTGAAAGTTAAGCAGTTCATGAAGCAGCACATATATCCAGCTGAGAAGGTAAAAGCTTCTGTAAATCTATTTATGAATGGTTACTCGTGTCATCAGAAAACTTTAGCCTTCTACCATTATCATCACATACTTCAGACTATCCCAAATAATTTCCCTGTATGAATAAGGTACTGACTGGGGTCATCTCCATGATGCATTTAAAGCCTTCCAAAATGAATAGCTTGCAGTTGGATTTCCAGTTGCATGTTTAATTTTATAATGCAGCCAAGTGCATAATAAAAACCTATGTCTGATTTTGGAGTTTATTGGTGTGTAGGGCTGGAGAAGACAACACACTGTTACTTGTGTGTGCTACATTGGTCCTTAACTTCAACAGCATGTGTTTGCTTGTTTCTCTAAGGAAATAATGGAATACTATTCTGGACATGGAAATGCAGAGAAAAAATGGAAGAAACCACTTCTGCTTGAGAGACTGAAGGTATGAGGCAGTAAATATTCATAACACTCTAGTAGTGAAAGAAACAGGCACTGACAGTGTAAGAACATTTGGCCTGTTCTGCTGAGGAGTTACTCTGCATGGAAAGACACAGTGAAAGGAAGAACAAAGTGTGCAGAAGGAGGTGAGGGAGGCAAGAGAGGAGAACAGCAAGAGTGAGTTGTAAGGGGTGTGTCTGACCTTTGGCAAAGGCTGCACCTGGTGAAAACAGCTGCTGGAGAAAAGGCATCAGGTATGGTGGATGGGATGTTAGGAAGGAAGAAAAGGCAGCAAGGCAGAATTCACTGATGATTATTCTTTTTTCTTCTAAGAGGTTTTGCCAACATTTCTCTCTGCTGCTTTCAACAGGAAATGGCCAAAGCAGAAGGTCTGTGGAACCTTTTTCTCCCAGATGTCAGTGGTCTCAGCCAGCTTGACTATGCACTAATAGCTGAGGAGACTGGGAGGTGCTTCTTTGCTTCTGAGGTTTTCAACTGTCAGGCACCAGGTTGGCAACTCTGTCTTGCAGCTTACAGCACTGAGAGCATTTAGAAGTTGGGCATCTGAAGCCTTACGAGTTGTCTGGCTTGAAGCAAAGATGCTGCTGGTCTCTTACAGACACGGGAAACATGGAGGTCCTGCACATGTATGGCACTGAAGAGCAAAAGAAGAAGTGGCTGGAGCCTCTCCTAGAAGGGAAGATTAGTTCTTGCTTCTGCATGACAGGTAATTTGTTCTCCAGAAGAAAGTTAGAGGCAGCTGTCAGAAGTTTCCCCTGGCAGATGCAGGAAGTTCAGTGTGAATGCAAAGTGAAGCACCCTTACTGCCCTTCCCTGAGGGTGACACTAATTAGTGTTTACTTTCTATTTATTTTCAGTACCAGTAAAATACACTGTGGTGTACCACACAATGGGTTTACCATAGAACTTGCACTTTTTTGTGATGGGGTTCTTCAGAACATAGAACTGGACACAAACATGGTGGTTGTGATTGAAGCTGTGTGGTTTTGCAGCGGGTTGGAGGTGGAGGTTTCAAGACAGAACCTGGAAGTACCACACACAACATTGTGTACTTGCTTCATGTCTTCTCAACATTCTGTTTGTATGCAGTGTCAGTGGGGTGTATCTAGGTCCCAGTACTTGTGGGGGTGGCACTGCCTGTGTACTCAATCCAGTGGTTTCAGTATTTGTATTGTTTTTCCTTTGACACAGAGCCAGATGTGGCTTCAAGTGATGCCACCAATATGCAATGCAGCATCGAGCGAGATGGAGACAGTTATGTGATCAATGGCAAGAAGTGGTGGAGCAGTGGTGAGTATGGAAAATCTGAATAAGAATGGTGAAGTCTCTACAGCTCTTTCCAAGAGCTCATAAACCCAAAATATTTATGTTCCATTTCTGAGATGGAAAATTGAATCTTCCTGGGTAAAGGCAATAGAATGCAAATAATGGAAAGAGCTGAACTCAGCTTTTGTTCTATGAAGCGAAGTGCAAGACTCAAATCCAGTTTGGGCCCTTTCTTCAACCTCTGTTTTGTTTACAGACTGAATGCTTTTCTTGCTTGAAGTTGTCCTTATTAGGTAATTTATATGTCTACAGCCATAGCCTTTAAACTCTGGTTGTTATGAAGCTGGCTTTGGCAGCTAGTCTGTCAGGAGTGAGTGTGCTGTGTAGTTACAGTAACATTTGGCTGCTTTTCAAACCACCCTGTGATGTTTTGGGGCTGACCTTCCCAGAAAGATCAGGGAGTTCTACTGTCAGTGGCAAGTGTCTTTCATGTTGCAGTACTGTTCACTTCTTTACAGAATCAGAGAATTAACCAGGTTGGAAGGGAGCTTTGAGATCATCAAGTCCAATCACCCAGTACCTTCTAATCCACTAAACCATGGCACTGAGTGCCTCACCCAGATTTTTTTTACCCATACCTGTGATGGCATTTTGATGTGTATCTCTGAGTGTGGCATCTGCCTTTTGTAGGTGCTTGTGCAGTACCTACACTCGGCACAAGGTAGTGCTTGCTCTCCTTCTACACTGACAGTGAAGGAGGCACCTTGGCTCTTGGCCTGAGATTGTCTTGTCTGGGTCAGTTTCTCCCAGCTGGGCATCTCATTTCCTAAGGAAGTAGTGGGAAAGTCTGTAGGAGGTCACTTTAGGTACAAAAGTGCCTGTACTGGTGTTTTATTGCTGATGGTTTATTTTATGTCCTTAATGAGATGTCCAGACCCAGATTGTTTGTCGCACAGTTATTTAATTGCCTAATACTGTGGTATTTTTAAACTTAAATCGTGGGAGTTTTGAGGTGTTTGGGTTTTGTGGGATTTTTTTTAAAGCAAATATCTGGTTGTTTCTAGGAATTTTAGTATTTAGTTCTTGCCTCATCTTCCACTTTGAAGAGCACTTGATGTGTCTACACGTTCAGAAACATGTCTGCAAGTTGTCTTAAAGAGAAAAAGCTCTGAAGCAATCCCCCCCAGGATTAGTAAATAATTCCCATGGCTATATAATATAATGAGGGTAATGGAGAGTCTATATAGTGAAGCTGGTGGTTTCTTCAGTATGGTCTTCATAATTCATGGAATCTTCTTCAAGCCTTCCCTTCTGGCGTTGCCTTCTCCGGTATCCCCAGTGTTTTGCAACTTTCATCACATGCATTTTGAAAGAGGCACCCAGGAAGGTGTAGAGAAGGGGGTTCAGGCAGGTGTGGAACAGAGCTATGCTCTTGGTGACCTGGAGTGCAATGTCTACAGTTTTGCTTGCATCACAGTCAGTGATCAGCAGGTAGATGATGTCTATGGCTCGCCAGAACTTCACCACATTGTAAGGCAGCTGGGTGACAATGAAAGCAGCCACTACTGCCAGCAGGACCAGGAAGGGTCTGCGTTGCTTGGCGCTGGCAGACCTGAAGAGCGCTCGAGCGGTCGCTGAGTAGCAGATCAGCATGACCAGGAAGGGAAGCAGAAATTCCAGGGTGATTTCCAGGATTTGAATAGTTGCTTTTAAGAGTGTTTCCATGTTCATGGGAAATACAGGGAGGCATTCATTCCTCTCGTTGTGCTTCTTGACTTGATTAAATACCAGTTCAGGGATACTGAGGAAGATGGCAGAGAGCCAGACACAGAGGCAAGTGATACTGCAGTGCTTGCCAGCTCTTCTCTGACCCTGGGGTTCAGCAGTGGCCCTGTATCTGTCCACACTGATACAGGCCAGGAACAGCATGCTGGAGCTGAAATTCATGGTGTACAGAGAGGAAGTGAGCTTGCACATGGAGCTCCCAAGCTCCCAGCCCCGCACTGCATTGGCTGCCCAGAAGGGCAGTGTGAAGAGCAGGAGCAGGTCAGCAATGGCCAGCTGCATGATGTACACATCTGTCTTGCTCTTGGCTTTCTTGCAGTAGGCATAAATTGCCACCACCAGGGAATTCCCAGCCACTCCAAGGGTAAAAGCCAGTGCATAGAACACTGGGGGGAATAACTTAATGAAATTCCTCACATCACTTTTTTCACAGAGGAGCTCGTATGCATTGTAGTCTATAATAGAGTCGAGATCCTCCTCATCATCAATCCAGTAATCAATTGAGTTATTTGTATCCCAGCCCATGGTAAAGCTGCAAGGTGAGAGGGGAAAAAAAAAAAAGGAGGGAGAAGGGAGCAGCAGAGAAATAATACTGTTATTAACTCTTACAGTGCCTGTGGAAACAAACCCCTTTCTCAAGGCTGCTTGTACTCCTCAAGGTTGAAGAGGTTGGATATTGAAGATTCATTTGTAAATAATCCAAGCAGGCAGTGATGGAGGCAGGAGAGGCCACCTCAAAGTCCTGTATGAAATGGGCTGTGTGCAGTGCTAGTGGAAGGGGTTCAGCTGGAATGCAGGGAATTGCAGGCTGCCTGCAGTGCAGCCTCACAGGTTTCCAAGTTCAGCAGCTGAAGCAATGAGAGCTCCTCAGCTGCAGCCTCAGTTGTGTTTGACAGTATGCCATTTAAAAATGAATTAGTCTGCACCTTTGCAGGGCTCACATGGCAGCTGCCTCCACAAAGCAAAGGAGTGCAAATGCTGTCATGAATGGGCAAGCAATGCTAACAGGTGAGCAGAGGTGCTTGCTGCCATGAATTCTGGCAAATATGGGTGTGAGTGTAGCAGAGGGAGGCTGTGCTTGTTTCTCAGGCACACCTGCACATGCCCATTACACAAAGCACAGCACTGGAGGCTCTCAGCAGTGCTGGAACAGGTTTAGTTTAGTCTCCATTCCACACAGTGAGCCATGCTCATTGTGGAACTGCTTACAGGGTTGCTGTGGGTGCTGTGCACCCTGCAGCTGGAGGCTGCTCAGGGTGTTACGGCAAAGAACTGCCCACAGATAATCCAAACAGCTCGGAACCTCAGCTCGCTCTTCAGGTGCTGTCTCCTGACAGATTACACTGTAAACACTGTGGCTGTCTTCTTGCTGCTAGCTTAGGGTGGTAATTGGAGTGTTCTTTTCCTACTGTGTTTTCTTCTCCTGGAAGCATGTTCACTAACTTGCTGGAATGCTTTCTGTTGTGCACTACGGTCCTGCAGAACTCTGTTTGCTTTTGATGGGCTGCTTGGTGCCATGGTTTAGTTGATTAGGTGGTGTTGGATGATAGGTTGGGCATGATGATCTTGAAGATCTCCTCCAACCTGGTCTGGTCTGGTCTGGTCTATTCTATTCTATTCTATTCTGCACGAGGGTTTCTGAACAGTAGTGGCAGAAAGTAGCTGAGAACAAAAAGCACTTCATCCTTGGTCAGCATCTGCAATGTTTCAGAATGTGAGGCCAGTGCTACTGCCAGCAGATTATCATCTGCTACTCTGCCCCACAGCTACAGTTTGGCTTTTTCAATCTGGAAAAAACCACTCCAAACAGAGTTTCTGGTTTTCAGACCAGGGTTTAAATGAAGGGCTGCCAAACCTTTATTAGAAACACTATTCCTTAACTTTTTTTAATGTATTCTGTCTACCAGGGAAAAAAAAATGTTACTGGTTGAGCTCATGTTCAGCAATGCAAACCAACCCAGTAGGGAAAAATGAATTTCTGGATTTGCTATTTGTGACTCTATCTGCATTTGTTTTAAGTGTGTTACAAGCTGGTTTGGCCTCGTTACTAAAATAATCCAAAGTCATTAACAACGTTTCAAAACACTTCCTGTTAAAATAGGTGTAATCAGTGGTTAAAAACTTGGTCTTGTGATGTGTCACTAAAGGATGTGTGCAGAATGGAAAACTGCTGTAACTCTTGTCTGTTACTTTGGCAGGGGATGTCTGCTCTCTGCCCTTCAGTCTGCTAGCAGGATCTTTTCAGCAGAGGCAATCTTTTTCAGCTGGGGAGAGGTTCAGACAGAAGCAGCAGCAGCAAATATATCTTGTTTGGATTGGGGTGGTTTTGGTAGAAGGAAACAGCTGCCAGGAGAGTTTACTCTGCTTGGCCAAGAGGAGAAGCAAATTAACAATTCCACTGAAAAGATTTGGTTGTAGACTTAAAGCACTTGTTACAGAGCCCATTTGGGAATGCTTAATCAATGTGGATCACTGGCAGAGCTGCTTGAAAGCAAAGCAAGAAACATTTGAGTGCAGACTTCAGAAGCCTGTATCTCACAAAAGGGGTTCAGCTGTGCCAAGCACTGTGCTCCACTGCCTGATATGCTTCTGGCTGATCTCAATTCTTGACAGAAACAGTGTCTGGAATGCAGCAGCTGCTAGTTCTCCCTTTTCTGTGTAACAAACCTTTTCATACTTGCCTTTCCTGCCCAGGCTGTTTCTCAGGCACACTTGTACGTGCCCATTACGTAAGGCAGAGCAGATCCAGTGCCCTGGGAGTCAGGCACCGAGCAGTGCTGGGACAGGCTCGGTCTAGTCTCTGTCCCACACAGTGAGCCATGCCAGCATGGAAGCATTTACAGGATTGCTATGGGTGCTGTGCACCCTGCAGCTGGAGACAACTGAGGGTGTAATGACAAAGAACTGCCCACAGCTACCCAAAGGCTCAGAACCTCAGCTCCTCCTCAAGGGCTTGGTGCTAGGAAGCATGTTCATAGATCTGTTAGCAGGCAGCCTGGCATGTTCCCTTGCCCAGCTATTCCAGCCTTCCCTTTAGATGCACCTTCACTATTTCTGTGTGGTTAAACTTGGCAGGGATTGGACAAGTGTTGAATGAAGTCCCTATCCCCAGCTTAAGCAGAATTAAGCAGTATTCTGGGCTTCTACTGAAAAAGTCTAATTTGAGGAGTGAAAATGAGCGTGGCTTAGTGCAATGATGTCTCACTAAAGCCAGCTTAACTATGTAAGAAAGTATCACACTCAACATGCAGAGCAGTAAGTATGAAAACCAAACTAACCTTTTGTCAGCAGATGAGCAGCTGGTTCGGCAGCTGGGATGCGCTTCAGTGAAATGATTGGAGTTAGGCTGACACTTTGCATTTTGTCTGTGAGCACCACACCCTCCTCTGGAAGTCAGTTGCACTTTCATTTTGACTTGCCAGTTAAAAATAAACAACATTCCTGCTTTCTTGGAAACTCTTCTGGTGTTGAAGAGACTTCATACCCCTGTCCCCCCACCCCTGGTTCCAACCAGAGTGTGAGTGGGTTTGGAAAGTCAGGACTCTCTTACTTTCACTGTGATGTTGGCTGGTTTATTCCTGAAAGTTCAGGTATTTCTTTTTGCATCATCAAAAGGCTTCTATCAAATCACACTTACGAAAAGGAGAGAAGAGTGGGATGCCTGCCTAGGGCAGTTACCTGTATTCTCCCCCCAGGGCACTGCTGTGCTTTTGGCATTGGCCTGTGTCAGGTTTTACAAGATCCTTACGTCCCCTTCATAAAGCAATGTTCCAGGGGATGCAGCAGAAGGATGAGTTTGCTTTTTGTGAGCTGGGGGAGTTTGCTCTTTCAGTGTGTGATACTGAACCAGACCAGGAGGGTGACAGGGAAGATGTGAAAACAAGTGGTAAATTGTCTGCCAGAGTATGACAGATAGTTCTGCACCCTGTGGGAGAGTTGCACTTGTGCAATTCTTTACCTTCTGTGGAAAGGAGTCAAATATCCCTGCAGATTCCAGCATCTCTCCCTGCAGGGTAGCACAGTGCAGTGTACCCGATGTTATTGTGGGGTTGGTCACCCATTTGTGGCACTTGTCCATAGAAACCAACTACCTCAGATCTACCCTTTCTAATCAGGCTGATTTATTCTGCTCACCCCAACTTTTCACTCCTGTATTTTAGCTTTTTAGCATTGAACCGCAAATGTAACCCTGCTTGAAAGCAATGGATTCTGCAAGAGCGGGGAGTAAAGGGCACTCAAAGCAGGCAGTGAGTATCAGTACAAAGTTAGTCTCCTGTTTCCTGGCATTGCTGTGGCTCCTCTGAGGAGGAAGTAGTTCAGGTCAAAGCCAGGCATTGTCTGGAGCAGAGCCTCCAAAGCTTTGTGATAATGCCTGCCAGAGAAGATGAAGTCCCCTTTGTTTCTGATCTCAAAGCAAAGCGGGTTGTGCAGGTTAGAGCTTGAATTAACCCTCATCATCTGCATTGAGATGGCAAAGACAAAAGCAGAGATTGCTGCATCCCTCAGGTGTGATCCTGCCTGCTTTCCTCTGGCTTCATTGTTTGTGTAAGGTGTGAGAGTACTGAGAAACCTTGGGGGAAAAGGATAGGGAGAATTAAGGCTGCTAGAGATCAGCTGCCGTTGGCATTAACAGTGGAGTCTTCTTTAGGACTGCTCCATTGAAATGCTAAAGAGAAGGGTCTCAAGCATTGTTATTGATGAAGTGTTAGCAGATTGTTTTCAGGTGATGGTTTCCACTCAGATATTCCCCTGAGGTGTGAACTAAAATAATTTGCATTGAGCAGAAAAAAACCTGTCATTCCAGAGAAGTTAATGAAGTAGCAGCAAAGTCATCGCGGCTAACCTTTGAACTCTGCTATGCGTAATTAGTGTAGAACGTGGCCAGCATTTCATGCCCACCTAGGTCCTCCGGTCTTTGTGCTTTATGGAGCCTTAGTTCTGAAACAACAGCATCTCACCTTGAGGAGTCTTTTTGTATCGTGCTATTTGCTTAGCTGTGATGGAAACAGAAATCATTAGGTTCTATTTCGAGTCCTCTCTTGTTCTCTCTTCACTGGAATAGATGGTGGAGCTGGGTCCTGCAGGGTTTGAGTGTTTGGCTGTTCTTCATTCCCCTCCCTTTAGGTGTTAGGCAATAGATGCTTTGTTTGTCTGATTACTCAGGGTATGAACAGGGAGGCTACTGCCTCTGCTGCAGCACAGAGGGGAGGGAGCAGGATTTGTGTGTATGAAACTCGATTTGATTCTACACTGAGGTTTTTATATTCAAAACTCTTCTTGTCTGTGAAATTTTTAAGGTGCTGGTAACCCAAATTGCAAAGTTGCAATTGTCATGGGCAGAACCAGAAACTCCTCAGCATCCAGGTAAGGATTTCTGGAACATCCAAAGAGTTACCTAAACTTGTTTCCTGGAAGAGTCACTGCTTGCTAATATTGTTGCCTGCAACACCACTGATTGCCTTGATCAGCTGTGGTGAATTACAGGGGAGTTTTAAACCTGTGCCTGTGTGTGCTGCTGCCCAAGCTGCTGTTGTGCTGTTAGCCTCCTGTCCTCTTCACCCTTACCACACCTCTGTATGTCCCCCTCCTCATGGCACTGCTCTAGTCTGTGCAGCTGTGTGATCAGCTGGGGGTTTACTACCTTTAGCTTGGTCAGGCTAGTTTTAGTCTGCATCAGTTGTTCAAGCAACAGCTTGCTTCAATGCTAATAACCCCAGAGCTGCCCTGAGCAGAGTGAGTCCAAGTGGCAGGCCAGAGACCTGCAGTTACCTACTGAGCTGATCCCAAAGTTGCCTGTAGGCCTAGAAAGCTGTTTGTGATGTGAAGCTGTGAGAGCAGAGAGCACTGCACATCTCGAATCAGCAGATGGAACACTGCCCTTGCCTGGCTCATTCCCAAATGAAACTTGTGCAAGTGATGAAGGCAGTGCTTCCTGACTGGGCCCACACTGAAGGCATGCAGCTAGTAAGGCAAAAGAACTGGAGCATTTATCTCCAGGTTGGATCTTAGCCCAGATTCCACTGAGAAGATATCTTAGGTTCCATTAAGAAGTAAACAGTAACTTGCTTACAGCAGACAGGAAGGTTTGTCTAGCATCTGTGCAGATGGTGGCATCTCCTGAGCTTTTGGAAGCTAACAGGAGCTCATGAGAGGATTGTGTGATACTGCACTGGAGACTGACCCTAGGGACCTGGGGTGTCACCTCCAGATCAGTCTGATTAATAACTGACCTTCAAGATTCTGAAGGAATTTAAACAGGGGGATGTTTGTCCTAAGCTGTAGGCAAGCCAACATGGTGATGATAAACATGTTTAGAGAACAAGAAGGAAAGGGGTGGGAGGGGGAAATGGACTGGGCAGTACAGAAGTGACAGAAGCAGCTTTTTTGCTTGTGGTGTTTTAGATGCCAATGGTACATTTTGGCTTGCTGACTTATTCAGTGAGGCAGGAGATAGAGAGAGGGGATTCTGCCACTTTGCTCTGCTGAGACCTGCAGTCTTGCAGACAGCTTTGGCTCAGCGCAGGAAGGACATAGACCTGCTGGAGGACCACAAAAAATGATCAGGGGCTGGAGCAGCTCTGCTATGAGGATAGGCTGAGGGAGCTGGAGGTGTTCAGCCTGGAGAAGAAAAGGCTCCAGGCAGACCTAATAAAAGCCTTCCACTATCTACAGGGGGCTACAAGAAGGCTGCAGAGGGACTCTTTGCAAAGGCCTATAGTGAGAAGATGAGGAGCAATAGTTTGGAGTTAGAGAAGGGCAGATTTAGGCCTTTGGAGGTCCCTTCTGACTGTGCTGTGACTCAAGGAGTGCTGAAGCACATGTGTCACATGGCACAAGGCAGGATGGCTGCAGTCGGTGGAGGTGAATCTTAGTGTTGGCTTTATGCAAGTACTAGAGTGAGGACAGAAGTGGAGGGAGGGGACAGAAAGGAGACTCCAAGCTCATCCAGACTTGCTCTTTCTGCCTTGATCAGGTACAAGCAGCACAGCATGATTATTGTTCCCATGGACACGCCAGGGCTGAGGCTGATCAGACCCCTCTCAGTGTTTGGCTACCTGGGTAAGTGACAGCATTTCTCATGTGTTTGTCAGCTGTGTCAAGCTGCAGTAGTGCTAGAGAGACTGTGCATGAAATGCATCACCAAGCTGCATGGACAGAGAAAGGCTCATGAACTGAGGTCTCTGTCTCTGTAGATGAGATCCATGGAGGACACTTTGAGATACACTTCAATGACGTGCGTGTGCCTGTCTCCAACATCATCCTGGGTGAGTTCCATTTCACTCCTCTGGAGTGCATGCAGCAGGGAACCAAGCTTTAGGAGGTGGTGGTTTAGGTTCTCATAGCCTTCTGCTGTAGTTGTGGCCAGCCAAGTCTGGGTGCTTGTAAAGTAAACAGAACTGAGAATTATTAATGAAAGAATGAGCAGGCCAGAACTTCTCCAGGGAGAGCTTTGCTCCTCTCATTTACTCCAAATCCTAATTGCTTCTATTTCCTCTCTGCTGTTTTCATTCCCTGAAAGCTTTCTCTCTTGGGCCTGGACTCCTCAAAGGCTTCCTTAGGTTCTTATGCCAAAGTTCATGGATAGATCTGTCTTTCAATGTAAGATTGATGACATCTAAGTAAATCAAACCCTCTCTGAAACCTTCTCAGCATGTTTTGTGCTGCAGTATTATTACCAAACAGTGTGCCAGGAGAGATCTGCTTGGAATAGATAAGCACCAGCTCTGCAGAACAAACTTGTAAGAAGCTTGTTCCTGGCTCTGTGCCATGATGCCACTTCTGCTTAGAGCCACAGGTCCTGTCAAGGAGGGAAGCGTGGATTCTGCATGTGCTGTTTGTCTTTTCAACCAGGTGAGGGCAGAGGGTTTGAGATAGCCCAAGGTCGGCTTGGGCCCGGCCGGATCCACCACTGCATGAGGTCCCTCGGTGCAGCGGAAGTTGCCCTGCAGCTCCTGTGCCAGCGTGCGGCGCAGAGGGAGACGTTTGGCAAGAAGCTGTACCAGCACGTGAGCACTGCCCTGGCCTCTGCTGCTCCAGCCAGCACCCTGCTAGGTCATGCAGCCCCTGCTGCTCTGACAATGGGCACTGGTAGAGCTGTGCCCCAGCCTTGGGTGGCAAGGGGACAATCAGTGTGAGGCTGCCCTCTGTCACTGTAACCTCTGGGATTTGAGGTTCTTTCCCTGCAGTACTTCCTGCTCCTGTGCTGGATTTGATACAGATTTTTGTGCTGTGGGTTTTTCTCTCAGGGTCAGTTCAGACAGGCAGCTTTTCAGACCTGCAGCTTATGCTTCTCTGCTTACAAGATGAATTCACCACGTTTCTGTTTCAGATTTGTCTTCTGCATATATCTGCTTGTGCTTCCTAGAGACAGTGAAGGGTCTAAATTTGACTAAAACTTGGACTTCTCTCATAAGTAAATACAAAGAGTTGATCAAAGCACAGATCAAAGCAAGGCCCTATTAGGATATATGGCCTTGCTCTAGAATGGAAATGTTTTGTGAGAGAGGGGTTCCTGGCATAACAAGAAGGTGACTATCCCCTTTGTATAGGGACCATCAGCATGTAGAGGTGGGGCTGTGACAGGTGAGGCTGGCAGGACAATTTGGAAACGAGGCAACAGAAAGAGGAAACTGAATTAGGGTCTGGCAAGGGTTGTGTTAATCTGTTTGTACAGAGCCAGAGGGAACAGAGGGCTGGTGAGGCTTTGGATCAGGGGAGTTAACTCACTGATCATCACTGGGAGCAGGAAGCTGCAGCAGGCACCACCCTGCAGCTGCCTGCCTGGGTGTCTTAAACTATTGCTGGTGCTGTGTTAGCTAAACAGGACAAATTGCTCTCCTCTTTGACAGTCCAGTTGCTGCCTACTGGTGCCTGTGAGAGAGAGAGGGTTTGAGTCTGAGCAACAGGCAATGAAAAACAGGATTTGAAGGTCTCCAGGAACAGGGTGAGCAGGTCTGACCAGGAAATGAAACCCTGCCAGAATCTGGGGGTATTTTTCCCCTCTGTCCTCTTTCCTGCTAGGGAAAGAACTGCTCTTGCTTCAGGATTTCTGCAATCAAGTGTTGTTTTTTTTTCCTAGTAGAGTACATGCGTGGTGTAGCTTTAATTTGCACAAGAGTCTTCCAGGAGCTGAATGTGCAGAGGGGGAGGAGCTGGGCCGTGGTCTTTTAAGGCAGGTAAGCCAAGACACAGCAGGAGGCATTCACTGACTTGTTGGCTTGGGCTGCTGCAGGAGGTGATTGCCCACTGGATTGCTGAATGCCGCCTCAGCATCAACCAGGCTCGACTGCTCACCCTGCACACGGCCAGCAAGATCGATGCCTTGGGCAACAGGAAAGCAAGGAAAGAGGTAACTTCTGCTTGAGCTTTAGGCTGGGGCACAGGGGATACAGTATCTGTGCAGTATGTGGTTCAGATAAGCTAAACCATCTTGCCAAAGGTTATCCTGCAGACCCTGGAGCATAACTTCATGTTGAAAACAGCCTTAAGGTGAGCTTTTGATTGGCAGAAGACTGGAAGCACTTTACCTTAGCCAGAGAAAGCAGCATAGTGCAAGATCCTGAGCTGCCAGATAAATGTGTGCACTTGCTTAGGAAACTGCTCCTGCTGATACAAGTTCTCTTCCACCTGCAGGTAGCCATGACCAAAGTGGTGGTTCCTCGAGCTGTGGTCAAGGTGGTTGACACTGCAATCCAAGTGTATGGTGCAGCTGGTGTCTCCCAGGATTCCCCTCTGGCTTTCATGTGAGTAAAGGCAGAGTGAGCTGTAGTGTGAGCATGCCTCTTCAGGTGATTTTTTGACAGCAGCAGGTGCTGTTATCCCCCAGCTGTCACAGAGGGAAGGTCCACACATCTCCAAGCAACTGCTTTAGTAACTCAATTGCAATGTAAGTGCATTGCTTGACCCTTACAAAGCACAGTCCACACAAGGCAACCCTGGCACTGGACCCACAAGAGTTGATAGCAGCAAGGAGATTCTTTTCTACAGCTCAGTCTTACCCCTTGTGCCTCTGGGGAGAAGCTGCCTGCGTCCAGCTTATGCTTCTCAGCCCTATGGGGAAGCCCTCACTGCAGTAGCTTCTGTGCCTCCCTGCAGACAGATGCCCATAGCCAAAGCTGCACAGAGACCCTGCTGTGGGTGGTGCTCTTCAAAGGCTGCCCCTAATCCAGCTGTTGTGGCACAGGTACACCTACCTCCGGACGCTGCGGCTGGCAGATGGGCCAGATGAAGTGCATCTGTCCAGCATTGCCAGGTGGGAGCTGCTTGACCAGGCCAAGCACCTAACTGCAAAGATGTAAGGGCAGCAGAATGCCAGCTTCAGGGGCTGAGAGCCTGAACCAAGGTTCTGCTCAGTGATGCACTCCAAGGAATGCTGGATGGATTCAAAGCCTTGATCCTAGCTTGAAGCAGTGCACCTTCACTTGTAATTCTGACACTGGCCCAGGGGCTGGCAGAATGCCCTGCAGACACCAGAGTGTCTGAGGTCTAACACTAAATAAAAGCAGTTTTCTAGCAGACCTAAAGTGCTTTCTTTGCTCTTTCTTTTCACAGCCCTTTTATCCTCTATTGCAGGCAAAGCTCTTTCACCCCATTTCATTTACTGCCAGCGAGGCTAAACTTTGATTTTGTGACTAAATGCCAGCTAATCACTTAGGGCAGTGCCCTTCTCCTCAGAAAAGCTGATCACAGGTCAACTTGATACAAGCTTTAAGTTCTATCCCTCTCTGTTCATGCTTAAAGAGAAGGTGCTGCCTTTGGCTCAGTCTGAGATGGGGTTGGAACTAGATGATCCTTGAGGTTCCTTCCAATCCTAACAATTCTGTGAGCAGCCAGTCCCATCCTTGACCCTACAGCTGGATGCTCAGCTGGAGAGTGTCCCACCTAAAGCCACCAAAGCCAGCCAGGCTGGGACGTGCACTGCAGGGAACCTGGAGTGAGGAGCTTCTTACCTTGTAGCAGTTCACTTTACCTAAACCCAAGATTATGGGAATGCAACAAGTAACTGTTTACATCTTCCTCCCTTTCCCTCCATCAGCAGTCCCTAGGAAGTGACAGTGGCAGCAGGGCAGTGGCTGAAGCGTCACGCCACTCCAGGCTGCTCAAGCCTGCACCGTGTTTTCCCAGGAACATGCAGAAGCCCTACCCAGCCCCATTCAGAGGAAGGTTTCTGCCTGCCCTCCCCTCCCCCACCTCCAAAGCAGCTTTGCAAGAAGACCACCTTTAGCTCATTAACAAGGCTCTTAATTCCCTTTATTTTAAAATTTTCTGTACATATGAAGGATCTGTATAATGTACACAGGCTAGAAAGGTTTATATACTGGATCATGTAGAGAACATCTCACAAGTAACACTAATTCCTTACAGAACATCTCCAGGGGAAGGCTTTTTGCTGCAGCTCTGTCAATTTGGTCAAGCCAGTTACACAGATGAGTGTCTAATGCCGTCTGATCTCTGGTCGTGTTAATGATTAAGGACAGCAGTGAAGGGGTGGGGGACAAAACCCTCTGCAAGTCGTGTTCAGTGGGAGTTAGCTCGGGGGGCTGGGAAGGGAGTGGATGCCCTTTAGTGAGGGGGGTGAGGTCAGAGTGATTTTTAGCCCCGCTCCTCTAGACTGTAGCTCAACTGCAGTCCTGCTAACTCAGCAAATATAAAAACTAGGAAAGGTTGATTCACAGTCTTGTAAACAAAGAGAAAGGAACAACATGTGCTTACGTACAGCAAGGAAAAGTTCCTGTGTACCCACTGCAGCTGATCAGAGTGCTTGGAGGCGCAGTGCCACAGCCGCTGCCGTTTCCTACGAAAGCAACCAGCAGCCAGAGGAAAGGAACAACGCTGTCCTGGAAGGGCTGGGAAGGCAGCGGGGGTCCCTGCTGTGTGTGCCAGGACAGGGCTGCCCCTCAGCACGGCTGCTTGGCCTCTGCTCTCCTGCAGGCAGCTCCAGCCCTTAGCTGACGTCTCCCACCTCGTGGTCTACCGGGGGTGGTACGCTGGGCATTACAGAGGAGGTTGTCCCTGCAGTAAGGTAACCTGCGACTCCAGGGCCTTTGGGAAGAACACAGAGTGGCAGTGGTTAGTTTGTATCCAAAGAACAACTGATTGGCTTCATTCCCCTCTGGTAAGACTCAAAGGCACCATCTAAGTCAACCTTGAACAAGAATATTCAAGAGTTTTGCTGAGATTCTGGGGAATCTGCAAACACTAGGAGTTAAGTCATCTTAGTCCACTAAGTGCAGCAGCTCCCAGAGGCCATTCCAGGGTTGCTCAGCACTTTTTGTTCTGTTATGCCAAAAAAGGTCACTTCCACCAGGGTTTTCTGACACCACAGCCTGGAGCCAGAGCACCAGAGCATGGTTTGTCTCCTTGCAAACCCTCCTGCACTGCCAGTGCAAGCAAGAGAGCAAAAGAAACAGTGTCTGTGATAAAAAACCGACCGAAATCCACACTGTGGCCTCAGACAGGAACCAGCTCATCAGTGGCACCTGCCAACAGCCAGACCCAGTTTTGCATGCCCTAGTGTGAGAACTCCACTAGTTCTCTTGTCCCTCAAACTGCCGCTACAGAGGACTCCTAACACGCTTGAGAAGTTAGTACCAGCAAGTGCCAGGCACTGCAGCAGTTCGATCCCTGCTCCTGTGTGTGGTTGAGGGCAGGCGTCCGTGCCGCACGTGGCCCCCGCGGTTGGTACAGCTCTGGGACATGCATCTACAGCTTGGCAAGCAGCATCTGCAAGGTGGTATCTACCTGCTTTAGGGAGCTACACAGAAGTTAGCAAGCTGCCTGGCAGAGCACATCTAAAGCCCACTTCTCAGGTGAAGGGGACTGCTGCCAGTTAGAAGGGAAGGAGAAGAGACACCTGAGGGAAGAGAAATAAGCAAGGGCAGTTTGGAGGGAAATGCAAATAGCAAAGCAAGTTGAGGCACGACATAAGGCAGAATACAACATAAGGCAGGTTAAAACAAGGCTTCTTTGGCTTCCATCTGTACACTTGTACAGCATCTTCACCCTACATTTGCAAGCCCTTCAACATCAGGCAATTGAAACACAGCACAGGCCCTCAGGCAGTTTAACTGCTGTACAGTCCCCAGCACCTGGTATAGCTCAGTTCTTAGCAGTTACTCCATATTTCTGATTTACAGTTCTTAGGAACTAGCAAGGAAACACAGCACCAGCTGAAGCAAGTGTTCTGTGCCAAAGTGGCATAAATGGGGCAAAACCCAAAGCTCCAGTTCAGAGCTGAAGCAGCAGCTCTTTCCTGGGTGGAAAAATGTATCAGGTGGTGCAATCCACCTGCTCTCAAGAATTAACCATCTGCTCCTGATTCCTGCCTTGAAAGGCTCCTACTTCACACTCAATACACCTGCTAGTCTTTGCAGGAAACCTTCCTGCCTGTGTGGCCATCTGATTTACAGCTCCTTCAGTCTGCTCTGCTCAAAAGCTTTAGCAAGGCTCCTGTCCTGGGTTACTGATAAAGGATCTCATATCCTTAGCAGGGAGGTCGAGTTTTTCAGACCCACTACTTGTTCAGCTGCTGGCTCCTGAGCAATCAGCTCAGCAGTTTGCACCATGCTTTGCTTCTGGAGTTTGCTATGCTGTCACTACACAACATTTCAGAGAAGCACTGGATCTGTGACAGTGAAGTTTTTGGTGGTGATGCAGCAGAATGGGTCATTGGAGAGGAGTCTATCCAGTGCCACACACTGGACCTACTATAAGGTGCTGCAAGGAAGCTGACATCAGTTCTCTCCTTTGTGTGCACACAGCTGGAATGCTCTCCCACACTGCTCCTGAGACTGCAGCAGCACCCTGGGCTGCCATTTCTGCCTTGGTGGCACCAGCAGGGATTCACCCAGGTGCATCCAAATACATGCCACAAGGCTCAGGCACAGGCAGCAGGCCATTCCCACCCCTGCTCCCTGAGCTATTAACATTCCCACTGCTCCCATGCTAACCCAGAGCAAACATGGCACAATTAATGCTGCCTAAGGTATTCTGAAGAAAGTTCAGTCCTTGTCCCAACCTTGCAAAGCAATCTGTCCTGGAGCAGAACCAACAGGAATGCTGCTGCTGTTCATTAGTGCCAGTTACATCTCTGTTTTGTCCCCACAGGGTGCTTGCCAGCACCCAGGTTCCACTGCTCTGGCATTTTAGAAGTAGAGACAACAAAAGCCACCCAGAGAAATGCACTCTCAAGTACAAAACAGTCTGGTGCTTGCTAAGCTCACTGCATTGTGATAGCATTGGATGGTCAGGCCAGACAAGGCCAATAGATGCTGGTGACAAACAGCAGCCAGAGTCCAGGCTGCCAGCTAGCCAACACTGCAGTGCAGTTCAGCACAAGCAGGAAAGGGTTGCTCACCTGTGAGGTATCCTGCTGTTTGTGTCTCAGAAATGAACAAGTCATGTTTCTGATCCTTGAAGGCACTCCAGACAGAGGAACGAGACAGAATTTCATTCACCTGCAGTACATGAGGAGAGAAGCACAGTGAGCAGGTGGCATTTGTCATGTCTCAGGGGAACAAGCTTGTTCTCTGGAGCCAATCCACGCTGAAGAGAACCCAACAGCATGGCAGTAGTTCAGGCTGCAACAAGGAATCACACATTTCCAAGGAGACTTGTTAGCAACTTGCTAACACCTGCACTGTGTAGCTGAATACACGAGGCAGAAAGCTCATAAAACTGAGAGACAGGAGCTTCACTTTTGCCCTCATTCCTCATTTAAGTGACAAAAAAATATCAACCCTGCAAGAAGCCACTTGCCATGCACCTAAGCTGAGGCAGAACAGGACTCCACTACAAGGCTGGAAGAAACACCCACCTCTAGTGTTGCTTCCAACACCAGGGCATGAGAAAAGCAGTTCCTGGGACAGATGCTACCAGCTAAAAAATGCATCCATCAGTGGTGGCCCACCACAGCAAGGTCCATTTGTGACAGGCTCTGAAGAGCTCTCTGCAGAACCTGACCAGCATACAAAACAGTTCTATGCTTGTGCTTTGTCTTTATCAGTGCTCTTGACATGCATTGATTCATGACTCCTCAAGAGACAGCCCATGATTGTTTTGACATGAGACTGTTGGTGCTTTAGGTGGAATGGCACAGGGTTCACCAAGGGCTGCTCAGTTTGCTCTTCCCAGTGTCCAAGGCCAGCACTCACCTGCTCTCCATACTGCAGGCTGCGGGACATGGACTTGAGCGTTTTCACAATCTGAGCTTTTGTGGCAGATGGGCTTTCCAGGTTCTCAAGGCCAACACCTTCAAGCAGCTTTAGAAGGTAAGGGACCAAATCTGCTTTCAAAGCCTGCAAACATACCCAGATGAGTTACCTTAACATGGGCCAGGGAGTCCACACAAATGTTTTACATTACCAGCACTGACAGGAAGCAAAGTGCCACCAGCTGTTACTAGGTGTGCTCCAGCTGGTCAGCTTCCCCTGTGGAGCAGGAAGCAAAGACTGTCCAGCCACTCTGCTTTGGCTAGCTGTGAGCTCAGCTGCATCTGCTGGCATTCCTATGATGTGTTTTTCAACATCAGTGCTCAGGCAACATCCTTCAACAGGGCTGCATTTGGATAAGGGACTGATTTCTGACATCTCCCCTGTGATACATAACACAGATGGCTTCTGTGAAGCCTCCTGGGCACTTAAGCTGTCCAGAAGAGCAGAGGCCCTGCTCAGCTGAGATACTCAGCTATAAAGTGCCACATTTCTGGCCTGAGGATCTAGGACTTACCTGGGCCACCAGGTCACTCTGCTCTCTCTGGAACATGCGGTTAAGTGCTTCACAGGCTATGCCCACGATGTCCGACCTCTTCTTCATGCCGGTCATCAGGGGGCCAATGGTCTCTAGCGACGCCATTGCTCGGACACACAGCTGGAGGGAGAGATCTGGTGAGTGCTGCAGTTCATTTCCATGGCTATGCCAAAGGTGGCCAGCCAAGACCATCAGTTTCTCATTCATTGGCTCTAGGCCCCTGCTCATCTGGCACACAGGGTCTCTAGTAATGCCCCACTGGGAACACCGGGCAGGTGACTGCAGGGGCTCCTTCCTGCCTGGGCAGGGTGCCAGTACCTCATTGTCAGCCAGGATGTGCATGACACGAATGGCACTTTTGGGAACGGCGCTGTTCCTGTGGCTCATGGCTTGTATGATCTTGTGCAGGTGGCCCACGGGGGGGACCTGGTCAGCCAGCTGGGGCTGGGCGCTGAACAGGCACACGGTCGCGGTGGTGATGGTTTCCAATGTCTCCCCCTGCGGAAAGCAAAGGCCAGCAGAAAGGAGAACTCAGTAAAGACTCACACATACCACAGCAGGGACAGCTCTCACCTGCTCTGCAGTGGGCATGTTAAAGGGTAGAGTTTTAATGCTTGCATTTGAAAGAGAAGTTCCTGGAGCCTGTGCAGCAGCACTCCCCACACCTGCTGCACTCTGGTGCCCTCACAGCTTTGTTACTGAGAGGGCTGCTCTGTTCAGTGTACAAGTCAGCACTCTCCCTGCAAGTCTAGCCCAGCCTCTGTCTGAGCACTTTGAAATCCAGTTTCTAGCACTATCATTAAGATACTGACTCGCACCCAGTCCTCTAACACCAGATCCACTGCACTCTTATCACTCCTGGATTTCACTGCAGCATGTTGCTGGGTGGTGGCCTGGTCCAGGTCACAGTTTGCACCAGAGCAGGAGGACACAAGGTGGCAAGAGCTGAAGATGGTTAGGTTAGGCAGTGTAGAACAAGTACTGCTTTCTTAGCCTGGAATAACTGAAGACACTTCCATTTGTTAAACCTCACCTCTACTGCAGAATAAGCCTCTAAGCCTTACTGAGGCTATTGTGTGGCTTCAGGGACTTCAGAGCATTGACTCACGTTCAGAAACTGCCTAAGCTTACCTCCATGTTTCTACAGTGAGTCAGAAAGCAGACAAAAATCATTCACATTGGGAAGGAAGTGTGAAAATCTGAGTTAACCAGAGGTTAAAAGACTGTTCAAAGAATTCCAAGAGCAGGATCAAAAGCTCATCTTACATGGGGGTTATTCTTCTCCAGCAGTTCCGTGAGCTTTTCCAGCAGGGCAATGAGGAATTCTCGTGGTTTCCGTAAAACCCAGGCCGGCTGGGCAATAAAAATCCTTAGGAAGACTCCCCCCACTGCAAGTTCACCTTCTGCTTCACCATACACCACAGCAAAGTCTTCAGGCAGCTGTTCAGTGGCAGAGCAGAAGAATTATTGGCAAGGATGCTGTGAGCTGCATTTCTCTATCAGGAGTGTAACAGTGGCAAGGGTCACTGAGCTGTGTTCCCCTAAACAGAGGTGGGCAAGGCCAGGACACCCACACCTTGAGGAAACAAGGCAAGGACAGAGAGACCAACCCTGGCAACACCACCAATGGAGCTTCCTTCAAGAGCACAAGTAACTGAGCCTACAATTCTGTTTTTAATAGTACCAGCAGTGAGGCTAATGACACAGCCCTTTCCTTCCCTGGATACTGCAGGTTTCTCACCATCAATCCAGAGAAGCTTACATTTGCACCAAAGCAGCTGTCTGGCACGTGTTTGGAAGTTGTTTTACTGCTGAACTAGGCCTTGAGGGAAGTCAAGCCTGGCCTTCATCAAGCCCAAAACATCTCACTGACCTAATGTGATGGAATGGCTCAGGAGAGCCATCTGTGAGGCTCAGTGGCTTACTAATGCCTCTGATCATTTAGAATCATAGAATTGTTAGGGTTGGAAAGGACCTCAAGGATCACCCAGTTCCAACCCCTCTGCCATGGGCAGGGACACGTCACACTAGATCAGGTCGCTCAGAGCCACATCCAGCCTGGCCTTAAAAACCTGAAGGGATGGGGCCTCTACCACCTCCCTGGGCAACCCGTTCCAGTTCCTCACTATCCTCATGGTGAAATTCTCACCAAGCCCAGGTTTGCTACAGCCATGCAAGAGGTGACAAGGACATTTTACAGCACAGCAGTATCCTCCTTGCTTGCTGACTTCTGGTAAGTTTTAGAGTGACCTGGACTGTAAGAAATGATGACTGGCAAACCCACTGCCAACAGAATGTCTGATTTTAAGGTACAAGTAGTAAGAAAATCCTTGATTGAACATTAAACCAGCTATGTTAACGCAGCATTAAGGTCCTCTTGGTACTTCACGAGGAAGGCCTGTCAGAGCGTCACCCATGCATCTGTCACCAGCTGCCTTACAGGCCTCCTGGACACACTCAAAGCACAAATGGTGCACTCTTACCTTCCAGTTAGTTTCAGGGTTGTCCCTCTGCAGTTTAAAGTGCCTTAAAAAAAGAAAGGAAGTTTCAGTGAGCAGTAGAAGTAGTCACCTTCCCCACCTCACACCTCAGCCTGCCCCCATCAGCAGCCAGTTGCAGTTTTTACAGCTCTTTTCTCCTTGTAAACCCTCTCCCAACCCTTCCCACAGAGAGCAAAGCCCTGGGCTGTGCACAGGGAGCACTGCCATGGCTGAGGCCAGGTGCAATGCACACAGCCAACGCACTGCTTGGTGCTGCCAGCTGGCTTGCACAGATCCTGCTTCACAGGCAGAGCTCCGACAGCTCCTCTGGGCTGCAGCTCTAGTTGGATGCCACCACAGGTGTCCAGGTAAGGAAACACTTAGCCAGGAGTCTCCACATACTCAAGCATCATTTCTCGAACTGTTGTTGACACTCTCTCCCTGGAGCTATCATTCCAAATTAACTCAGGATTTTCATGAGTCCCCTCAAAGATATGAACAGCAGCTTCAGGGCTGTCTCTCATGGCATCCATGAAGACTCCAGGTAAAAATTTCATTAGTGTAATTCTGACCTGGAAAGGATGAACAGAATTGGCATTCAATACCCCACAAGGACAGGCTGACAGCAAAATGGAGAGCTGCAGGAAGCTCAAGTATTGGCAGCGCTGTCTTTAGAGAAAGGCAGGCAGGAAATCAAGGCAGAGCTCCAAGGAGAGCTGCTACAGTTCTTACCTTTGGACCCACCAGCTTATCTGCAGTCATTTTGGCAAAGAGCTCAGCTGTTTGGGCTCGGACCTGGGGGTGAGTTGAGTTGCAAAACATATCCAGTAAGTAGATTAAAGCACCTGCACAGAGACAAGAAAGCATTTGCTTTTTCCTGGTCACAAGCAATATGAATTCACCAATTCCACATCAATAGCTCTGGAGATGAGAGCAAACTCTGGCCCCTGTATTCACATGAAGGCCACGATGCAGAAGCAGCTGCTTTCAGTGCAGTACTGTACCTTTTGCCATGGCCTCTTTGATGATCTTTGTGCTGGATGTCAATGCGTACAAAGTCTCAAGGACGAGTTGCCGACCTGCCAAAACACAAAGCACGCAGAGCTTGGTGCCAGGGATCAGAGAGGAGCTGAACTGCTAACTGAAAACACTAGTAAGACTGCCATAGAGCTTATGGGGATTCCTGGTGACATGGAGTTGGTTGAGGAGTGTCCAATCACACACACTTGCATGGCATGACTTCTCCACTGGGTGCTTACTATCTGCCTCCTCTACAAGACTCAGTCAATGAAATACCACAGCTCAGCCTGGCTGAAAGTCTGCAGTTCACCTTTCAGCTCATACTGAAGACAAACAGGTTATGCAGAGCACCATTTACAGCCATGCCCACTGAAAGCTCAGTATTAAGCTCAGCCAGCTGGCATTGCAGTTAGCTTCTGAACTGAAACCTTTGCCTGGCAAGGCCAAGAGTGACCACAGTACATACTTGAAGGTAAGGAATGCAGGAGTGCCAGCAAGTTAGCCAGGACCATTGACTCAGCAATGTTGTTAACACATTCCTGGTTACTGGTTACTATGTTCACTACCTGTAAAAGACCAGAAAACACTTGGTTATACTCCAGCTGTTACAACACTGTCTAGAAGATCCAGTCAGCCTCCCTGGCCAATGTAGCTGACATTCACAATGGCTGTTCCTGACACCCAATCGTCTTATCACCCCAGGGCACAAGGCAAGAAGGTATCCCTTGTTCCTCCAGGCATCAACTGACACCTTGGAAGCCCCATCTTGATGCTTTTTGTGTGTCACTCTTAGAGTAGCACCATCAGGTTTGCCTGTATTGATTATGCAGGGCATCCATACAGGGGGGTACTTTGTTAGGAGCTTTCTCTTGGTTGGTTTGTTACCTCCAGAGCCAACTGCTGCACCTGGCCAGCTCCATGAACGCGCAGGAGGGAAAATATCAACTTAAAGTGCCCTATGCATTCACACTCAGAACCTGCAAGAGACCAAGTCAGTTATTGTCTTCGTGTTAGCCATAGCATTCCCTGAAGGCCATCCCAAGCCCACATTTCACCACACAAAGGTGTTAAAGACTAGACAGTTACACACAGTCTGCCAGAGTCATTGAAACAGCTCCTGCAGGACAAAGCCTGCTATAGAACTAGAAAGCTGAAATCCTGTCTATTAGTAGCTTCCAGAGTCCCAATTCAACGGTGTTTCAAAGGCAGACCATACTTCTTCACTCTTGGACTACACACCTGCTTGCACTCTCACAAAGTAACTAAGAAGTTCAGTTATTTCTCATGGCCCATCAGCACTACTTGTCCTCAGACACACTGGCCTTCCATGGTTCTCCCAGTCCAGAGCAGGGCTGCTATCTGCAGCTGTGCAGTGCTCAGCTCTGCAAGGTTCTTTTTGATGCAAGAAGCTTAAAAATCAGCTGAAGATTCTTTGAAGGATTACTGAAAGCTTCATGGAAGAGCTTGAAGCCTTCCTAGCAACAGCAGACCAGAAACAGTTAAACCCTAGTGTTTCAGCAGTGCTTGGATTGCACCTAGAACTTCCATACATACCCTGGTAATGTCCCTCAGGAAAAGCAAGCCCAAACAAAACACAACAGAACCCATGAGCCTGGATGGCTCAATTGGCTGTGCCACAGGCTTTCAGCCAGCGAGAGGCTTCTCTCTGGCTGCACGATAAAGCCTGCAGAGGTCTGCATGTTTTGCTGCTGTCCATACAGCAGATCAGGGAAGTGGTCTCAGGCTTACCTGGGTTGTGCTTTATCACGTTTCTCAGAGCCTCCAGGGCCATCTCAACTCTCCTTAATCGATCTCCGTGTTGATTGGACTCCACTTTCCCACTCTGTGTTATTGCCATTAGTGTATGAAGGTACTGGGCTTGGGAGCCTATGTAATCCAAGAGGCTTGCAGCAAATGCTTTAGGGAGCTTTAAAGTTAAGAGAAGAGAGCATTGTTAGCTGTGTGACACCACAGTTTTCACACCAGAAGAAAATGAGTCCAAGTAACTTTTCCTTCATTTCACACAGCCCTTTCTTCCAGATGGGAAACACTCCTGCTACAATCCCTGGAGCACTTGGGGCATATTAAACCTATTTGTCTCTAAACACAGTCTTGGAGAGCCACCACCACTTCAACAGCGCTTCCAAGGTGTATCTTTGTCCATAGATGCAAATGGACAGCAAAGCCACCAGACAGAATCACTGCCTCTTGGAGGTACTGAGTCAGTCTGAGTGTCTGCAGTGCAAGCTTGCAGACAACAGGCATTAAGACCTTTGAAACAGCAGGTCTGCTGACAAGCACTCTGCTTTTGGGGAAGGAAACTTCCCTAAGATTGTGTGTTTGCACTGACAGGTAAAGGTGAGGTAAAGACTGGTTTCAAGAGGAAGGTTTTAGCCACAGCTCACCTCCAGCTGGAAGGTAGGGACCTCATTGTAGACCCTTACAAAAATCTCTCCCACAATAAGTTCCTTTGCATGGTCACTGAAGACAAAGTCAGATCCATAGCTCTTGTCACAGTCACCCTTTAAGCAGAGATAAGCAGCACAAGCTCAGACAAAATAACTGGGTTGGAAGTGTGAAGCTGTAACTCAGTAATGAAGTGCACAATACTTGGACAGAAAACTGAAAGCTTCAGCAGAAGTCAGGAGCTCAAGACAGATTGAAATGTCACAAGAAACAAACAAGTAAACTGTTCCGGTTTTTTGCTTTAAGACTACTGCCTGAAGAAAGTGACTCAGGAGCAGACAACAACAGAAACTCCTGGTAGCTATACCACTGCATTGCCAGTGGATGCACCACAACAAACCAGTAAATAAATGTTAGTGGGGTTTAAAGAGCAGCTTACTCTCTTAATCATGCTGTCTTGCTGAGACTCCAAAAACTCAAGTAACTCAGCTCTTGTCCCGTTGTTCCAGATCAAGTAGGCATTCTCTGTGTTACTGTTAAGCATCTTCAGAGTCTAAAAAATAAGGAATTTCCATGATGTAATGTTGACAGCAGTTTTGGAACACTCTGCACAGTCACCAGCATCTTACCTGACAGCAACTAATCCAGTCTCACAGACAAGACCAAATTCACAAACATGTTTGACGTGCCACATTTCCCACCTAAGGGAAGAGCAGCACTGGGCACAGCAAGTCTGCATTTTCCTTTTCCTCTAGACTGTTTCAGGCCACAAACTTCAGATTCTCCTGTGTTTGACAGTGAGCCACAACCACCTGCAGTGTGTCTTTAGAGATGACTTCCTTGGCACCACTAAAAGGAGAAGCTTAGCCTTTGCTCTCCAGTGTATCCTCAGCGTTCAACAGTTAACTCCTTTGCTCCCACATCCGTGTTCCTGACCACAGTGTTTGAACCTAAACTGGTTACTCCTTGCTATTTCTTAAGTGACCAGGTACCCCTTCCATAAATCACTAGAGAAAGTCTGGCCAGCAGATGATTACCTCAGCAGGACTGAGCACAGCGAGTTTCCTTGCAACATAGGGTGTCAGCATCCCAGCCAAGCTTTTCCTGATGGTTGGGTTTTCAGGTGTTGCTTGTTCTTCAGAGAGATACCCTCCAAGGCGACTCAAGGCCAGGAGACTAAGCTTAGCAAGGCTATTTGCTACCTCCTGAAAAATACAGACAGTTATGAAAACCCTAGAGCTTGGAGAAATACCACAATAGCCAGAAATCCAAAGGAGCTATTTAGTGTAACAGTTTCTGAGCAGGCAACACCTCCCTGCTAGCACTGACAGCTGTCAGCATGACAACTGTGCCACGACGTTCTGTGGCAGCAACACAAAGACTGCTCAAAGCTCAGCTCATCCGTCAGCTGAAGAAGAAATGCCATGCTTGTGGGTGTCACCTTTGCAAAGCTGTGAGGCAAAGGGACTATAGAGTCCTTAAAGAGACTTTTCAGGTAAATTCAGCTGAGCCTTGAGGTAAGACTACTTCTGATAGTTTTTTTATATTCTACAGTGAACAGTAAAAAAGCAAATCTGAGCTATCTCTTGTATTGTTTTAGAAGTTGCAGGTTTTGACAGCTTTAACAGTTGAACTCAATACATGAGCTACTCTTTACTATATGTGAACACACCACTTCTGTTGAGAGGTGGCATGCAGTGATCTTGCTCAGGTTACCTGCTGATTGGAGTCTTCACTTTTCTGGATGCCGCTCTCCTCCAGCGTGTAGTCGTAGTTGAAGAGATAACCCAGTAAGTACCAGAGGACTCCAGCTTGGAACAAGTGTGTTTGCAGCCAGTAATCCAAGGCAAAGGAGCTAACACACTCTACTCCCAAAGCAGCTACTCTTGGTATGTTCTGTGAAAGAGGGAAAAAAAGTCTGCCTTAGTACCTGTGAACAAAGAAAGCCAACTGGTTTCCTGCTTAAAGGCTTAAAGCCTAGACTTGCTACTTCTAGAATACTATCTAAGCAGCAGAGAGAAAAACTGAAGTGGACAGAACAACATCTACAGTTTGTCTGGTAGCAAAAACCCATGGTTAATTAGTCAGCATCCAAAGGAAGAGTATTTGAATAGGTCTTTCATATGAGTAGTACAGTAAATCAGCTAGAAATGTTAGTGAAAAAAATAACAGCAGCTGAATCTTTCTGGTGATTATATTTTAAGTCCACTAAATGGATTCAAATAGAGGTGTTGAGAACCAGGCAGCGTTGGGCTCTCACTAGGGTTTGCTCCATCTCTACAATCGCCCTACCTCCATTCCCTTAACCATTTAGCAGTCAAACACCCATTCAGGCAAAGGACAGCAGCTCTTACCTTGCCATAATACAGCAGTCTGCAGAGGTCCTTAATGATGTTAGGCATTTCTGTAATCTTCTCTCTGCATTCCTCAAACTGAGCAGCCACACTGTAGCACTTACTGATGTATCCACAGACCTGCACAGAGGACGGCATCAGCGGTTCCCCAGGAGGTCACAACTCTGCATTTACTATCTCTAGATCACTGTGTCAGTGGCTCACAGCCTAGACACCCATACTGACACCACCATACTGTTTATTATATATTGTCTTCTGAGAGGCTGACCCAGTCCAAGCTGCTGCAGCTTACCTGCACAGACATATCATCTGGTTTACTAGAACGAGTCAGCACTGCCACACAACGACTGAATGCTTCCTGCAACACCTGTAAGGAGGGGATGAGGCACAAGGTCAGGCACAGCAAAACCAGACAAAGGCTGGCAGAATGAAAACAGCAGCTGCTAAGCCTTTTTTAATGGCTGAAGGGAATGTGTGACAGTCTGCTGCTTGATCAAACAGAATCCCTCTCAAGTTCTGGTACTAGCCTTTGGTACTTTGACAGCATCTTCACACATGAGCTAACATCTCAAGTGTATTTGAAGACAGCCACAAGTTGGGTAGGACCATCTGCTGGAGGATAGGAAGGCTTTAGAGAAGCATCTGGAGAGGCTAGGTTAATGGGCTGAGGCCAATAGTATGAGGTTCAACAAGGCCAAGTGACTCAAGGGCAGGACCTGGAACAACAATCCCCTGCAACACTACAGGCCTGGGGAAGAGTTATTGGAAAGCTGCCCAACAGAAAAGGATGTGGGAGTGTTGGTTGACAGCCATCTGAATGAGACAGCAGTGTTCCCAGGTGGCTGAGAAGGCCAACAGCCTTGGCTTGGACCATAAACAGTGTGGCCAGCAGGAGCAGAGAAGTGATTGTCCTCCTGCACTGGCAAGACCACACCTCCAATACCTTATTCAGTTTTGGGGCCCTCACTGCACGGACATGTGCTGAAACATGTCCATACTAATGTGTGCAATAAAACCCTCTCCTGCTCAAGTGACTTGTTCACATTTGTCTATTCTTTCACACACAGAATGCAGCAGCTATCATCAGGGGTTTGTGAAGAGACAGAAAGATCACATATAGTTTGCTTTTCCAAGGTTCAACAGACAAGCCTAGGTCTAGAAAGGAGCATACTCTGCAAGAGGCTTCTACTGCATCCAGAAAGGATGGACAAGTGTCTCAACAGGACCAAAAGTGATTCTCAATTGCATCTGATGTCCTGTGCACAGAAAAATCTACAATTTTTAGCTGCTGCAAAGTCAGACTAAAGAAACAAAACAACCTCTCTTCACTAAGTTTCCTTCCCTTTACCTCAATTCCATTTTCTCGTCTCAATTCTTCTGCATTTAATGCTGAGCAATTGACAGTGTGGAAAGCAAGCTCTGTAGCAGCAGGCAGGAGAGGAGACTCTTTGGAAAACAGAAGATCATCTGATGTTTCAATGGTGATAGTCTTTATCAGCATAGGGTAGCCTGCATACTTGTATGGTTTCAGCTCTGAAACAAAGAATGTACAAGCTCACAGGTATGCCAAATCTACTTAATTATCAGTGCTGGATACATTGGATATATAAGGACTAGGATTCAAAGAAAGCCAACACCTGGAAACAGTGGAGCAAGACTCAGGAGAGGACTAAGACTTGTCTGAGTTTATGCAAGATTACACTCTCACAGCTGATAAAAAGGAGACCATCTCACCTGTACCCAGAGTCTGCCATCCGGGTGACCCAGCACTAAGTGAGGACACCTCTGCACAGACACAGCTGTAAGGCTAAGTTATGTGCAGAAGACAACTCTGATGAGTATTGGAGCAGCCACTAATGCTTTTTTGAATTAAGTTTTACTGCAGATTCATTTCTTTCATGGAAGAAAAGGTCCTGTTCTGAAGCCCTTTACCACAGCTATGTGATGCTGTGCCAAATCAGAATCCAGAACAGAACACAGACTCAGCAAGAGAGGAGATGAAAACTGACTGCAGAGGCCACTAAAGACATGACCATGGAGCACTCAGACAGCAAGTTTACCTTCCTTATGCCTGTTGAAGAGGATGCTTTGAGTTTTCAAGATCAAAATGATGTTTTCTGGGTCTGGCCCATCTATCACTTTGGCAGACTTTGTGCATAGAAACTCATATGCTTTATTCACTTTCTCAAACATATCCTGCAAACAAAGAGGAACAGGGTTAAGAGCTGCTAAGGACCCCCTCAGCACTACAAGTCTGCAACATCAGTTCAGATGCAGGTATAAGAACACACCCCAGGTTATTAGCCACAGCACTAGTTCTGTTGCTTATTACACATCAGAAAATACTCCAAACAGGTTCTCTTTTGTTTCTAACTTCTCTGTAGGCAAGAAACAAAGTCAGTTCCACTGTGACAAAAGTGTCAGAGTGCAGCTGAGTTGACTAAGAACAGGCAGAGGATGCAGCCTTTGCAAGAGAGCAATTTGCTCATTGAGGCCCTGTGGAACTGTTTGCACCACACACCTTCTGCAGCATGGGTCTGACCCAAACACAACAGTTTACTGTGAAATCTTTAATATTCCTTGAGTGACACCAGTTAAAATGACTCAGCTGTACTACACATCTGTAGTTTGGTATTGCCCCAGGGCATAGCTTTTAAAAGGCAGAAACAAAGACACAAATCTAAGTGAGCATTTCAGAGTTCTTAATGCACAGAGCAGCTGAATCTGTCCTCACTCCATTAACATCACAGACGTGTGCTGTACGTACCCTGCCTTCTGGATTCTTGTCTGGGTGGTACTTTTGTGCCAGCCTGAAGTAAGCCTTCCTGATCTTGCTTTCATCATGCCTACAAAAAACCCAAGCCTCATTACATTGAGTACCATTAAAAATCCAACCCTGGATTCTGCCAACAGCACTAACAGCAACTGCAATTAAGGGAAAACTACAATGTTGCTGTATCTCAATTTGAAACCATTGCCTTCTCAGCTGACAGCAGATGGAAGTCATTGTGGCCACAGAATAGAAAGGAGTTTTAGAAACCAAGTATTTTAGTACCTCTTGTACTCAATATACTAACCAGAGTGTATTGCTTAGAGTGCCTGAACCTTCCTGATGAAGGTTCCAAATGAGCTACAGGGGTATAAGTAGTTCATGACTTTCAGTAAGTGCCCTGTTATTGAAGGGTAAATACAAAGTGTTGTCAGTTCTCTTCTAGAGGCCTGAAGCCAGAAATGAGTGGTAAGAGAGGAGCTACACATTCCTAGTGATATAACCACCAAGAAAAGGACAATATTTGGAAGGGAGAAGAATGGTTAGAGAAACCAAGGTCCACTGTGAACATATTCACATTCTGTCATTCTTTGCTCACTAGGGTTGAGTCTAATGCTTGTCCTGCACAACAGCCCAGTGAGTGCTTTGAAGCAGAGGTCAAAGCACGTTTTCCTCAGTTTCTCTGACACTTGGCCATTATTCTCTCAGCCACTGGAGCTGGATTTTCAAGCTCTGGTTTTGGGTTTGTTTCTTTTTTAGATAAAGCAATCTTCCACTGTGAACAAAGCAGGTGCTACACATACCAGAAGTGGTTCTGCTAAATGGGTGCCAGTACCTCAGCTGTAGCCTATGGGGTTTATGTAAATGCAGTCATATAACTTAAAATACTGAAACCAACTTACTGGCCTTGTCCTTTGGGAAGGTTAAGGACTTCATAAGCATCATCTATTGACATGGTAGGTGGCTTCTTTTCTACTTCCTTCTTCCAAGCTTCTAGTGTGTCTTTCAACAGCTTAACCTAAGCAGTTACAACTCATTAGTGTTTCATTTATGCTGACACCAGTACATCTGCTGCTTTATTAGTGAATTCCTATTACTCATTACCCTAAGTTCAGACTTAGTCCTTTTACCTTTAGTAATGATGGTTTGACCCCCCCCTCCAGTCAGGGAGCAATTGAGACTTCACTGCAGTGCTACATGTTATTCAAGATAAGAGCACCTCAAGATTAAAAGGTTTAATGTAAGAGTCACAGTAGAAGATGGAGCTTCATTGGAGAACATGTAGTTCACATCTTGATACTGAAAGAGCTGCAACAGAGCTACATGAATAAGCTGCTTAGACAGACCTAGACCATAGATTTGAACCAAGATCATCTCACCAGTTCAATGAAGTTAGCTCAGTTTCTTGTCCAGCAAGGACAAATAAGAAACCAAAAGGGATTTCCTGTACCCACCCCAAACCACCCATCATTTGAGGCTCACTGGTGTCCTGGATGCTCTGTTTTGCTTTCTCATTAGTTACCACTAGGAGAGGAGACTTTACATGTGGCTGTTTTATGGCATGAAGACTACTCTGCTTCAAGATATACAGATGTTTAACAAACATGCTCATGAACATCAGGATCCATCAGTTACTGGTCACAAACCTAACATCTGATTTCCTCAATTTTCTTACAAGTCCCACTTTCAGGACTGAAAGGTCAAGAACTAACTGAGTCCTAACCCCCTCTGTACGCACCGGATCTTTAATGGGCCAGTCTGGAAATCGGAGTGTATCACAGAGGTGCTTGAGGTAATAAATATTGCAGAAGAGCTCATTTTCCAGCTGTGGGTAGTTGATGACTGGGATAGGGCAGTACTGGTAGAGCGCTCTTGTGTTGCTTTGAAGGCGAGGGGTGAAGTCAGCAAGATGAGCAGCAATCTTCTCTATCATAAGGCGCCTGGAAGCGAAAGGTTGGTCAGTGGCCCTCAAGCCCCCAGTGACTGCACAAGTGTGTTCACAGACTTCTTCTGAAAAGACCTGCCTTAGAAGTGCCCCCATGTTTCAGAAAGGATTCAGAACAGGATTTGGTCCTGCTCTATCATAAAGCCACTTTCAATGCCATAAAAACGAGTGTATTAAAGACAAAGCAAAGTGACATTTAGGCCTCCCTCACGAGCTCCTGACTTCCTTGGAAACCTTGGAGCTGTACTGCAATATTAGACAGCTGCTGCTAGTAAACAGGGGCAGTACAAAGCAGTCCACAGAAACAGAGGAGCTTCCACTCGTTGAAAGGAACTCAGCAATGATAGAGGCAGCTGTGAAGCATGAAGGGTGTCCAGGGAAACACACCCCTTCCTGCTGTCAGCTCTGCTCCCCCATCTCTGCTATTTCTGTAAGCAGCAAAGGGCAATGCAGGGCACTGCCCAAGCAGAAGTCAAACAGAGGAAGTAAGGAAAAGACAGAATCCAACTATTTCTTTGGAAACAAAGACAAGACCTCTTCAGCATAAGATGCAACTCAAAGTTGCCCCTCTGACAGAAAACAGTTACCTCATTTCATTGCTCCAAATTGCTTCTGGAGTGTCAAACTCTCCAAGGAATATCTCAGAAAATTTTTCTGGCTCATAGTTTTCCAAGTAACACACCATTGCTTCGGGAAGAACGTGTCCAAGTATACTTCTCTGAACGATATCTTGACCTTTAGTCTACAGAAAAGACCACACTGTCATCTCAGATAATCTGAATTCTGCCTTGCCAAGCAACTTGAGATCTGAAAAACCCTCCCCCGTTGTCCCTTACAGTTCTTAAACTCCAGCTCTTTAGAGCTTAGACAAAAAAACCAAGCATGGGGTATTTCTAGCATTAACTACAGGTGGTCTGCAAGACTGTGTAAACAAAGGTAGCTACTTTTGCAATCTACTCACTTCTTCAGACTTGAAAGCTTGTTTTGTATGTGTGTATTTCAAAAACCTAGAAGAGAAACAGCAGTTATTTTTTGCTTAACTGATTCTTAAGGCAGCCCTAGAAGATAAGCAGAGCAGCACACTCCAGCTGGCGAGTCTCACACATTCGTTTTGAGATAAAAGAATAACAGCAACAATTGAAGAAGTCTTTCTACAAAGTCCATCAGATCCTTGGGAACTCCACCAAGTTAAGCACCCCCCTGTTACAAAGCTTGCTTGATGTTTATCATTTCAGTTTGAAAGTCCTGTTCCAAGATGCTTGATTTCTCCACATCAAAGAAAATGAACTGACATGAAGCTGACTGACACAGAGAGCCCTTCCCTACACGCTCCCTGGAGCATTTCAAGCATCAGTCATTCCAAGCATCACCAGTCAAGAGGTATTTTCAGCTGCTCTTTCTCCTCACCTTGCAATAGGTAGCACATTGGAGCCTGTGTACATCATGATGAAGAAAAACACTCCACTCAGGTAAAACCTTGGCAGCTGAGGGTTGTCCTGCATGACGTGGAGCAGCAATATAGCCACTTTCTCCACAAGGATGGGATCAAAGGTCAGCAGTAGCTAAAATCAGACACAAACATTTAGATGAGCTGCTTGAGCAGCATGAGGTAACCAGCCAAAACTGAAGTTTTAACTAATGCAATACTGGGACAAGCCAGCGAACTGGCAAGGGTTTCAGTTACAGAGGATTTTGGTCCAAAAATAGGAGGTTTAAATCTAAGAATGTTTAAAAGAGGTAGGATCCTCCAGAGGTCACCATGTTGAATTCCCCTGACAGGGACAAGGTCACCCAGAGCTCATCGCCAAGGGCTATGTCCAGATGGCTTTTCAGTACCAACAAGAGTGGAAATACCTATTGATGAGATATTGGCTGAGACATGAAATTTGCAACAACAGCCAGGGAACTAAGCAACTGCTTGTCCAGAGTCATCACTGATGGCATTTGGCATGTTTGTCTCACAAAGTATTCACGTGGGGAAGCTGGCAGAGATAAGTCAGGCTTCTACTCATCTAGCTGCATCTTTGTAGAGTTTCTTACCTGAGTGATATGAGGAAGGCAGGTACTGTCTGACAACAGCCTTTTCACTCTAGGCAGAGGTCTTATGATAGCATTGTCTTGATCCCTGAAAAACAATAAAGTGGCACAGCAGTAAGCACCCACATCTTTTCTCTGTCAGATTGAGCAAGCCAGAATTATCAGGCTCTTGACATCATATTCAGTGGCATTATTTTTTAACTTCAAAGTTTGTTAGACTTGGTAAGTGTGGCTTACTGCCATGCATTAAAGCAGCTTCAAGTTAAATGCTGTGCACTAGAAACAGACACAGCTGGTGCTTTCACTCTTGCAGTCCCTTTCACATCACTGTTCTCACTTATGAACATCATTGGCTGGCAGAATTACTGCTACATAACAGGCTCACTGACACTCTTCCTTAATGCATTACTTGGTTTCTAAGAAAAGGTTTTAAGACAGAATTTATGAGTTTATGCATGTGCCAGAGAAAGCTCACCATTTCTGCTGGGAATTAGTGTTTACCTGCTGGGAAAGTATCCACACATTGTGATGAGCATGTTGAGTACAAGCGTGGCAAGGTCAGTCTCATTCAACACAGGCTGCCCACTGGCCAGCAGGCACCACTTCAGCTGAGGGATGACCTGCAATGGTCGCCAGCCATCCATACCCTGGGCCCAACAACGTGTTTTTGAAGTGATCTTGCCACTGTTCCATAGTTCCTGCATCTGTTGCAAGATTAGAGACCAACTTTGTTAATGTGGCACTCAGAGCTACCTTTGCTCCTAAACATTCACACACAAGCTCGTCACTGCTGTATGACAGACTACTACAGCTGCATGGAACTCCCATGTATTTATGACTGTGTCAGGAAACATGAAGTAAAAGCTGACAGATGAACTGCAGCACAACTGGGGCATGGAGGGGCAGGCAGCCTTACCAAAACCCCTGTGCTTTTTAGCACAGCAATAAGTCTCTTATCCAGCATTAGTCCTTATTAGAGTTACTTGGAGAATATGGTTTAGCACTACTTATAGTTTTCCCTCTCACTGTTTGAAACTCTTGGTCCCCAGGATGGAATTAATTTGCCAGGTCTAAGAGTCTGAAAGCTGGTACCTCTTGAAAGCTGTAAGGCCCACTCCTCTCTTTGTCAGCGTTCCCAAAGTACCACTCCTTCTCACTCTCCCTCTTCATATCAGGTGCTGCCTCGATCACGTTGCTCTAGAAGTTGATGTTGATAAGAACAGCTTTAGCTTCAAGTGCAAACATCATTTCTACAGCAAATGTGAAAAGGTCACTGATTCTTTTTTTTTTAAAGCAGTGTTTCTGGCAAAGCAACACATGCATAGTAAGAAACAAAGGCCACATACCTGCAGAGGGACTGTAGCTCTGCTTGTGTGAAGATGTGCCAGAGTAAGCAGATCCACAAGTATTCTAATGCCATTGGAATCCATCAGGTCCTTCACATTTTTCTGTCAGTGGATGAACTGAGTTAACACAAGCGTGTTCTAGGTAAGAGTTGTTACAAATACTGAACACTTCTACTCAAAATGACCAACAGAAGTCAAATCATTCTCAAGTGACTGGAACAATCACCATAGTATCTACACATTTCCTTCAGCTCTCTCACCCGCAATTAACTACCACATCCCAGCACATATCAAACACTAAGACCTGAATTTTTGTTCAAGTTAACCTTGCAAAGCTAGTCAAGACCATTTTATACAGTCGAAAGACCAACAATAGCCTGTTCAATGGAGATGTCCATCATACCTTGTTGAGGATCAGCTTGTTGAGAAAGAGTATCAACCTGTCCCGCTCAAGCCTGTCAGTGCACTAGTGCAGCAGAAGAGAACAAATTAGTTTTTGACAGTACACAATAGAAGTTACCTGCAGAAGTCAATAGATGCACCTGCAGAGACCCATTCACTTTTTCCACATCCAGGATAAAACTGCTGACATTTACTGTGTTCAGGTTTATGCACAGCTAATATAGGCGACTTGCTGCCACTGAGGAGGAAAGGCCTTGTTGCCCTCTGTCCTCTTGGTTGCTCAGGGTCTGACACTCAAATCCACGTTTCTAGACTAGAGTTCTGAACTGATAGTGTTTGGATTCCCCAGTGACTTGGTTAACACAGATACAAGGGGAAGAGAGAATGGTTTCAGCCAGCAGACAAAAAAGGGTCTTTGATGCTACATCTCTGGTGAGACTCTGAGGACTCATGGCAAAACAAGAGACTGCACTTACTCAGTTTTACTTACAACAGCCATATCCACAGTATCACAGTATAACTAAGGTTGGAAATGACCTCAAGGATCATCCAACCTATCAACACAGACCTCATGACTAGACCATGGCACCAAGTGCCACGTCCAATTCCCTCTTGAACGCCTCCAGGAACGGTGACTCCACCACCTCCCTGGGCAGCCCGTTCCAATAATGAACAACTCACTCGGTGAAGAACTTCCTCCTCACCTCGAGTCTAAACCTCCCCTGCTGCAGCTTGAGACTGTGTCCCCTTGTTCTGGCGCTGGTTGCCTGGGAGAAGAGACCAACCCCTTCCTGGCTACAACCACCTTTCAGGTAGTTGTAGAGGGCAATGAGGTCACCCCTGAGCCTCCTCTTCTCCAGGCTAAACAATCCCAGCTCCCTCAGCCTCTCCTCATAGGGCTGTGTTCAAGGCCTCTCCCCAGCCTTGCTGCCCTTCTCTGGACACGTTCAAGTGTCTCGATGTCCTTCTTCAACTGAGGGGCCAAACCCCTTACTGATGTTAGCAAAGAACCCCTTCTTCAAACTGCATGAAAATGTGTTTTTGTGGGCTGTATCAGTTGTGAGACACAACAAGTACTCAATAGGCAAACCAGACCACGTGCCTGTCCAGGGCTACCACTGCATAGGATGTGAGCTACTGCTACTACTCAGTCAGTATTTTGAAACTATGTGAGATGGAACAGGGTTCTCCTCTTAAAAAGCTTTACGCTTCCCTGCTTTTCAAAAGCAAGCATGAGATGACCTTCACACAAAGTTCCTTCACACTACTTTTGTTAGCCTCAATGGGTCCTCAGGCTGTACAGAAGGCAGATATAAAGTCTCATTTGAAATACCTTTACGATCAGCAAGGTCAAAGAAATTCAACTGAATCAAGGTGAGGTACCAGGAAAGCTTAGTGACAGCATGGTACAACAGTATGCATGCTGCAGCTTCACCTTCTGTAAAACCAGAACTCAGGTTTAATAGCAACATGAATGATCTGAATATAGTGGGACTAGAGGTATGTTAACTACTATATCAAGTAATTCCAAACAATTCTTACCCTTTCCAACATCCCAACAATGTACTTGGTATCAGAAAACGGTCCTATCTCTTCATGACATCTTCCATAAACAATGGCCAGTGCTTGCAGACACAAGCATTTCATGTTCACTTTTGGGGTAAGCAAGAAGCGGTGGTAGAGCTCATTGAAGAATTCATATCTAGGGCAGAGAGGAGATCTTTAGTGAAGCAAACCTACCAGCCTTGGGAGTGAGGGAAGACTTGAATTGTGTCTCACGATTTTTTGATTGCTCCACTTTCTTCAGTTTCATCTTCTTCCAGCAGCAGTCTTAGATAATAATCCCCTATCTTTATTTCCTCAGAAAGGCACTCGTATTTTACCTGTAACAGAACAAATCGATTCGCATTAAATATCGCCCCTCCTTCACTTAGTTGTTGGTTGCATAACAACACGGTGCTTGCATCCACAAACTCTGTGTAAGGCTAGCAACCCTTCCTGTAGTTTGAGCAGAATCAGCATCTGCAAGTCTGCTCTTAAAGGAGCACATGCCTACAAAATACATGCCATAAGCTATTGTTGCTCCCCAGAACAAAGTTTCTCATCGTACTGAATTCCTAGCTTCTAGCCCCTAAACCTTTCTAATATCAGCTGGTTAGATTACCTAAACTTGGTTAACACATGGTGTATTGAGTGATTCAAGCTTTAATAAGTAGTTATTACCTTGCAACACTTCACTCAATGTTACTACAAGTAAGAAACACAAGCATGACTTAATTACTAAGCTCTACTTGCCATTATGCTGGGTAATAGAAGCCCAGAGGCATCAATGCATGCAGCAAGCAGCTGAAGTGAAATTGCACAATGAGAGCCATCATCAACTTCAGAGCAATTACATTCAAGTTAACCACATGCCTCAGTGCTGGGTGGTTAAGCATTTGGCAAGCACCTCCTTCAGAGGTACCTCCAGCAGACTGAAGCTGCTGTGTAGTGCTTTTGCATAGTTTGAAAGCCACTGTCACGAGGCCACAAGCTTGTCCAGAGATTTGGCCACAGCACATGATACAAAGACATCTAACTAGTACACTTCTGAGCAACCTCAAGCCACCATCCCTCTTGGCAAAGGGACAGGTTCCACAGCTGGCAGAAAAGCCTGTGTCACAACTACATAGTTAGTTCAAATACTTACAGCATAGTCTAGTAAAATATTCCCTTATAAGTTAGAAGCAAATCTGAGACAGAAGCTGTTCAAAGATCATGTTACAGAATGCCCCACAATCCAGGACCTGTGGGACTGCCAGGGATACATTCCAGCAGCACAAGCCATGCAGGAGCACAAAGCACAGGTGGGAAGTATGTACTACAAAGTTTCAGATCTGTACTTCTCATGTTTCCAGGCAGCACCGCTAAACCTCAGGCAGAACTGGGATAGCAAATACTGTGGCACCCCAAAGTCCTGTGCCTGACCCAGCCAAGGACAATTTAGCTAAATCCCAGGGCAAGAAATACCAATCCAATCTCTAAGGCAGCTATTTGCTGCATCAAGGCAAGAAGCCACTTGTTGTATGACACAGTTTTGTTCTAATGCCTTAGCCTAGTGTTTTGCATTTCTTTCCCACTTTGCTGAACAGCAGAGAACTCCTCAAGAGCAGCAGCTCACACTTGTTTCACTGGTAGTCTTCTGCTCAAGCTTCCACAAAGCTGTGCTGTGACAAGGATGGCATGTGGCACATCTAATTACAGCTTAGCTGAATTCAGGTGTGGCCTTGTTTCATTTTGGTATTACACAATGAAAACTGTGAAACTCTACTAACACTGGAGATATAGAGCACAGGAACATGTTTATTAGCATCTGACTTGAAAACATCCTGCAAGTTATTTTGAGCAAGCTCATCAGGACCTTACCAGTTGCTTTACAGAAGCCTGAAAGGCTGCTTTGAGCTCAGGTACTGCTGTAAAATGTGAAAGCAGTATACTCAATCCATAATTTGCAAAGCAGCATGGGTTTAGCCATATAACCTCCTACAGATTGGCAGCCCAGTATTTAACAGCCTTAGACATGATGGAAACAAAGACAAGGGATTTGCTGTCAGGAAGAAGCAACCTGAGGAACTACCCCAAGGAACACACTGAAGAACAAGCACCACTCATCTTCAAAGTGTAACACCAAGTCTTTTAACATGGCAGCATATCAAGGGTTCTGATCCATCTCTTCTCTCTACAGTGTCAGGCTGAAGAGGTTTGGGGTTTGCAGTGACACCAGACAGTATCTACTCCCAGCCTCAAGCCTCAGCAGTTAATTCCATAACCCCACAAGAATTGCAGCTGGTAGACAGGGATTATCAACACCAGACACACTCATGTAGAGAAAGACAAGGTGACACTTGAAGCAGACATTTCACACATGCAGTTTCTCCTACAGTGGGTCATTTACCTCAAATTCCTGGTGGTTCCACGAGATAACATTAGCACTGCCGAGCTCTCTGTCAATATTAAACGCTCTCATCTCAGACTCAAGAGTGTCTCTCAGTTCTTCCCGTGTTTTGAAGTTCCAAATCAAGTTTGATCTAGCATGATCCTGAAGAAACCTAAGAAAGTAGTAACAGTTTAAAGTCCTCCAAACATTACCTGAAAGGCAGACAAGACTGAGCTGGCAAGATTAGCAGGAGTAGATCTGAATTAGAAGGCACCAAGCAGTGGCCTCTAGATCGTTCAGAAATGGTTAATCACCTGCACACTACTCGTACAACCATGGAGGCCAGCCTAGACTAAACCAGGTCTGCTGTCATCCCTTTTGGCTCCAGTCATTAACTGCACAGAGCTGATGACCAAGGGACCTGCAAGCTCTTCCCATCTACTTTATTAGCCCATTTAATACAGCACCCCAGCCAAAATCAAGTGCTAATGCTTTTTACAGCTCGAGACCTTTCCTTTGTAGGCTCTGACAGGTAAGCAAGCTGTATCTAGTGCCCCGGGGCCTATCTGAAAGCCAGTATCCATGTTTCTCTTTGCCTGCCTTGAGCTCATTTTTATTCCAGTTAAAGTTAGAGCATCTTGAGTAGCTTATAGGTTGACAACAGCACACTGCAATGGTTCTCTACTCAGCCGTCAACATCATGCAGATCTGCACCTGCAGTTTGTTATTCACTCTTCCTTTTGGTGCAAGGGAAAAATGGATGAAGTTTAGCATTTGAGAAGCTTGCCAAATTCCTCCCTTTCCCAAAGGCAAGCTAAATCTGTAAGAATATCTTGGGATTTAAATCTTTCCTAAGTGCCTGTTAAAAAGCACTTGTACTGTTTCAAGGCAGGTAGAAATTGTAATGAAGCCAAAGCAACCCAGAAGATACTAAGCAATACCCAGCCCAGTAATAACTTGTACCTGACAGCCACATTCCTGGTGGTGTTTTACCTGTAGTAGAAGAGATCCCAGTTTGCTTCTATTTTTATTCTTTGGCGTCGTTTCCTCAGTATCACTGGCTTCTGAAGAACATTCTGCAAAACAGCCCCCTTTCACAAGTTAGAAGGGGATGATGGGGAGTATCTGTTTCTACTAAGTAAAAAGCTAAGCTTTCTCACTCCTTCAAAGCCACACTAAGTTAAGCCTGGTAAGTAAGGTCTCTTTTCTAGCAAGTAATAGCAACAGACTCCCACAAGTGTTATTTACACCAAGTTAAATCATGCCAGGGAAGCTTTCAGCTGTTTAACAAGTCATTCTTTTTGAAGCCAGTTACCAGTCAGAAAAGCTTGCTCCCCATCACCATAAGCACTCATCAGTTCCCCTCTTTGCTCTTGAGAGGAAATAACCAGAGCAAGTCACACCAGTCAGCCACAAACCTGTCTTGGACACTGAAAGATTCCTTAGTTTGATCAAGCATGAAATCAATCTACTCTACATGAGGTACCACATGCAAGCACAAGTCTGAGCAACACAACCCACACAAGAAGCAGAAACAGACTCACCACATTGTTTCTGTCCTGGTTGTGGTGGAAAGGTGGAAGAAAAAGAGAAGGTACATTTAACAAGCCACAGCCACTGCAGCAATTCCAAGTGGTAATACCAAACTTGCTACCTTTTCTGAGTTACACTTGAGTACATTTGCTGTGCAATCAAACAGCTCAGAACTCCAGAGAGAGAAGTGGTATTTTTAAACCATCTAGAGCAGATTTTAAAGTGCAATCTGCCTTTCCACTACTCTTTCCCAGAGTTCTCCATAGATGCTTTGTTTTGAACCTCGTTTGCCATTATTCCAGAATTCTGTGCCACAATCTACAAACTTGAGCTAGATTTTACTAAGTCAAGGTTCTCTCAGGTTACAGCTTATTGTTACATCAGATCAAGTATGAAGATGGACATTTTCAACACTGCATTGCACTGCTCTTTTCGTCCTTCCTTGCATATATAGTTTCATTCCCACAATGCACAAAAAACAGCTTAGTCAAGAGACTAAAGAAAGTTAAGGGAAACACCTCATGATTCTACTTTGTCATACAGAACACAACAATGAAATTAAAGGAGGCCAACAGTAAGAACCCAAGCAGTGCCTGAGCTATCCTTTAATAATTTCAGATCAAAGCAATCACTTATCACTCTGTGGGTTTATGTACAGTCTTATATTGCAATTTAAGCACTCATCTATATTCAAGCCTCTTCAAGCAGGTTCCATAACTAAAATATCACTAGGATGAATGTGGAATTTTGGATACAAAGACTATTTCATAGTTTCTGCCAAAAGTAGTTTAAAGATTGGTTTTGTCACATTTCAAAGAATTTCCTATTCTCCTGTATAGTTCTCTTGGAAGAAACATGGATAAGCTGTAGGCCAGACTGATGAGGCTGGCTAAAGCAAGAACAAGCTTAAAGCTTAATACATAATGCTGAAGGAATCCATTCACCTGTGAATCTGTGAAGCCTGCTTTCCATTCTCCATGGAAACCATTTCAAACCCAAGATGAAAAGTAGTAAGAGGCAGGTTTGCTAAAAGGAGGCACAGCTATAAAGTCTTCTGCATTTCTACCCTTCTGATGATGTCATACTCCTGATTTCATGGATTGGTAGGTGTTCCTCTATACACTTAAGTGAAGTGGCAGAGTTCCAAACACATTTACCTCTTTTTGAGCTATGCCCATTCTGTCTCTCCAGTGCATCAAGACCAGATCCACCTTCTCTTTGGCAAATTTTTCAACTTCTTTTGCAGCTTTTCCAGCTAGCCTCTGCCACTCTGGCACCTTATTAAACTTGCCATACTGATCCTGCAGGATAAAGCCTGTTAGTCACTCGCAGCTGCAGGTCTGCCAGCTTGTCTGATTGCAGGGCAGTGCAACAGTCAAGCATCTGCATGAGGCCAGTCATCTAGTGGCTGCACCTCTACATAATGGGAGGTGAGACAGCTACATTTACTTACAGTTGCGATTTTTAAGTTATCTCTAACGTGCATCCTGTCAGCATCTTTCTCAGGAACCGGATCAGCACTGTCAAGGTACGCCAGCAGACCTGGTGGCTAAAGACGTTTTAAACGGGTGTTAGCACAAGTGTGGCTAACAGACCAGAGGCCATCACATTAGGGAATGAGACAATTCTTTAGAGCTGCCAAAAAAGAACTTCTGTTTACCTCTAAGCAAGCATGTCAAGCTACAACAGCTTTTTCCTTTAGTTAGTGAAGTGCCACCACCCAACAGAACCAGTTGCCAGAGGCACATCATTAGCTTCAGTACAGCAGAGCTCCTGTCTACATTCTGTTTCTTAAAGGAGCACTTAAGGACTGCATGAAGAAGAAAGCTGATCCCACAGCCACCAATATCCTTTAAACAGCATATGCCAGGGTTCTGGTGTCCCAGACTAGGCATCCCTCTTGCCCTAAGTCCTCCAGTACTGCAGGCTCTCAGATGTTATTTTTTCCCTACTCCATATCCTACATTTACTCACCAAAATACGTTTCAACAAGTTCATAGCAGTTCTGTTCTCAGCTGTCCAGAGGCCGACCAAATGTCTACTTAACTGCCTGAAAAAGCAATTGAAATTAGCAAACCATGTGTTCATTTCAAATAGTTTTAACCACTAAGCTGACACCCTTACCATGCTGGTGAAATGAAGATGAGCAAGAGCTTCGTGCTCTTGGGTAAGAGCACAAAGCATTATATTATTCTAGTTCAAAAATAGGCTTAGCATGCTTTAAAGTGTTGCCTTTAAGAAGTTCCAGTGAAGTTAGTGGAACAGCAGCAGCACATGCTTTTGGATCTAGACCTCAAAAGAACACTTGAGCAATAGAGCAAAAGCTAATCATCTAATAACCAAGTTTATCCAGTCAGTCTTAAGTTAGAGTTAAGAGTCTAAAAGCCATCAAAGAACTGTTAACTGCTCTCCTTGAAGCTCTTCATACCAGTTATTGGCTAGGAAAGCCTTTTTGGGAGCCTGCCTTCTATGCCAACTGACCTTCTGCCAACATTCATCACTAGGCTTCCACTGCATTGAACTGAATCATTGCTTACAAGTGAGTTGTCAGTGTTAGCTGCAAAACAGAACTAGCACGACAGAAGGTTTCATACTAGCTGACCCTTGGATGACATACAGTGACAACAAGTTCCACTTGTTACACTGCTAAGCAACTCTTAAAGCACTTCAGAAACACACAGCTGAAACTTCTGTAACCTTGTATTTGGGTGGAAATAATGCAATTCTCATGTACCCACCCCAGCACATGCTCAGGCTCAGAGCTCAGTTCTACTGACTGCTGAATTCAGGGAATCCTTTCTGTATGAGATCTCTCTCATACAGGATGGGTGATGCTAACTGCAGGCAAGATGCCTGGGGTGTGCACACCAGGATTAACAGTCATGTAATACAAGTTGAACCTCTTTACAAGTTCTAGACATGCTACTTGTCTTTTTTTTCCCCTTAAGGTTTTCAGAGAAAAAATAATAAATAAATACTCAAAAAGAGCCTTTAATGAGCAAACAACCAAAGTTTCATTTTGCTTCATAAAGGAAAAAAAACTGAAATCAAAGGTTTATTAAGTGGCTGCAGCCTCAGCTGCAGCTTGCCCTACTTAAATACATATCAGCTACCACAGAAAATACTCTCCTGAAGAACTGTATGCTCTCTTCCTTAACCTCCCAATGTCTCAATGCTAGCTAGGCCACTTAAGACTTTTTAAGCATAATATTAGGTGAGACTGACATACCTATTGGTAAGCATCCTCTGATCTGTGCTTATTGTAAACATAGCAGTGTGCAAATGACGAGGTAAGGCACCTTCACTGAGGGCAAGGTCTTGCATTTTGGTAGCAATCTCTTTGTCACCTTCCTTTGGAAACAGGGCAAGATGATTACTAAAGAAAGAATCTTAGTTAAGCTGCTTTTATCTTAGTTTACAGTTCCAAGGCCTTCTTGACCATCAGTTACTTCAACTAAAATCCCAAAAGCCAGAAGCTACAGTATGATGGGCTTGAAGTGCAAGTTCTCAAGAGCAACTGACCAAAGAAGTAGCAAAGCCATGGAGCAGATCGACGGTATTTACACCTGTGAGGAAAGTAACTGGACAGGGTAAGATGCATGTCCCCCCTCATAGATCAGGAGGTTGACAGCACAAGTACCATTTCTGCACAACAACTGCAAATTAAAGGTAAACAAAGCACTTGTTGCTTGACTTTGATCAGCAGTAATCATTTAAGAATAACTGGTGCTGTTCAGACAGTCACACAGGTAAGGCAGTCACTCAGGCAAGATACATCAGCTGCAGTGAGTAATTAAGAAAGAGCTTTCACTGCATTTTTAATTGCCCATGTCCCACTATAGCTCAAATGGCAGGAGTTGTAGTCAACAGCACAGCAACTTTTAGTTGATGTTACCATGTGCATCGATGGAAACTTGCAGATTTCTAATGCCTCTATTGCAAGTGTTCACTCCCTTCCTTCCAGGCAAGTACCAGATGCATTTGAGATGCATAAGCCACTAGGATACAGCGAGGCACTAATCTAAGCCCTGAATTTCAACACAGGAAGTGTTGGGAGTCAGTTAGCAAGGTCACCCTGCAACAACCATGAGCACTCCCTGAGCAGTACAGGCTTGGCCCATACCTCTTGTTGTATGGAAGCTAACAAAGCCAGATCACCCTTTGGTGAAGCAGGAAGAACAGAGGCTGGCATCACTAGCCTGCTCTGAGCCATCACTGGCTGCTAATCTCAGTCATGTTCCATCTGATGGTGCGCTGCAGCACACATGGCCTCTCCCCCTTGGCAGGCCCTCTTTAACATGCAGGACAAGTCTGGTGACTGAGGTACACACAACATTGACAGCCAGATCTTGACTGCAGTATGAAAACATGCAAGGCACTGCCTAACATCCCAATTCACATGCTTCCCAACCCCCAAGTGTCAGAGAAAGCAAGGTGCTACATTAAACCCCTCACAACTAAGCGGCTTCCCCACTTTGCCACTGCCCCAAGAGAAGCTAATATAAACTTCTGCTGGGAAGCGACTGCCCTTCCAAAACAGCCAACACACATTAAGTATGCTGTGCCAGGGAACACTGATAAAGCTCTCACCTCTATTATTGCCTTCATTACCAAACCTGCTCCTTTCACAATTGCCATGGAAGGGTGCTAGAAGAGAACATGGACAAAATGATCCAAGTGCAAGATTTGGAGGTTAGATCACCTGCAATTCAGTTTAACTCATCCATGTAGCTGTTCTGCCTCTAGTTCTGGGCAAAAGCTAGCCCCAGGAAGAGTTCCTATCCTACACCTTATACAAGACTCCATCATGCAGCTCTCAGATGGCCTCCTCGGCACTGCACAGCAGTGTACAGAGAAGCTGCAGTAATGCTGGAGAGCCTCTAACATGAGCTGATGCTAGCCAAGAGAAGTATATTGTTTTTATGGAAAGAAAACATTGAGCTCTTAGCTGAAAATCCTAGAATTCTTGCAGGCTCACTAATGAGAAGGATGTTACACTTGATTTGTAACTTGTCACGCTCATTCTACCAAGAGAGACAAAAAAAAGAGTCAGCCTCTCAGGAGAGGAAGACCTGGGCATCTGCTGAATCCAGCTAAATATTTAACTGGTATTCTAAAGTGATTCTAAGAAAAAAGTCTTAGGCTTTTTTTTCTACAGTGATTTGGCACATCATTCACTACAGAATAGCCACCTCACTGACATCTGACAAAGCAGATGTCACTAAGGTTGAGGCACACTAACCAGCTGAACAGGAGGCAAATTTGTCTTTCAAGAGAAAAAAAAGAAAAAAAATTCATATTCACTGACTACCTAAGGCCTCTAATAAGGGTAAAAAAAAATGATGCAGTCTTACCTGGAAGAGCTTAAATAGTGTTCTTCCATTAGATGCCACCATTTCCAACAGCATGTCAAACTGCTGCCCCTCAGTAGTCTCGCTATACGGAGCGCACAGGGCGAACGTCAGGAAGTCCAGGAGCGAGCTAATTACTAGGGCACCTGTCCCATGATCCTGGAATCAGGAAAACATGTCACAGGAATAGTGTTTCTCCCCTGTCAAAGAGCATGCATGCAGATTTCACTCAGTACTCATGATGCTGAAGGCGTTCTTCCTTTCATGGCATGAGATAGTCTGCAGATGAAACTCCCAAGTTTCCAAGAGTGCCATTAGCCTGATTACAGCAATGCTCTGGTGAAGCACTGGCTCCTACAGCACATGGGAGACTCATGAGCTCACACACAGCAGTACAGTACACTACCTTTTCTAATTTAGTAACAGCATACACTATGCTTAGTTAGACAGTACACCCAGATTCCATAGTGAACACGGAAGCATTCACTGCATGACACTCCAGTTCTGCAGAACAGACAGCTCCACTCTAACCTGTCAAGACCCAAACCTATTTAGAACAAGCTTCAGTGCCAGAGACAGCTGTATTGTCTGTGCTTCAACTGCAGCTATAAATACACTCCAAGTACATTCCAGTATGACAAAAATGTTTTCCCAGCAATTAAGAAAAGCACTTAAAGAAGGTATCTGTTTTCAAAATCTGACTTACCACATGGGAATTGAACTTCTCTAGTAGATTTTCTAGAAACTTCTTTGAAGAAAGAAGGGAAGCTTTGTTCAGCTGCTCCTGCCTCAAGTCGTAGTCATCGTGCATGGGCTACAAAAAAAGTGAAAGTATTCACTATGCAGTCACGCTTCAACCCTCTCTTCTTAACAGCTGTAGTCACAAAGCCACATTCTGAACCAGTAACTAGCACATCCCACTTCAAGTTCAGCAGGAAGCCACCAGAGGACAGGTTATTTCATGTTTTAGCACAGTACAGTTTGAAAGGCAGTGCCTGTGCCTGCTAGTTTCAGTAGATTAAAGCCCACATACGCCAAAAGGAAAGAATCTGCAGTTCAGTACTTACACACATGAGAGCACAAAGCATGTCAATAGAGGCATGGGTTACTCCATCATTGTTCCTTTTCAGAGCTTTCACAACCTTCACTCCTAATCGTTCTCGGAATCTTTTGAAAAGGAAGAGAAACCACCAAGGTCAGAGAGGAAGCAAACTTTAGAGTGTCCAGGAAGGGACCCAAGGTGACCTGCTCCCACTGCACTGGGCAAGCCAGTACCTTAACATACCCATAAATTGGGAATTCCTTAGTAGGAAAAGCTTGACTTCACTCTTACCTTTAGCTGAGTGTGCTCTCATCACACTCAGACCATTTTTGTGGTTACAGGACAGTGACAGTACAGGACACCACCCACAGAAGTAAAGGACTTCATACAGTTTTGGGCTGAGTCCATATGTCACTCCTTATAGCATTCAGCTACCCCACAGTCCAGAGTCAGAAACACTCCAAACAATTCTTTCATTTTCCAAAGAACACCAGGCAGATTTTCTGCTTATGTTACCCAGCACAGACACAAACTCCAAGTGGCCTGCACTTACTGTAGGGCTCGAGCTCAACTTCCTAACATGAACTTTTGGTGTGTACTGATGGAAGCAGCAGCCTCAACAAAGAATGAGACTGCCTACTTCAAGGACAGATGAAGGTACATGCTAGAAGTTTTTATACTAGGAAAGACATTAAACTGTACTGGACTCAAGGCAAAGAGCATTGAGCAAAAAGAAACCAGCTTTGGGATCATTTGGGATTCTCAGGTAACTCTACAGCTTTATATCAGTCTCATACTGCTGAAGTAACAATGCTTCTGTATGTACAGGCTGCCAGGCTTTCAGAAGTGATGCCTAACTCCAGTTCCCAGTTTTAAGGATAATACATCATCAATGGATTCTGACTTACTTTGGGAGCTGAGTGAAGGCAAGGAAGCCTGCTTTTGAAGCCACTAGTCTTCTTACTGCTTGGAACTGGCTTTCAAGCTCTGCATTAGACGCTGCCACATCTCCCTCCTGTGAGAGCAGTGCTGTTATGGCATTATTGATGAGCTTCTCCTTGTTCTCTGAGAACAAACCCTGGTTCAGAAATAACAATCATTAATATCCTTATGCACTAGCAACATCTTAAAGGGATGGGCAAAGGATTTACTCTTACATCTTGTGTAACTGCATGTAGCACCCCACTGTAGGAAATGTTTGCATTGAACCGGAACACAGCATCTGCAAAGTTACCATCTGGAAGAGGACATAAAAGTTAAGCACAATGTTCCTGAATACATCCCTGGGTGCTCTGAAGAGCACTACAAAAGCATGTAAGAGGCAGTAGCTTACTTGGAGGAGCAGCTAAAAACCTCAGATGGAGGCTCTCTACTTCTTCATCTACTGGCATGCTGAGCAATCCCCAGCGCTGGCCTTTTTGTGTGGAGGTCATTTTCACACAGACATCTCTGTTACCAGAAGCTCTCACTCCATCTAACAAGCTAGCCAGGAGAGAATCTCTGTGTTTGGGAAAAAAAAAACCCATACAATTTACATCAGAAAAGGGATGCCAAAGACCCAGGTTAAGACAAACAGGGGGGGAAAAAAGGAACAGAATGAAAGGCAGCAACGCCTGGGATCTCTTATTAATCCTGGTGCTGAGAGCTACACCTCTGGAGATGTTTAGGAAAAGACTGGATGGGGCACTTGTTGCCATGGTTTAGTTGATTAAATAGTGTTGGATGATAGGTTGGACTTGATCTTAAAGGTTTCTTCCACAGTATCACTTAGGTTGGAAAGGATAGGTTGGACTTGATGATCCTCGAGGTCAACACAGACCCCACGACTAGACCATGGCACCGAGTGCCACATCCAATCTCCTTCCAACCTGCTTTATTCTATTCTATTCTGCAGAAGACACTACCTTCCAAGTGCCCCTGTATTCATGGTAAAGACAGAGCTGGACACACTATAGCCAGCTGTAGCCTTTCACTAAACCCCAGATTATCTGTTAATGAGTTACATGCTGCAAGCCAATTCAGCCCTGTGCGTGCTGAGAAGGATTAGGCTGCATTACTACTGCAAGTGCACTCAGGGACTGCCCTGTCTTGGTTGATTCTATTTGAAAGAGCTAACAATCTCAAGCAGAGAGCTTGAAAGGCTGACAGAGCTTTACATTTCCATATCACTTAAACCATTCTTTCTTTCCTTGTCTCAGCTGTACTGCTTAACCAAGTATGACACACAGAACAAAACCGCTTTGCAGAAACAGGCTGTGTCCAGCTGTCCAACACCCTTAGGTGTCCTTCAGAAACCTTCTGGACAGACTTGCCTAGCACTGGGGTGAAAGTAAAGGGTAGAGATTTAGATCCTGTAACAAATCTAGGTCTGTAGGGGGCAGACTGCTTTGAGTTAGTTCCAGGGATCAGAGTTTGCAGAAACTGAGAACCTGCAAGGACCACAATGGCAACTTCCACTTGGAAGTGTAGCCCCAGGAGCCCCAGTTACCTTTCTGTTGAAGAGTATTTCCGAATTTGCCCTTTGATGAACTCAATGGTAAAAAGCTGAGGGTTTTCACAGTCACACACTATAGCAAACACCTAAAAATAAGAGAGAACAATCACATTCATGAAGCCATATTTTGTACTCTACAAATTAAGGCCATGTTATGTACATTCCCAAATTCCTCCTACCATCACCTTCTAGAACTTGTATGTGAAGAAGTGACACTGAGAAAGGTTGCCTCTTACCTCGCCTAATGGCTTCAAAGTTGCAATGTTATAGGTAGCTGGGTCCCGCTCAACCAAGCAAGCTTCCGTAAGAGCTAGCACTCTTTTCACAGGCTCCTTAAAAAAAACCAAACCCAACAGGCACATTAGGACAGAGAATTCTCAGCACTACAGACGAACAAGGTCAGTTCAGGGGGGTACCCTTACCATGTGTCGAGGTGTTATTTTCTGAACAACAAACTCTGCTAAGGATGTCACAGATTCGTCATTGCTGTACTTCCCAAAGCGAAGGTTCAAGTACTGCTCGAACTCCAGGGCCTCTTTCCTTACCCGCAGGGAGATACCTATGAAGTTGCCAGCATGCTCTATTGCACTTTTGATAATTTCCTCCCTCTGCTCAGATGCAAACAGGTGCTGCAAATTTTGACAAGAAAAAACCCAACAAAAACCAGGTTAAAAAACCCAGTATCACAGTATAACTTAGGTTGGAAAGGACCTCGAGGATCATCGAGTCCAACCTAGCAACACAGACCCCATGATTAGACCATGGCACCAAGTGCCACGTCCAATCTCCTCTTGAACGCCTCCAGGAACGGTGACCCCACCACCTCCCTGGGCAGCACATTCCAATGATGAATGACTCGCTCGGTGAAGAACTTCCTCTTCACCTTGAGTCTAAGCCTCCCCTGGCGCAGCTTGAGACTGTGTCCCCTTGTTCTGGTGCTGGTTGCCTGGGAGAAGAGACCAACACCTTCCTGGCTACAACCACCTTTCAGGTAGTTGTAGAGGGCAATGAGGTCATCCCTGAGTCTCCTCTTCTCCAGGCTAAACAATCCCAGCTCCCTCAGCCTCTCCTCATAGGGCTTGTGTTCAAGGCCTCTCCCCAGCCTTGTTGCCCTTCTGTGGACCCGTTCAAGTGTTTCGATGTCCTTCTTAAACTGAGGGGCCCAGAACTGGACACAGTACTCAAGGTGCGGCCTAACCAAAGCAGACTACCCATGGCATAGCTCAAGAAATCCCTTCCACAAGTAATCACAGAATCAATAAGGTTGGAAAAGGCCTCAGAGATTGAGTCCAACCTGTCATCCAACACCTCATGACTAACTAATAATCCTCCATCTAGCAACAGACAACCCTTCCAGCAGCCTTTTTAAGTGCATGATACAAAGAAAAGCGGTATTTACTACACAAGAGATCCACTACTGAGCTCACATTTGCCTTTCAAAAACAGAAACCCTACAGCAGCTATTGCTAAAAGATACCCTGCTGCACACCAGTGTGTCTGCATGACATGCTTGCCCATCCTTGGCAACAGATCCTCACAGCCTGGCAGGAGCGAGGAGCCAGAGAGCCACAGTGGTAGCCCCAGCGGTAGCCCCAGCTGCTATTTGTGAGGGCTGTTCTCCAGCCCTGCAAGGCAAGCCTGGAGCAGCTCTAGAGGATGTTATATACTACTAGTTTTATGCTAGAGAAAAGCATGCTGCAGTACAAAAGACGGGGAAAGCCAAATTTAGACACCAGAAGCCCATTTTGTTCACACTGCCTGAGGTAGCTGCATCCACATTAGTAACTACGAGCTAATTCCTAAAGATCCATTTCAGCTGCTCGCAGTATTGTCCACAGAAACCCTTCCAGGATTTTGAAACCAGCATTACATTGCAGTAGTTGCCAAGCAATGCCACCGAGCATCAATCCACAGGCTAAAAAGGTAGCAGCATCTCTGCTCAATCTATTTCTGATGGAATCCATCAGAGATGAGTAACACTGCCTGTCACCTCTGTAACTTTGAGAAGTGCCAGGAAGCTCCACCTCACAGTATAGTCACTACCCAGACAGAAGTAACTAGATGTTTTATACTCTGTCCTTCCAAATATGAAAAAAATAACCAGACAAAAACCCCAACCAATCAAAACAAAACACCCAAGCATTGCTCTCCAATGTTTTGGACTGATTTTCTGTGGAAAAGGCTTTAAAACCCACCAACAAACCCTGAGGCTCCACAGCCAGGTCCCAAAGCTGCACATACTTGTATCCCAGACGATGGTGAAGCCTTATGTTAAATACACAGCTATAAACACATCAAGCACCATACCAAGATGTTCTGGTTTAGTACTCACCAATCTACTAAATCCCCCATAGAGGATACAGAAGCCTCCCTGATAGCCAGTAATATCAACAAAGCCTTCAAAGTTTCTGTAGTCATAGGAGCACAGGACTTTGTTTGTTGCAGGATCTATTTGGTCAATACCTCCAGGAGTCACTTCCAGAATCACAGGCTTCCTTGTATCACTCCAGTGATGTTTGTAGCAGTTATACCTCTGCAGAGAGAGCTACTTTTAGACACACTCCTTTACTACACAGCAATAGTTCTTTCACAATCCAGTAAGCAGCATGGGTATAAAGTTCACAAATGGTATCATCTCCCTTAATGCTCTTTTCTATGTTAAGAACACGTTGAATCAAAGGAAAGGAGCTGTCAACTGACAAGGAAGTCATAGCTTCAACAATGCATCCTTAAAAGAGAACAGCAAACCCCAAACAGCCACTCCAGAAGGAGTAAGTTTCTCTTGCTACAGAAGGTGGTCTGCTCAGACTATGTGCACTGCAGGTAGACAAGGAAACAGCAATTGCAGCAGAGGCTGTTATTCAGCTAATCAAGTTAAACCTAATCACTACAGTGCACATTTTTCATCTCCTGCGGTCGTATTCCATTACAGACTAAATGAAAGCAGGAAAAATTAGAGGTCTGTTCTAAAGCACAGTAAGACAAAGGGGACCTCCATATCCCAGCATGGTTACCATGCTCATCACTGAAGATTTATTATGCAATGCTTTAAGTTACTGTAAGTGTTACCTTCTGTGACCAGCAGACACAAACCCAAACAAAGCCAAGCAAGGCTTATATGGAGCTGATTACTGTATCACCAAAATTCTTTAAATGGCAATCTCATCTTCGATCTGACCTACAGACACCCTTCTAGGACACAATATTCCCACATCAAATGTCCAGGGTGTCAGGCAGAAAAATATTTAGAGTTAGAAGTAAAGTGCTGGAAGTAGTAAAGATTAAAACATAAGTTTGGATTCATTATTCAGTTCGTTCTTCTCTCCAAATGAGAGCTGCAGACAGCAACGCCTTTACTTCAGCAGCAACACCAATTCTTTGTGTGTACCACTGTAAGGCTCAGGCCAAGTGAAGAGAACTGGGATACTCTACTGCTGAAAAGGTTGCCATTGCTTTTGAACAGACTTCCAATTTTCTCTTCTCAAAGCAAGGCTTCAGGCCCAAACCTACAAAAGCTACTTCAGGTAGTGCATGTAGCACAAGCATTAACAGAAGTCTTGAGATCATGTCACTGAACCACACATGATCCAGCCAAGCCAGACACTTACCCGTCCTGTGATTTTGCCTTCTGAGAAGTCTGTCCTGAATCTCTGTTTTTAGAAGAAGTCAAGAATGAATGCAAATATCACAGCAGTTCTCTTCAGGAAGTCTCTGTTTAAGCTAACCTTGATTTAAGGGACTCGGACTAAGCCTCACCATTCCACTGCAGTTTAACACACTCAGAATTTGTAGCTTTACTCACTAGTTAAGAATCATCCATTAGTTGCTGCAACTGATGCTAGATCAAGCTCATTAACAGAACAGCTCAAATGACAGCTTACTTTCCTACTTTTTCTGTAAGGAAAGAAAGCATAGGAAGCTACCACAAATGGTAATGATAACCAAGTACTTACTGCTTGTTTGAAGACAAAACCCCTCCCACCAAAGCAAAGCCAAGTCCCAGACCTTACCAGTGCCTCAGTGAGGAGTTCTGTTCTGTGTTCTGTGGAGAACTTCAGAGTTTCAGACTTTTTCCCGCTCCCCTTGCGAAAAGTGAGACTAAATTCTGTTCCTTGTCCTTTTCCAACAGGAGAAATACTACAGATATCTCCATAAGGCCACTAGAGAATTGAAAATAATTAGGTTATCATGCTAGTAGTTTCAAAGCTACATCTCCTCCCCTCCAAACCCTTAGCACTGATAACAAGTTGCTGTCATGAGACAATAGCTAGTATGCCATGTGACAGCTTGAGCTGCCTATCTGATGCTCTTCAAAGTAAGTGTGTGTCTGTGTCTCAAGTCCCTGCAGGGACATAGCCTTACAGTGATCAAACTTACCCCAGTTCATTCAGAATGCACACCCAAAAGCAAACCACTGCTTATTGGCCAGTAAAGACAAGCTGCCTAAAAGCACAAACCCCACAGAGTATTGGCAACACCACCTTTCTGTCATGTGAGCTGTTGTAGCAGCTACCATACCTTCTGGTTTTGCTGAAATCTTCTCAGACTATAGTTTTTGAAGGCTGAATGCTACTCTGGATGGTTAAGGTGACTCAAAAATCAACTCCAAAAGTGCAAGTTACCTGATTTGTAACTTCTAGTGTGTTGGGGTTGTAGGTGGTGATGGCGTGAGTTCCGACAGAAAACACTCGCTTGTACCTAGAATGCAGAAGACTGTCAGTTTCTGCAGCCACAGGAGAGCCCTGTGGGGCTGCAAAAATGATGCCAAGAGGCTGTAAACAGGCCACTGTTACACAACAGATGTGGAATTCTCTCTGTTGTTAGTCTGAACTTTAGAATAAACCTTTATTTTCAGAATAAACCAAACCAGGTTGGAAGAGACCTTCAAGATCATCGCGTCCAACCCATCAACCAATCCAACCCACCCACACAGCTAACCCATGGCACCAAGCACCCCATCAAGTCTCCTCCTGAACACCTCCAGTGATGGTGACTCCACCACCACCCTGGGCAGCACATTCCAATGGGCAATCACTCTTTCTGTAGAGAACTTCTTCATAACATCCAACCTGAACCTCTCCTGGCGCAGCCTGAGACTGTGTCCTCTTGTACTGGTACTGGGTGCCTGGGAGAAGAAACCATCATCCACCTGTCTACAACCTCCCTTCAGGTAGTTGTAGAGAGTGATAAGGTCTCCCCTGAGTCTCCTCCAGGCTGAGCAACCCCAGCTCCCTCAGTCTTTCCTCATAGGGCTTGTGTTCCAAACCCCTCACCAACTTTGTTGCCCTTCTCTGGACTCGTTCCAGCAAGTCAACCTCCTTCCTAAACTGAGGGGCCCAGAACTGGACACAGTACTCGAGGTGTGGCCTAACCAGTGCGGTGTACAGGGGCAGAATGACCTCCCTGCTCCTGCTGGCCACACTGTTCCTGATGCAGGCCAGGATGCCATTGGCCCTCTTGGCTGCCTGGGCACACTGCAGGCTCATGTTCAGCCTGCCATCGACCAGTACCCCCAGGTCCCTCTCTGCCTGGCTGCTCTCCAGCCACTCTGACCCCAGCCTGTAGCTCTGCATGGGGTTGTTGTGGCCAATGTGCAGAACCCGGCACTTGGATGTGTTCAATCTCATGCTGTTGGACTCTGCCCATCTGTCCAGCCTGTCGAGGTCCCTCTGCAGAGCCTCTCTATCCTCCAGCAGATCAACTCCTGCCCCCAGCTTGGTGTCGTCAGCAAATTTACTGATGATGGACTCAATGCCCTCATCCAGATCATCAATAAAGATGTTAAAGAGCATGGGGCCCAGCACTGATCCTTGGGGCACACCACTAGTGACTGGCTGCCAGCTGGATGTGGCACCACTCACCACCACTCTCTGGGCTTGGCCATCCAGCCAGTCCCTAGCCCATCGCAGTATTCTCTCTTTACTCTTATAGTATGTTAAGCTCCTCTAGCCATGAAGAGGACATAAAAGTGAAATACTACTGAACATTTCCTTATGCGTATCTTCTACGTTACTGGCTACCTTGGGGCCAAAGACTCTTGGAACCTGCACTGGAAAGTACTACCAGACCAAAATAAATTCTAGAAAACACTAGCAGACAGGAAAAAACATTACTGCAATACTCTAAAGCACCTCTCTGAAGCTCAGACAACAGTTGCAACAAAATAATCCACTTTACATGCCTGGTCACAACACTTTCACTAGTCAAAGGGTTACTATGGCCAAGTCTAATTTTTGCTCAAGCTGAAAAAATTAGGCTACTAAACTCAGCAAGCCTGAGATGACTGTGTGCAGTCCATCACACGACTAGTCACTGTGCATAGACATCACAGATATGTTAACTGCCTCAGTACCTAAAGAGAAGCTGGAGAAAGGTTGCTGCTAGCTTCTCAGGCATGTCAAAACCAAGCAGCAGGGAGCTAAAGCTAAGACATCCAGATGCAGCAAGTGCAAAACGGAAGCTCTACCATGGTTTCATTTCCTAGATAATCTTCACAACAGATCCTGAATCAAGTCTTATATAAAGGCTATTTACATATTTCTGAATCAGAAGGTTTTGCAACAGAACCACCCAGAATTTGAACTAGTACATTATGACTAATCCCCTACTACGAGTACCAACTGTGTTCTAGGGTGCTTCTCTCTGAAAGCAGTCGTGCCCAGAATCTCAAGCCAAACCTGAACCAGCATTCTCTGAAGAAAACCAGAATCTGAACACAGATGCCTTTCTTCAACCAAACCAACACACTCTGGCTAGCACTTCACATTGAAACTGACTCAGTGTAGGGATTTCAGTTTCAGTTCTGGGTGAACTGTGGGTTTGCTGGGTGAAGAGCAGATGGCTGATGGCTGAGCTGGAAGCCTGCCAGATCAGACACTTTATCCAGCAGCAGGTAGTTTCTTCCTTCTCCTTCTATATTCTTGTGTTGCAATCTCTTCTCTCTCACTTGCCAGGTCTGCAGCACAAGCCATCATTTCTGCATGAGGTCAAACTTTGCACAGGCTTCAGATACACTCAGGGCTGCTCCGTCACGTTGTCTTCTCTCATAACAGCAAGGCCAAGGATATCGATCTCCTCCCCTACCATTTCCCATTATTAATCAAACAAGCTGGTGCAATAATTCCACTATATTAAGTCTGCCACAAAGCAGTCCAGTTCTTGGATCATAAGAAAATCCTTTCAAGAAGCCAACTGCTCCCTATGCTCTTGTTGCACAGTTTGGGTGGGTATTCTGCCTTTTATAGGATTTACAAATAAGGTCTGTTTATGCTGCTCTGAAGAACTTCTCACAAGTCTTGAAGCACTTCTTCACTTCAGGTCTTGTGGCAGAATAAGAATCTGCCACCATCACAGTTAAAAAAACAGCTTCCAAATATCAGAGCTCCTTCCTTTTCTCACATTCCACCCAGCATCTTAATATCTGGAAGTACAGTTATCATCCAGCATTCCTAATATGTGATCTGACAAGGAACATGAGGCAGAACAGCAGATGTGCTGAGCTAGCAGGGCCTGCATTGCCTCTCCCTAGACAGACTCAGGAGACCAAGTCTTGTTGCACAGGGGTGACTCACAAGTCACTTCCTACATTTCCTAAATATCTCTTGCCCAAAACTTCACCTCTAAATATGTATTAAAGCAGTTATAACTAAGCCTTGAAGACACAAAATCAAACACCAGGATCTTAACTCAGGTGAGACTCAATTCACTCATCAGCCAGAACCCTAAAACTGAACTATTTACTTGAAGTGAACCACGAACCTGTCTTGGTAGACAGAAGCTTTTACCCTCAGGCAGTTGCTCAGTCCACTGTGGACTCTGAACTACCTAGGACTTTAACTTTTGCTGACAAAAAGGCAGGAAGCTCTTTGATTAGACGCTGAAGCAATCTTCATGGTTCTTCAGAGCACATCTGAGAAAGATCTGTGGCTACCACTCCTTGCAATCCCATCCTCCTTCCCTTTCTAGCATTCCTAATCTTACATGCTTGATGAATTCTTCCTATCAATCAGCAAACAACCGAAAAAAAGAAGCCAGTTTCAACTCTCAGTATGATCATTACAATGAGGCAGCACTCATGCTCCTGGGGAGCAGACAACATGCCCTCTTTGCTGAGTTTGTTTAGGCAGAAAGGAAAAATGATAGTTCCACAGTGCTACTATGTGTGTGAGAAGGGACAGTGAGCAAGGACACCAACCAAAGTCCTGGGAAGCTTTCAGAAATATGCACAGCTGCTGACTCTAAACACAGAACAGCAGAGGCCAGCTATAACAGTTCAACAGTTTCAGTGGAAGTTCCTTCAGCTTCTGCAGACAGAAGCATCACTGGAAAGTCTTTTTTTGATCCAAAACTCCCACCAGCGATAAAGTGTATTTCTAGCAACAGAAGTCTTCAAACAATCTTGCTGAGCAGTTTAACAGATAATCTATTACACAACTTAAGTCTGTGTGGACTAGTGACCCTCATCTATTACGGTACAGGAGCCACTACTCCTCCAAGAAGCTGCTCTGAGGCTAAAGCACAACGTTTAAATCCCAGACTTACTCTAGTGAAGATACATTAAAGGTTGAGCAGCAGGAGACTTCAGTGCAATTTTCATCTCTCAATACAGGAACTATGTCATTAAATCACACAATGGAGAGGAAAAATGTCACAAAACATAAAACCTCCGAACTTTAAACTACTTACTTTCCCCTCCATGAATGTTTTGTTGTGTAGAAACAAGCAAGATCTCTGTTTTCTCTAATTATATTCATTCTGTGCCAAGACCTGAAAACAGAAAAGCCATCCTGTTAGGAGTCATGATTTTCATTGAAAACCAAAGCTTACTCATCATCAATATGCTTCAAGACAAAAAAGGTTGTTTTTAAACACTCAAGTCTCTGCTTTTGTCAGTTACACACACAAAAAAATCAGGGATACTTTTGTTTACCAAACAATACACAGACTAAGTTACACATGGAGTTGAACAATTAGTTTCCTCACTAATTGTTACACACTGCTCTTTAGCAGTACTAGATGGCAGTAATTTGTGCCCCACTATTTGCTACAGATATTGTAAGTCACACACCTTCTGCTGCACCTTTGCACATGTGCATCCAAGTGTACTTTACACCACTGCTGTAACACTTAACTCCTGAGGATTTTATAGGATGAAAATGATGAGTGCCCTGCTGCCCTCCAGCTAAGCCACATCAATTGCCATTTCAGAAAACCAAAAGCAAACAAAACCCACAAAACCAACCAACAATAAAAAAACCCCAAACAAAACTGTTAACCAAACCAAACAAAAACAAACTCCCCAAACAAAGCAGCAGGGTGGAGTCTGGATAGCTAGAACAGCTTATTTTTCCAGTCTGAAATGGAATTTGAAGTTAAGAAACTTACTTATTAGCCAAGCACTGTGATTAAGGAGCAGAGTGAGTACCCTGTGTTGTAAAAGTTTAAGCAATCCCACCACTGAAGTCACACATGAATACTTATTCCCTAAACTGCAGGAATTCAGTCACACTTGCTCACAGCTGCTGGACTAGATCACAGCTTTAGGAACTGCCAAGATCTCAGAGTGCTTCTGAACACTGAAGGCTACCTTCCATGGTTGAAACCAACCATGTTGAGGACTTGGGACTCACTTTTATTTCCCTTTGCTGCTACTACTCACAAGGCATTTCAGTGGACATTCCTTAACTGGCAAGAGTGAAACTGTCACTCTCAGTTTACTGCTACAGCGTTATTTTCCTTTTTTAATGTGCCAAAACAGGCTTCCCTGCTCTTGATCACTTACTGCTCTCAGTTTCACAACTTTACATGTGGCATCCCCAAAATATCACACACTTCAGAAGCTCTTCTGCAAGAATTCACATTAGTAGCCTGAAGCAATGCTGAAGTAATCCAGCCCCAGTCAGTATCCAGCTGAATTCAGACAACCCCAGTTCCCTTTTTACACTCAGCTAGCTCTCTATGATTTGGTAAAGGAAGGTTTCTCATTTGGAGATGGATGACCTGTAACATCAGCTCATGGCTAATTTCTTTCCTCTACAATTTCAGGCTATTTTCTTTCTGAGCAAAGACTTTTAACAGTTATGTAGTCAAGAAAATAAAGAATGGACAGCCAGCTGCAATGAGCTTAAGAATTCATTCCCTCAGGTGAAGCACCAGCACAATCACCACCACCTACTGCAGCGAACTTGTGGTACTGCCTCTGGAAAAAACAAAAGCAGCATTTATACATTTCAATGACTCAAACTTGGAGTCAGGTCTTCAGAGTTAATACCCCTTTGAGTTGTTGCCAGTTAAATTCCCTAAATCCAGTCTTTGGAAGGGAAGTTTCAGGAGATAAGATATTTAACAGCATTATTCCTGAAGCTCTCCATTTTTGCCTGGTTTAAAAGCTATGTTGTATTAACACTGCTGTGGATAAGCATCAAAATAGTACATTGTTTGTCCAAACTGCACAGATTTGCTGCATAATGGCACATTTCAGCTCTGATTGATTTTGAAGAGAACTCTAAACCACAAAACTAAGAGCCACAAACTCAGTCTTCAGACCTGCTTTAAACAATTTTCTTGACATTGACTAATGTATTAGTAAAAAGAAAAGACTTATTACAAGACAAGCTCCACTGTGTATGGTGTAAGACTTATTTAGCTCTAATTCCAGTTCAGCCAACACCAGAGTCCTCTGACAAACTCTGAGTCTCCGAGACCCAACCATCACCTTGCACACATGCAGTCTTAATACAACACTGAGAAACATTGCTTTGTGAACTAGCAGTGGCTTCCACCAGTTTCACCACCAGCAGCTAACTGCCTTCAGGACACTGATTCATGGAATGCCCACATGCAGTGCAAGTGACAAATACACTAGGCTGCTTCTTTGTTTGCATTAAGCTACTGAAGCCATCAAGCTTCCCTGCTTTATGCACTGTGCTTCAGGACAGTGACTGTAGCTGTCTCTCCCACTCAGGAGGCCAGCACAGAGGCAGCATGTGCCAAAATCTAGTAACAATTCATTCTTGTACACGTGTGCCTGCATTTCAACAGAGAGCAGGTTAACAATAGCATAGTGTTGCCAACTGTGACATTGAAGACTTTTTTCTGTTGCCTGTAGTTCTATCGTAAGAGTAAGATGAAAACAAAATAGTTCATGCCAAAGGCAAAGACATTTTGGAACAAGTTCCCTTCAGTCCCTGCTGCAAAAAACAGTGTGGCATCACTCTTACCATATACTATCTACAGTGGGATACACTCCCATTTTAGTGCCTGAGATAGTACAACCCTCGACTTCCCATCAGCTTTTGTTAGGAATACATTTCAGACTTTTTGCCAGTGTAAGCTACAGGGACCTGCTAAGCCATCTCTTAGGAACTTCCCCAGGTAAGATCCCATTGTCACCTTTACCACCTTCTCCTGTATGTGAGACTCCTTTAGAAGGCTGACTGCCTTGACCCAATCTTGTAGTTAAATTCTTCAGTTTGCCCATAAAAGCATGATCATCTTAGTGTCCTGGGGTACACGCTACAGAAACTCACGACTCCAAAGGTTCTTTTGAGCATATTGTGGTACAGCCATTAGATATTGCATAATGCTCTCAAAGGTTAATACTGGAGAAACACCTAGCTCAGTTCTACTTCTACGAGAGCAGAGGCAAGACTCAGTGAAAAGAACCGTTTATAAACATGTTCCACCTGGTTGATAAAGAGAGCACACTGAATGCAAAGTCGAGTCACACCATCAAGCTCCTGCAGGGAAAACATTGTCCTTGATTTGCAGCTTTGGTTGGGAGTCTAACTAAAGCACTCCCTCCAATACCTGGACAACTTAATTAGCTTTCTCACAAGGCAGAAGCACAGAAAGACTTTCCTATTTCATCCTTGTAGTACTGTAAGAAGCAGTAAAACAGCCTTTGAGGAAAGAATTGAAACCAGACCACCTTTGTGTGCGCTGCATATACCAGAAACAGCAGCACCTAAAGGGCCTGACTTGCTGCCAGGACTCCCTCTGTTTCAGATGGAACCTACATGGACAGGTACATTACACAGGCTGCACTCAACCTGCATACACTTCCCACTTTTCCAGGATTTCACATTCTTCAGATATAACTGCTATCTGGAAAAACAGAATCTATTTCAGGGAGCAGAGACAAGTCAGTCTCAAACTAACACTTGTAGAGTTAGAAGCTAAGCTGTGACCTTGCAAGAATCAAAGCAATAGGCGTAGCTGTAACCAAATCCAAAGCCAGAAGTTTGGAGACAGATTCAAAGTTTAGTGCAGAACTCAGATTGACTTTTCTCCTGATCATATTATTCCTCTACTATCACAAAGCTGCATATTGAAGTGCATGTTTAACCTGAAATGCTCAGGTAGCACTTCAGAGCCCCACACAGGACTATGATTCTGTTCCACTGAAGGGAGGAGGAAGAGAAATGCTGATAAGAAACTGAAATTTCAGGGCAAGGGGGAGGGAGGCAGTGGAGACAAATGCTGATAAACTGAGATTTCATTCTAAAACTTTATTCCAGCAATGCTAATACACAATTTAGAGTTCCTGGAAAAATCTATATACTACACAGGGATAGATACTCACATCAAGCTCAAGGGTCACTTTTCTGAGAGAGAAGACATGTGAAGAGGATAAAAACAGGGACCAAATGGAAAGAAACAAGAGCAAAGCACTGAAAGAAAACCAAAGCAAGATTCTGTTAATCTGTGGTTCTTCACACCCCCATTTTAGCTTAAAGGTCTGAAGCCTGATTTCCAGGCATCTGCTCATCTGCAGCTTTAAAGGCACTATTTAAATAAGTTTTTCTGCACTGAAATGTTTTAGCTGTCCAGGTTTCCTCTGCCTCTTTCACTGCTGTGTGCTAACTGGAAGAGTTAGCACTGAACTTTTTGCTCTGCCCTGAACAGCATTCTGCTCTTAAAGTGCTACAGCCTAGTTAGTGGTGGAAACAGACCAAGAACTCTTTTGTGCAGGAACTAATAGCCCTTTTTGCAAGGGAAAGGGGCAAAACCCACCAGATCCTTAGAAAAGGATCAGTGTAGCCTGCCTCAGAGATAGCAGGATTGCCACTTTCAATAGTCCAGGATACAAACAGGGTGAGAATTTCAACCTTGCCACTAGCAGAAATGGTGACATCAGTGTCTATCCTCCTCTGAGGGCCAGTGCAGAAGATAAACAGAATTTTCCACTTTTGTCTTTATTTGCCATCTACATTTGCACTCTGCTGTATCAACAAACCAATACGATTCACCAGTGAGGCAGGTGAGTATGAGCATAAGAGGGTTTACTCACTAATGGGAGGAGGGAGAAAAGCTCTCCTTACAGGCATGGTTTAGCCAGCTTGTCACATTTCTTTGGAATGACGTTCCAATTTCAGTTTTATTAGTGAGGAAGTAGAATTGTTAGTTTGGGGTCTGGCAAGAAAAGAGGCTTTTGGAAGCAAATTGAGAGGTTAAACAGTTGAAAGTTAGCACCTCAAGATATAGCTGAATGCCAGCTGAAAAATTATAAAGTCAGTAAGCTTCACTTAGTGAGCTTCAAACCCAAGTAATAAGAAAAACAGCCTGCTCAGTCTGGAACACAGATCTGGATCTTAAGAGCAATCCCCAGCACACTGCCTAAAATCTGGAAACACAGAGTGATTCAGTGCCTCAGGACAAATGCATGTTTGGAAATTATGAAAACCACCACATGACACTCAGGAAAGCAAGCAATACATGCGGAATAGATCTTCAGAAATTTATTCCAGTAAGGCTGAAATACACAGCAGAGTTCCTGGAAAGCTTACGCTACACAGGGACATACTCACCTCTGAGTGTCCAAACACTTAGAAACTTGTTGCATGTGGAAAAAAACCTCAGCAGTAATGAGGAGTCAGACATTTCTGGGTAACTATAGCAGGCAGCAATTAGACCAAGATGTGTATTTACAGACTGCATTGGGCTAGAGCCAAGCAGAGGTTTTACATCTGCACTACTGGTCCTGTTATTTTTAATTAAGCTGGGGAAGACTGAACAGGAAGATTGAATTGAGTCTTCCTAACTCAATTCAAAGATGAAATGTGAGTCACCAGCAGGCCCTCCAACAGTGTTCCTCCTTTTTTTTTGTGTCTCACTACATGCAAGTAGTCCATCCAGGCAATTTTCTAATTATCAAGGCTTCATCTTCAAAGAACTTAAGTTGTAAAACAAGGAATACTTTCTGGAAAATACTACTATTTAATTAGTTCTAAGTAACAGGAAACAATGCAGCTCTCTACTCAACTTCAACTTCTCAAACTCCTTGCCACAGACTGTGCTTGAGAAAGAGTACAAAAGGGAAAACACATTTCAGATGACATTAGCTTCAAAGGCAGCTACAGAGCAGAGAGTAAGCACATTAACAGGAAAGCTCCAAATAAACTTCTATGCTTGTGCTTCCCCCCAAGCAGTCTACTCAAACGTTCCCTCAGTTTGAGGGCACCAAGCTGACAACATCCAACAGCCCTCCACCCCAAAACTGACACACTAAGACAAGGCTTCGTGGGGCCCAGAGCCTGGCCCTGGGTACAGACACAGCTATCAAGGTGCAAGCTCCACACCATCTGACAGCAAAGTCTATCCCAGACTGCTGGCAGCCCATTGCAGGCAGGAGAGCACCAAGCACGCCTCCTTGTTCTGACTTTCAGAAAACAAAACCCAACTGAAAAGCATCCCTGGGAGAAATCTTAAAAAAAAAAAGCCGTTAGAAAAACGAGCACATTAAGGGTAGCTTTTCTGAGATGCTCTTAGTGCTGCTCATGCCCTTTAGTCATCCCATTACCACTCAAAAAATAAAACAAAATCTCTCTGAGAGCAAGCCTCCTCATCTCTCCCACTCCTTACAAATTATTTCCCAAAGCATCTCACGATGGGTATGTTTTGACCTGATGCCAAGAGGCAAGCATACGAGCGGTTTGCTAATGGACACGCTAGAGCTCCTCCAGAGAAGAGGAGCAGCTCTGCCCCGTGGCTACAAAAGCGGCATCAGGTGCAGGAAGGCACCAGGCAGGCTGAGGCTAGAGACAAGCCCAGCCTCTCCTCTGCTGTGAGGTACAGGAAGAGAAGGGCAGGAGAGTGGCTTGTAAGAAAAGAGGTCCCACACTCGGAGCTCATGCCCGCAGGGGACGCTTGCTCGTCGCTTCAGGCCCCAGTGGCCCCCCGATGCCCGCCCTCCATGGCTGGGGCAAGGAGTTAGGGGGCTCTGTCGGCCAAAGCATCCGTCTCCAGGCGGCACCGAGCGTTATTCCAGCCCTGCTCCGCTCCCTCACACCCAGCGGCCAGGGGCACCCCCGCCCGCACGGCTTCAAGCCGCACCTCGGTGTCGAACGGCCCCGCCTGGGGCTGTGGCGGGAGGCGGGGGCCGCCGCCGGGATTTACCTGTCCGGGGAGCCTGCGCCGCCCGGAGCCGCCCCCACCAGCGCTGCACTTCCCGCCGGTGCCGGCGACAAGGCTGAAGAGCCAGTGAGCGGAGCCCGAGCCCTCCTCCAGCTGGCCAGGCAGCAGCCGCTCTCCCTCTCTAACTCCCTCAGAGCCGGGCGCTGGAGGCCGCCATCTTAGCTCCGGCACCCAGACCAAGCCTCTCGGCGCAGCCGCCGTGCGGCCGGGGCCGTCACTTGGCGCGGTCAGCTGATGTACCCCCGCCCTCCGCTGTTCCCCGCCGGCCGCGCCCTCCCCGATCGCTCGCTGCTGCCGTCCCTTGCCGGGAACCGGGGCGGAGGGCAGGGGCGGGGTGCGGTGAGGCTGCTCCGCGCGCAGGCGCCAGGCTGAGAGCTGTGAGGAGAGATGCCCGAGGGCGGGGATCGGGGCCGTCTCTGGTCTGCGTTAACGTGGCTTAGACCATTTGTCTGGACTAAATCAGCTAGTTTGGGGCTAGTTAGGAGCTGCGGAGGTGCCCAGCTCCCGGAGGCTTGGAGCTCTAGGCTGACGGACAGCGGCGCCGCCGCCAGTTTTCCCGCCTCCAGCACATCCCGGCGCTGCGCTCCAGAGGCCTGGTGCTGATCTGTGCTTGTCAGGGCAGTAGGCAGGCAGCGAGAGGGGCTTTAGGTGCGTGCATCGCGTTAGCAGCCTGTGGTCTCCTTCTGAGAGAGCACGTCACCAGACCGTGGAGGACACACTGAGCAATAGAAGCACACTTCTGAACGATGCCTGTCGGTGGTGTGATTACAAAGTTAACGTGAAATCCCATCTCGATGGTTCATGTGGCTGGGTAACCACCCTCTCAAGCTCTCCATCGACTTCTGTACTCTGCACCAGACATAGGATTTGCTCCAAATTCTGTAAAGTACAGCAGCAGTGTAGCAGCCTGCCACCTTCTCCCTAAAATGCCTAAAGACTGGTGTAAGTAGTTCTGTAGAATCGTAGAATGGTGTAGCTTGGAAAGGGACCTTCAAGCTCATCTAGTTCCAGCCCCCTCACACTTTGGGTGCAGCCCAGCATACAGCTCCTTTCTGGGCTGCTGGTGGCCATTGCTGGCTCATGGGAGGTTTGTCACCAATTGACACCCCCAAGGCCACCTCCTCCAGACTGCTCTTGAGCCACTCCTCACCTAACCTGGACTTGTGTTTGGGATTTCCCTGATTCACATGCAGGATCTTGCACCTGGCCTTGTTGAACTTCATGAGGTTGGCTTGGGCTGACCTCTCCAGCCTGTCCGAGTCCCTCTGGATGGATCCCTCCCCTCCAGCCTGTCAACTGCACCACACAGCTTGGTGTCATCTCCATGCTTGCTGAGTTGGCCACAACAACCCCATGCAGAGCTACAGGCTGGGGTCAGAGTGGCTGGAGAGCAGCCAGGCAGAGAGGGACCTGGGGGTGCTGGTTGATGGTAGGCTGAACATGAGCCTGCAGTGTGCCAAGGCGGCCAAGAGGGCCAATGGCATCCTGGCCTGCATCAGGAACAGTGTGGCCAGCAGGAGCAGGGAGGTCATTCTGCCCCTGTACACGGAACTGGTTAGGCCATACCTCGAGTACTGTGTCCAGTTCTGGGCCCCTCAGTTTAGGAAGGAGGTTGACTTGCTGGAATGAGTCCAGAGAAGAGCAACGAAGTTGGTGAGGGGTTTGGAACACAAGCCCTATGAGGAAAGACTGAGGGAGCTGGGGTTGCTCAGCCTGGAAAAGAAGAGACTCAGGGGAGACCTTATCACTCTCTACAACTACCTGAAGGGAGGTTGTAGACAGGTGGATGATGGTCTCTTCTCCCAGGCAGCCAGCACCAGAACAAGAGGACACAGTCTCAGGCTGTGCCAGGGGAGGTTCATGTTGGATGTTAGGAAGAAATTCTATACAGAAAGAGTGATTGCCCATTAGAATGTGCTGCCCAAGGAGGTGGTGGAGTCGCCGTCATTGGAGGTGTTCAGGAGGAGACTTGATGGGGTGCTTGGTGCCATGGGTTAGCTGTTTGGGTGAGTTGGATTGGTTGATGGGTTGGATGTGATGATCTTGAAGGTCTCTTCCAACCTGGTTTGGTTTATTCTAAATAAATAAAGTTTATTCAATTCCACTCAATTCAGAACCATGTCTTTCCTTTAAAACAGTATTCTCACAGTCTGCAAGTGAAGAGAGAATGGAGAAGCAAACTGTAACTAGTTATCTGGTAGAAAAAAAAATAAGATTAAAATCACAGGCAGTGTATTGCTGTTTTTTAAAATCTCCTTTTCCATCTCATAAGCTATCCTTCATGTCTTATGTTTTACAAAAGATAGTTAAATACTAATAAGGCATTCTTTTCATAATTCTAGTCCTCTGTACCACAGTAAAATGGCACTAATGGGAAAATAACCTTACTCTGAGGAAGCTGATAAATCACTTTTGGCCACAGAGCTCTAAGGGGCAAAAGAAGATGTAATGTTTTATTCACATGCTAGAAATTGCAGAAGTCTAATTTCAGAGGGAGGTGATGTGATTCAGAAGAGTTACTCTGAGTGCATGGAATAGTTTTTGGAGGGGCTTGAAGAGGGTTTTTTTTTTCTGTTCTGGTTGATTAGTTGGCTTGGAGGATTTGTTTTGTAGAGAAGGGTTGGATTTTGTCTCAAGACTTTTTAATGTTAGTAATACAGGTAGGTAAAACACAGCAAGTAAAGCAGCAGCTTGTTAGATGCTTATTACTTGAGGCCAGAAAAAGACATTTGCATAAACAAAGTGATCTTAACAAAGGAGGAAATAATATTTTCATAGCCAGATTTTGATCAGACAACAGAGATTGTATTTCATCATATTTCTTCATCTCAAGCTAGTGTTTGAGTAATAAGTTCTGGATTTATCTGCCTATTTTCCTTTGTGCACTTCGTCTGTTTGTGGACAGGCTTTTGTGTAAGTGGCAACATTAACTTTGATTACTGTGCAGAACAATAAAGGGAAGGGAGGATGCGGGTTAAGAGTGAGAAAATATGACAGGAAGTGAAAGAATCAACCTGAAGTTATTCAGAGAAAAAGCAAACAAGAAAGATAGCAGTTCAGGCAGGAAGTTATGGAGATGATGTTGTGCACCATGATAACAGATCTCTCAGAAATTAAAGCAGACCAGGGTTCCATAACTGTTGAATTGTAAAGTGTGTGTGAGATCATAATTGTGCCTGGACAACAGTGGTCATGAGATTGATACTGCTTGTTATTTGTAGAGATACAGCTTTGTTTTTTCCATTTACCTAGAGTTTGTGGAAAGCCTAGAATACAAAAGGTGTAATTTTAACACCATCTTCCAATGCTAAAGTTTACAATTGTATCATGAGAAGCTTTAAAAAGCAGGTGAACAAAATCCTTTCTCCATTAAAATCAGTGGCAGTTTGGCTGTTAGCTGTGACACAGGCAGTGTTTCACCTCTAGTTTCCCCAGTCACAGACACAGGAGCCCTATTGGGCCCATTCTCATTATTAAAATAAGAATAACAAAACACAGTTTTGATGCCTTCCTGAAAGATAAAGTATTGCATTGCTTCCATCCACTTTGAAGAAGTGAACTTATCTTCATTGCTTCTGGATCTTTCAGCTGGAGAAGTACTGCAAATGTCAGTCTGACCTTGGAGTTTGAACACTGTCATTTGCTACCTCCAGTTCAGGCTACCTCCAGTCTGGAGAGCAAGATCTCTCCTTCCTATGCAATTATTGAAATCCGGAAGGAATGGAGAGTTCCAACCCACTACTAAATAATTAACACTCCTCTGGCTATTTCTGTGACCAGCATATCAGCTGAAAGGCTCTGCTTTAGGGTGGCTGAATTCTGCCAGCACACAGAGACAGATTCTCTGCAGCAGCAAACAATGGTTATAAATACAACCCACAGCAGCAGAGCTCCTGGTATTTTAAATAAAACAGATAGATTGTGGTTTACAGCAGTAACAAAGAGAAGGTTTCCACTTACCCTACACACAGCGAGCAAAAGACAAATTAACTCCTGTCTGCCATGATTGGGCATCTACTATCTGTGTTAGCTTGCTGGAGACAGGATAGATTCCTGCACCTTCTTCCCTGTTTTATAAGAGGAGAAATTCATACAGTTAGGATTAGTTACTGGACCTTCTTACTCACAGCATCACGACATCATAGGAGGGTGCAGCACCATTCACTCTGAGAACTGATTTTCTACCATAAAGTGATGGGGAGCTATCCAGTCTTCTTAAAGATTGTATCCAAGTAGTACACCACAGCTTAGTGTAAATTTAGGGTAGTTAAGAGGGATATATGCTTAATAGTTGTGGTTTTAGGTCACCAGATAATAACAACAATAATGCTTTTATGCCTTTTTACAGGCCTTGTCTGATAGAGCATAATGGAAAGCATTTTGAAGGGCCAAGAGAGAGGTAAGTGTCCAAGTCCCATCTGAAACTACTGAAGTAAGATACATTTGAAAACTGCTCTCAAATTTTGTTTCTGTTGCTCCAAATTTGTTGCAGATGCCAAAACACAGGTTACACAGAGGGCCACAGAGGAACCAAACCCATATGGCTGCTTAAATCTTTACCCCAAAGGTCCATTAAGACTGTGCTGGCAATTTGCCCTCAGGTCAAAGCCCACAGCAAATTTTGTGTATCCTGATATATTTTGTCTAAAAATAAATGCAGTTAATATTGATGGTTTATCTTCTCTGTGAGATTAATTAAATGTAACTTCTGGATGTTCCCTATTGATGTAGGAATATATTAATGACATTTAAGTTAAATATGTATCAGGAAATACAGAGATAGTTCCTGATGGACTCGTTCAATGATAACTTGTTTGGTGTCTCAGCTCATAGCTTGATAATAACTGCAGCCTAAGCTAATTAGCATCATGGTACTGTTACTGATTTTTGTTGAATTATTAATAAGGAGCATCTTCAGTGATTCATGCTAAGCTGTATTCATATTCATTCCATTCCTCTTGGCTGCAGCAGGCCCTTCTCTTCCGTTTGGGTAATCCTTTAATTTTGGCATTGATATCATAGTATCATTCATAGTATCATTCAGGGTTGGAAGGGACCACAAGGATCATCTACTTCCAACCCCCCTGCCATGGGCAGGGACACACCACACTAGATCAGCCTGGCCAGAGCCTCATCCAGCCTGCTTTTAAACACCTCCAGGGACTGGGCCTCGACCACCTCCCTGGACAACCCATTCCAGGGTTTCACCACTCTCATGGTGAAGAACCTCCTCCTCACATCCAGCCTGAATCTCCCCACCTCCAGCTTCATTCCATTCCCCCTAGTCCTATCACTACCTGAGATCCTGAGCAGTCCTTCCCCAGCCTTCCTGTAGGCCCCCTTCAGATACTGGAAGGCCACAATTAGGTCACCTCGGAGCCTTCTCTTCTGCAGACTGAACAGCCCCAACTCCTTCAGTCTGTCCTCATAGGAGAGGTGCTCCAGCCCTCTGATCATCCTTGTGGCCCTTCTCTGGATGTGTTCCAGCACCTCCACATCCCTCTTATAATAGGGGCTCCAGAACTGGACACAGTATTCCAGGTGGGGTCTCACCAGGGCTGAGTAGAGGGGGAGGATCACCTCCCTCGACCTGCTGGCCACACTTCTCCAGGATCTGATTGGCTTTGCGGGCTGCAAGTGCACACTGAGAGCTCATGTTGAGCTTCTTGTCCACCAGCACCCCCAAGTCTCTCTCCTCAGGGCTGCTTTCCAGCCAGTCACTGCCCAGCCTGTATTTCTGCCTGGGATTGCCTCGACCCAGATGCAGGACCCTGCACTTGCTCTTATTGAACTTCATGAGGTTGGCTTGTGCCCACCTCTCCAGCCTGTCAAGGTCCCTCTGGATGGCCTCCCTTTCCTCCAACGTGTCTGCTGCACCACACAGCTTGGTGTCATCAGCAAACTTGCTGAGGGTGCACTCAATGCCACTGTCCATGTCACCCACAAAGATGTTGAATAAGCCTGGTCCCAGGACTGATCCCTGAGGGACTCCGCTTGTCCCTGGCCTCCACTGGGACATGGACCCATTGACAGCCACTCTCTGAGTGCGGCCATCAAGCCAGTATCCCCCTTTAACCTTTGATTTCCTCATCCACCTATAGCCTTCCATAACTCAGTGTGTTTGCTGCATCTTTTGAAGACAATCTACAGGTTGTCTTTTAAATCTTTTTCCTCCCAGAAGATAGGTTTCAATATCAGTTGCAATCCAGTCTTAATCATTTATGTGGGCACATCTGGTGTAAGCGCAGTGACTAGAAGAGATTTATTTGATCTCAGGTGTCATTCATAGTACAAGTCTCTTCATGGAACTTAATAGCCATGGAGGATGATGTAACAGAATTACATTGTTTAAAAATGTGTGGCTGTATTTTTTATAGGAAAAACAAAAGAATACAGCAACCACTTCACAGAGAAGGTCACTAACTCCCTTCTCATTTGATTGCACACCCCTGAAAAGACTCTCTTCACACTTTGCAGTGGAAACCTTGAGAAAATATGACAATGAAAAGTTCCAAATACTTCTCTAATTAGGACAACTTCCCTCTTCTTGTCAGTGGAGAGTGTAGAGGCTGGCAAGAAGAACCTGTGGCATTGTGATTCCAATGTGTTCTGCAATTGTTCTATCACATTTGTGTTCTCCATATCATGCTACATCATTCTTCTAAATCATAATCCAGCAATGTCAAATGGCTTCAAACAAGTCAATCTGGTATTAGAGCATTAAGTTCCCTGCCATTTCAGACCTATTGGATGGACTAGAGACTGTAGGCTAGGACAGGCAACCACCAAATGTCCCTGGTACTACAGGGCCTACCATCTTGGTGATGAGGTGATCAGTCTCCTTGTTCCTGGAGCACCAAGGAGACCTGGAGCAAGCAGAACTAAGTGGCTGCTGTCCTCTGGGCAGTGCACTGAGGAGACTCTTTGTTGAACCATGGACCAAATCATTCAGCTTGGTGGGAAAAGGCAGCAGACTAAAATGAGACACTGGCAGGTGAATCATTGCTGGTGCTCATGGATATGGTGAAGGTGGATTCACTGGTGTTCCCTAGAGGCACGTGTTCTCACCCGTGTTGCATTCAGGCAAGAGGCCTGGTCATTCATATGATGAAGGTGTTAAGCTTACTGAGCAACAGCAGTGATCACTAGTGCTGGTCTGAATGAAGCTGCAGGCAGCACACCCTGCCCTTGGAAGAAGGCTCAGAGGAATGGACTCAGTGCTGTGGTTATGAAGCTCATGTTAGGAGCTATTTACAGTGATAGTCAGATTGTGTCCATGCTGACAGCAGCAGCAGAGTGCACTGCAAACTGTGGACACAGAGAAGTGAATTGTTTGCCTTCCCCCTGCTATTGAGTGACGTCTGCACTGTAAGAATGCCAGGCACAGTGAGTCATAAAAAGAGCATCAGTCAGCACAATTTTCCAGCTCTTTCCCTTTTTCTTTAAGAAGCAGAAGCAGGACTTTGGACATCCCTGTGATCTTTTGGGTTGGTAGATTTGTTTTCTTAACTCTCTGCAGTTTCACCTTTGCTCTCCTCATGCCATTGCTGGTTTTGGTTTTCTCCTTATGCCCTAATCATTGAGTCCCTTGCCAGTTTCTCATTATGGCAGGCACACCAACTTCTCAGCTCTCTGATCACAAAAATGTACCATGCCTCTCATAGCCTTCCAGTTGTCTGTAATCAAGTGTGACAGGGCTACTTGGCTGAATTAATGGCAACAAAAGCATAGGAATCTGAGAAGCAGAAGTAGCAAGGCAGAGATGCCCGCAGTGGGCTGACACCAGCTGTGGCACCCACTCCAGGCAGTGCATTATCCATCCAGCACCAGCTGTAGCACTCACTCCTGGCAATGCAATATCCATCCAGCACCAGCTGTAGCACCCACTCCCAGCAGTGCATTATCCATCCAGCACCAGCTGTGGCACCCACTCCAGGCAGTGCATCATCCATCCAGTACCAGCTGTAGCACCCACTCCAGGCAGTGCATTATCCATCCAGCACCAGCTGTGGCACCCACTCCAGGCAGTGCAGTATCCATCCAGCACCAGCTGTAGCACCCACTCCCAGCAGTGCAGTATCCATCCAGCACCAGCTGTAGCACCCACTCCCAGCAGTGCATTATCCTTCCAGCACCAGCTGTGGCACCCACCCCAGGCAGTGCATTATCCATCCAGCACCAGCTGTGGCACCCACTCCAGGCAGTGCAGTATCCATCCAGCACCAGCTGTAGCACCCACTCCAGGCAGTGCAGTATCCACATTGCCTTCCTACACCTCCTGCTCTGCTGTGGCCCAGATCGTGACCATCTCAGGCTATATAAGGCACAGGCTGTTGTTCCCAAGGAGAAGCATATGGATACTTATGCAATCTTGTTTAGTGCTAGCTTGCAATGATACTCTAGGTTTGGGTCCAAATTTCCCTGAACTTCTGCTGCCCCATTTTTAGTGTAGAGCAGAGAGGCGTGTCAGGAAAGAAGTTCCAGTGTATTTCTGTTTACAGCTCTCTGTTGCTGGGAGATACTACATCATTATTGTGCTGTACTGATAACCCAGGTTTGGGTTACATGTATGAATTAGTTATTTGATAGATTACCTAACAGTTGTTTTTCTCTCTGACCAGTGCTCAGAGATCTGAGGCACTCCTGTGTTTTAGGAACACTAGCAGAGCTTTGGACACAAGCACACAGTGATGACTTGGCACTTGGCAAGTAAAAGACAAACTGTTCAGTCGTGGCCCTAAACTAATTTCAGTTCAACCAGTCAACAGTGGTGCAGCATGGACTGTGCTGATTAAAAGCAAAACTGAAAAACTGAAGCTAGGTTTGACAATGCTCCAGCTTGGAACAAGCTCATCACATGGGAGTCTGTCTCCTTTTACATTCAGTTCCTGATAGCCTTGGGCCTCAGGCATCCTGCTGCCTGTTTGGTTTCTTATTTTCTCTAAAGGGAATTAATTTCCTTTTCTCAGCTTCCTAGAGAGAGTTAATGGCCCGGTCCCAAATCTGAGATGTTTTCATCTTAGTAGTTGTGTTACCTGCTCATGCTTTTACTCTCTGAGAGAACCTACCTCTGCAAGTCTTTGCTTATAGCAACACTCTCCATGTGAGCAAGCAGGCAGTGGAACATGCACAGTTACATCCGTAGTGAAGAGTAATCACAAAAGTGAGGACTTACAGCAGGTGGCTCCAAGTATTTAGAATAAACCAAACTAGGTTGGAAGAGACCTTCAAGATCATCGCGTCCAACCCATCAACCAATCCAACCCACCCAAACAGCTAACCCATGGCACCAAGCACCCCATCAAGTCTCCTCCTGAACACCTCCAATGACGGCGACTCCACCACCTCCCTGGGCAGCCCATTCCAATGGGCAATCACTCTCTCTGTATAGAACTTCTTCCTAACATCCAACCTGAACCTCCCCTGGCGCAGCCTGAGACTGTGTCCTCTTGTTCTGGTGCTGGCTGCCTGGGAGAAGAGACCAACATCCGCCTGTCTACAACCTCCCTTCAGGTAGCTGTAGAGAGTGATAAGGTCACCACTGAGTCTCCTCTTCTCCAGGCTAAGCAACCCCAGCTCCCTCAGTCTTTCCTCATAGGGCTTGTGTTCCAAACCCCTCCCCAACTTTGTTGCTCTTCTCTGGGCTCGTTCCAGCAAGTCAACATCCTTCCTAAACTGAGGGGCCCAGAACTGGACACAGGACTCAAGGTGTGGCCTAACCAGTGCAGTGTACAGGGGCAGAATGACCTCCCTGCTCCTGCTGGCCACACTGTTCCTGATGCAGGCCAGGATGCCATTGGCCCTCTTGGCTGCCTTGGCACACTGCAGGCTCATGTTCAGCCTGCCATCGACCAGTACCCCCAGGTCCCTGTCTGCCTGGCTGCTCTCCAGCCACTCTGACCCCAGCCTGTAGCTCTGCCAGGGGTTGTTGTGGCCAATGTGCAGAACCCGGCACTTGGATGTGTTCAATCTCATGCTGTTGGATTCTGCCCATCTGCTATGTATGTATGTATGTATCTGCTATGTAGCCATGCTACATAGCTTCACAATCTCTTGGTTGTTTTGGTCTCAGGTATTACTCTTACATGTCTTCTTCATGTGTGGGCTTGTAGCTTTGCTCTGTTCTACAAAAGACAACACAAAGGTGGTAATCAGTTTCTCATTTAATGACGAGAAATTAATCTACCTCATGAAATGCCTTTTTTACTGTGATTACTACTATTACAAGTCACACAAATTTGTTGCAACAGCGAAGTGCCTTTCAGTAGGTCATCACTTTCAGCTGTTATGCCATGAGACATTTCTCTACATTTTCCCAAAATAAGTGAATGACAAAGTTTCAAGCTTTCTAGGCCAGAAAAATCTGTTTATAGCACAAGAATCTCTTTCACTGGCTTTTGCTGGAAAGCTTGCATCTGTGTGTGACAACAGCACTTAGCTTCAGGTGACAACATGCTGAAAAAAATCCCCAGCTGCAATTTCCAGTGTCATACCACATCTGCTGGGACTGAGTGGTCACTGTAATCAACAAGAAATGAGAAAAGACTGGTAGGAAGTCAGTGGCTGGCATGGAGATTAAATACAAAGCTAAGCCTGTAACCAGAAGCTAAACTCTGATTCAGGACAATTCTCCTGGTTTTGTGTTTGTGGACTGTGGCATTAGCTGATGAGAGGTATTGAGCAGTTTGACTTGAGATATTTTCCTTTTCCTACGTACTGCAACCAGTAATGGAATGCAGTTGGTTGGCTAACAAGGTTCCTTGTGATAGCTTTCAGATGTGAAGTTATTGATCACATTAAATGATTATCTAAGACTGGTGCTACTGATTGCAGCCAAATGCTGTTGAGCTAGTAGTTCACATATTTGTCTTACAGTATTCCATGCTTTTGTTGTACTCAACCCCCCCCCAAGCCCCCCAAAAAACCCAAACTCAACCCAACCCAAAAAAGCTAAAAGAAAAAAAAAAGGGGTGTGGGGGTGGGGGGAATAAATTAAAAAGGAGCTATGCTATCCATAGAACTTGTCAGAAAAAGTAACTGAAGAAAATCACCCCTACCTCAGCAGGTAGAGGATACCCAAAAGGTAAGACAGAAACAGGGAGATACTGATCTAGCAGGCACAAAGTCATTGTTCTTGCCTTTTACATGACACAGATTAACAGAAGGCCAGAAAAAAAAGTCATCATCCTCTGCAGTTCAGCCATTAAATATGACTGCACAGGAGGTTTTGTCTGGGAGGAACATTTCAGGCTAAGCCCTGAACCAAGGCATACTGAAGCCTTGTTTTTCTGAGGCAGCAAAATCTGTTCCTTTGACCCTAGCCTCCCTCTCCATTCCCTGCATACATCGTCTATAAGAAAATTGTTTACAATCTGCTTTCTGCTCCTTTAAACAAGAGGTGAGTCCTGACAGGGCAGAACTGCCCTTTGACATCCAAGGTGAGTTTGCCTCCAGATTCATAGCTATCAAAGTGGGCTAAATCCCATTCAGAGCGAGCTTTCTTCCAGAGGTTGGGTGGATAACTTGGAGCACAGCGAGCTTATCCAGGCAGTAGATGGCAGACTGTTCCCAGGAATGGCGAAGGGACTGTGACTCAAATCTTTGTTAATGCCCATGGGGCTGCAATTAAAGGTGATGTAAAGGTGGAGAGACTCCCAGGGTTCAAACAGACTGGCTGCTTTCATAAAGCATGCCAGGGATACCCTGGTGAGGACTTGCCAGAAGAGAGGATACCATATCTGTGCACCCTGCACTATCAGTTTCTGAAGGAACTGTGTCAGCTTACCCTGCCCTGCAACAGCTGGGTGCCCTTGGTCTTGCTTTGGGGTACTTGCCACTGCTGCTGGTGTGTTAATGCTCACATAGCTTTGCCACTCCTGCAGAACAACATGCCTGTATTTTATGCACTACTCATAAATCCCTCCTAAGGCCAGATACCTCTTTTCTAATCAAGCAGAGTTTAACACATGGACTATTACATCTGAAGATGTCTACAGGTAACTGAAGGCATCCATTGCTCCCTTCATACCTGTAACATTAGTGGTGTGGCTAAAGCAATCTCCAAGAGGCCTATTGAAACTGCTGCTGGACAGTAATGAAAAAGCTGAGATACAGTCATTGGACAAAGGTGGGGTTCACACTTGCCCTTCTCTGGAGCAAATCTTTTCTCTACTTAGCAGATATTTTTTCCATGCTTGAATTCACCTTGAGGCATTCCCACAATGCTCTGCTACTAATAATTAATGCACTTAGGGAAATGTCTTGTCCCTTAGCTTGTGTCTGATGTGTTTCATCACATGGGAAGCTTGTGGTGCTTCCACAAACTCTCTCTCCTATAAGGTATTTTTCATGGCAGTATTTTGCTGTCTGCCAAAGGCTCCATCTAGTATATACTGAGACATTTCATTACCCACCTAGGACTAGGCTGTGGTGTCAAAGCAGAAGACTGCCTAAAGATTGATGAAAACCACTCAGTGCAATGGTTGCTAAACACTTGGGGGAGCTGCCCATCCACTGTGTTAAAAGAGTTAAAAGTAGTGCTGTCACCAGGCAAGATTTAAAAGCAAAAGAATCTATAGACAGAGGAATTTCTGTAATGGGAAAGCTACCCTCCCCACCCTCACTGTAAAGAATTTCTTCCTAATCTCCAGTCTAAATCTCCCCTCCTCAAGCTTTAATCCATTCCCTCTCATTCTATCACTACAAGCCCTTGTAGAAAGTCCCTTCCTGGCTTTCTTGTAGCCTCCTTTCAGGTACTGGAAGGCTGCACTAAGGTCACACTGGAGCCTTTTCTTCTCCAGGGTGAATAGCCCCAACTCTCACCCTGTCCCCACAGGGAAGGTTCTCCAGCCCTCATCATCTTTGTGGCCTCCTCTGGACCTGCTCCAACAGCTCCATGTCCCTCATGCTGGAGGCCCCAGAACTGGAGGCAATGCTGCAGGTGGGGTCTGAGCAGAGCAGAGGAGCAGAATCCCCATCTTGTCTTGTGGCTCTCATTGCTTTGGATCCAGCCCAGCACTGGCTGCCTTCTGGACTCCCAGGGACAATTGCTGGCTCATGGTGAAATAAAGCAGAAGTTGGTTTAGAGTGCTTTGTCTGCTTCTGATATGCAAGCTATGGTGATGAAAGTCTCCCAGCATTTCATCAGGTGAATAGTTACCAAGTAATTGCACTCTTGTCTGTAGTTCTGTGGGAAGCAGGATTCTGTTTAGGCTGCTAGTGTGGCTGTCAGCAATGACAGCAGCACTTCATGGTGGAGAGTGGTGTTCATTACAGTGAAGTGGTATTCAAATCATAGTGGAACACCAGCCAAACAACCGGGCCAGCAAAGACAGCTGCAGCTGAGCTAATGGCCTTTTCACAATCTTGCCATTGCTGAAAGTGTGGTCAGAAAGTGAGAGGGAGCAATCAACAGAGCTGGTGTTTTGGCACATGCTCTAAGGCTGAGTGTGGCAGGTAGAATGGAGAGCTGAGGAGATTGCAGACCCATTTGGGTCACATCTGTGGCCAGGTAATTTCTGTGGTTAAAGCATGAAACTAAGCAACAGCGACTTCTGTTGCTTACTACAGTTTAATGTATTTGTTGCCACATTTGCTGTCCTTCACCTCTAGCCTATGAGCAATTTAGAGGTGAGTGCAAATAGCCATGTAGAAGACAGCACAGTAATTGTGCTGGAATCATAGAATCAATAAGGTTGGAAAAGACCTCAGAGTTTATCAAGTCACCCATCACCTCATGACTAACTAAACCATGTCTTCAGATTGTCTGCTCACCACAGTGTGCTGTAAACACCCATCTTCCCAAACAGTGAAAGGGAGGGAAAGGGAGGGAAAGGAAAAGGAAAAGGAAAAGGAAAAGGAAAAGGAAAAGGAAAAGGAAAAGGAAAAGGAAAAGGAAAAGGAAAAGGAAAAGGAAAAGGAAAAGGAAAAGGAAAAGGAAAAGGAAAAGGAAAAGGAAAAGGAAAAGGAAAGCCTTCATTTATCAGAAAATTTTAATTTGCTTATTGGGAGGGTCTCAACTCACAGACCACAGTGGGTTTTGATCCACATCTTCCTCTACCAAGAGTCTTTATTTCCTGTGCATAAGTGATTGATAAATATTTATTCCAGGAGGATATCACAGAGGATAGACAAGGTTCTCCTGGAGGGCTGCTTACATCAGTAGCAAATGCTCTCATTTCTTTACCAGAGTAAGAGGCTATGTTTGAGTTGTTCATTAAAGTCTTCTGCCCTGGAGGAGGTGTTCTGTACTGTAAAAGTACTGCTGTATTAATGTCACAAATTAAGAAACTGTCTTACAACGAGCAGCAATTTAATAATCATATACATTTTGATCTTGAGTCCATCTGAACAAAAAGTAGGCTTCAGATCTGCTTCAGCTGTTGCTGCTTCCTGAAGAGCAGCCAGGAGAAGCTCTGGGAATGCCTTAAAACACGAAAAATGGAAGTGCTCTGCTTTTAAGAAGTGCCACAAATGTCCTCAGTCAGCTGTGGGTATTACAGAGTTTTACTAATCTTCCTGTAATGCTTGCTCCAGATGCTGCCAGCGCTAACATTTAGAGAGTGCAGAAGATGTGCTTACCTATTGGGGCCTTAAGTAGCAAGTTTTTAAGTCTGCCTATGTTTTTAATCCTCATCTTCCTGAACAAAGGGCTTTATGAGCAGCCTGCACCTGTGAATCTTTGTGCTTCCTTGTAGACTAAAATTTTATCAGTTTTTGTTTGGGGGGGAAACAGAAACATAACCTTTGTCTGTTGAGGCTTAATCCAAACTCAAGGGGTTTTGAACTGAAGAGATTCATTTTTTTCAGTATTGTATTAGTTACTCTGGTTTCTGTTCCTCACCACCCCTAAGACAATGCATTTAGGTGTGAAGAAATGATGCCTTGTGGATCAAATATCCCTGCATGACATCTACAAAAGCAGGGAGCCACCGTCACTCTGCAGGTCAGAGGAGCTGCGCTGTGTTGACACTGTGCCTGCAGCATTCGGGGCTTTGAACAAGCAAGTTCCAGAATGAGATCAGTTCCATCTGAGGAGGTTGCTGACTGAGGTAGAAAGTGCTGTGTATGCACCAGAAAACCTTACTACAGAGCTTCTAGTTGCTACCATAATTACCTTAGAGGGTGATGTCACTGCTGGAGGGCAAAGGTAGTGATAGGACTAGGGGGAATGGAATGAAGCTGGAGGTGGGGAGATTCAGGCTGGATGTGAGGAGGAAGTTCTTCCCCATGAGAGTGGTGAAACCCTGGAATGGGTTGTCCAGGGAGGTGGTTGAGGCCCTGTCCCTGGAGGTGTTTAAGACCAGGCTGGATGAGGCCCTGCCCAGCCTGATCTAGTGTGGGGTATCCCTGCCCATGGCAGGGGGGTTGGAACTAGATGATCCTTGTGGTCCCTTCCAACCCTGACTGATACTATGATACTATGATACCACTGTCAAGGCATCAGTGCTTTAAAAAATCTCTTCTTACAGAAGGAGCAAACCTGAAGAGTCCCTTTGGTTTGAAGGCTCTAAGCACATGGAAAGCTCCATCATTTTTCACTCACAGATGTTGAATTGTTTCTTTCTTGTGCTTTGTTGCAGTGCTTTTTGCTTGGGGCCAGGGTGCTTTCTAATCACAGTCTGTAGGTTTTACTAAGCAAATTGCAATATGGCTGAACCTTAGCTGGCACTTACCACTTTAACTCCACTGGAGAAGTTTTGCTTGATTTAATCACAGCAAGACAGAGTACTTTTACTGTTAGTGAGCTTCAGGACCTCCACTGCTAATGTATGTCATCTTTATTAAACATTTATTGATTCCAAAGTGACATCATCTGAACCTCTCTGTCACATTCTGTGGAACTTGTGTTCCCTGGATCCTGTCCCAAAGTGCACAGATATTTTCAGGTATGACTACCTGTTATCAACATGTGCCCCTCTGATAGAATTACTTCCTGACAGCTTCTGCTGCACCTAGAATTTATTTGCTCCTCTCCTGAAATTCTCTCTAACAACTTAGGCTTGAGTAGCATAAACCACAAAAGATGTCTCAGACACTTCACATTTCACTTTGTGTCTGGAAGTACTCTTTTTGTGAGAAATAATCCTAAAAAACACAGGCCCCATTCAACTTCTTGTGGAGTGCAGCTGACTGACTTTCTCATGCCATAAGCCCAGTTCTTACTACACATTCTCAGTCAACAGTATATCTGCACTTGGCCAGCTCCTGCCTGCCACTAATAACAGCATAACCTGTCCTTAAGTGAGAGCTGTGGCTACAACATCAGGTTACTGCTCAGCAGATGTACATTCCAGAGCTGGGGTCAGTCTTGCAGCTTGTCCTGAGCTTTACCCCATGTGAATACACTGTTGATGGTACCCGAGGTAGCTCAGGCTTGTTTCCTGGAGCTGCTCTAGCACTTCTGACTGCAGTGTGGACAATCCTTTAAGTTTTTGTGCTGAGATCTCAGAAGTACTAGCTACAGTCTGAAGCTTGAAGCTTGTACACCCAAAACATCTGATTTAAGGATAGCCTTTCATCTTCTTGCAGCTTTGCCCCAAATTGTTATACAACAAAACATCCTTACTGTGTAAGAATCATCACTTGATGATAGCATTTCCTAAAACAGATGGAAGGGAAATGTCAGGGATACTAATGAAAGCTTTTTACTGAGTGGGAAATACTCAGAATGTGGGCACCTCAGTAGCTGTCACTGCAAGAAAATGCAGTGGTATTTGGGAAGTGCTGTATTCTCACAAGGCTTTGCTGTTCTGTTTGGCTCATGCTATTTTATGTATATAGCCAGTAATATTATAGATGTGTCCACATTGAGGGCTGTAATACTGAGGGCTGATTAGTGGTAGCTGACTCAGTTGAGCCCACAGGTGTGAGTCCAAGTCAACCCAGGAGCAGTGTATTCACACTGATATGAGTGCTATGCCTGAGTGAAGAGCAGCTCCTCCTCTAGCCTTCTGCACCTCACCAGCACTCCTTTGCTTGAGCACATGATTGCTCATGGGATCTGTTATGATGAACCTGCTGTTGGCACCTGTCTGTGGAGTTGACTTGATTTTTAAAAAGGCTTCTCCATGGTAATGTAATTCACAGTATCCTCTGCAGGACTACAGGATAACAAAATCTTGATTCAGTCCTTGAAACATGTCATGATAAGCAGTGTTTTGTCTAGCAATATTGGTGCTTAACATGCTAGTTTATGACACTAGAGGAGCAATTATGGAAACACATTCCCTGCCCTTAGGAGCCTGCAATCTAACCAAAATGTATTGCACAGAAGAGATCAACATACAAAGAGCAGAGTCGTCATTTTCCTACTTTCAGTGCCTGTCTTGCTAACACAGGGGGGGTTGAACAGAGCAAGGAGTTAAAGGAGTTATTGTAAATGAAAATGAAAGGTGATGAACAGCGTGATAGCTTGAGGAATTATTGTAAGAGGGGCTCAAAGAAACCAGATTATAGGAGGGACATGATGCAGAACACAGAACAGATGCATCAGAGAAAAGATGCAGAGCAAAGGATCATTCATGACAGGGACCTCAGAAAAATAGGAAAGAATGTAGCAACTGAAAATGGATTTAATGTATTTACTCATCCATATTACCAAAGATACAGACACTGACCGAGGTCTTTTTGTTCGATGCCTGGATACGAGACAGAGCTCCCCTCAGTTTCTACTAATTTCAGTGGGAGCTGTGGTAGTGTAACTCCTTTGAAAGGCAGGCTGCAGACTTTCATTAGCTGAAGGCCAAGGTCAGAACTTTTCAGGAATAACTGCAGAATCAATATGCCCAAGTGCTGCTATGACTCTTTTTCACACAGTAATTGCAGCTTCTGCTGGCTGAAAACACTTTCCTGTGCATTGACAAAACAGCTGCTTACAAGAAGTAAGGAAATTATTGCAGATTGTGATTTTCAAGCAAGATTCATTGAGCAGGGTAAGAGAGAAGCAGAGGGCTCCATGGGAATAGGCAATACATATATATAGAAAGCATAGGCAATAGTATCCCTTCACCCCACTAGTTAAAGGATGACTAATAGTAGTGAAAACCCTACAGATGGAAACAGGAGTCAGAAGTAACTTCCTCAGCAGGATGTCTTCCTGCAGTAGTTCTCCCTGCAGCTGGTGGAGTCTTCCAGTTGCTAGGCCGCAGATACCTCAGCTCTTCACTGAATATGCTTCAGAGACTAGATTGGCCAGAGCAAACTGTTGCATATATGCAACAAAAAGGATGGCTTGATATCTGTCTTCTCTCTCTTTCATTTCCTTCCCTCCCTGTTAGATGCTTTGGTAGTCATTCCTGCCCCTGCAGCGTCCGTAGTGGTACAGGAGGTAGAGCAGTACAAGGTCCAGAATGAACAACAGGCCAACAGCAACATCGAACCCGATGAAAATGTCTGTCAAGGAAAAACAGCAGCAGGGATTTCATGAAAGGCACAGGTGTGTGTCATCTGGGATACAGAGGTAACAGTCTCATTACAGACACGTGCAATGGAATTGTGCATCAGTCTGGGCACAGGCATCAGTCTTCTGTTCATGTGCATCAGTGTGTGCCTGTGCACCAGTCTGGGCACATGCATCAATCATCTATGCTTATGCACCAGTCTGGGCACATGCATCAATCTTGTGTGCATATGCATCAGTCTGGGCACATGCATCAATCATCTGTGCCTATGCATCAGTCTGGGCACATGCATCAATCATCTGTGCTTATGCATCAGTCTGGGCACATGCATCAATCTTGTGTGCATATGCATCAGTCTGGGCACATGCATCAACCATTTGTGCATATACATCAGTCTGGGCAGATGCATCAATCTTGTGTGCATATGCATCAGTCTGGGCACATGCATCAACTGTTTGTGCATATACATCAATCTGGGCAGATGCATCAATCTTCTGTGCATGTGCATCAGCCTGGGCACATGCATCAATCTTCCGTGCATATGCATCAGTCTGGGCACATGCACCAGTCCGGGCACATGCATCAATCTTCTGTGCTTATTCATCAGTCTGGGCAGATGCATCAGTCTTCTGTGCATGTGCATCAGCCTGGGCACATGCATCAATTTGGGCATATGCATCAATCTTCCATGCATGTGCAGGCCATTTTTGTGTTGCATCTACCAAAGGTCTGATGTGTCCAACATACACAGCACCCACACCCATATTTCTGCCTGACATGTTCCACAAGTGGAGCTCTACTTTTGGCCATGGCCTATAGCTATCTCCTTATGTGAGCAAGCATGTGAGCAATAACAGGACTGCCTTCACACTGGTGGGCCAGCTGGCTTTCCCTGCCCACAGTGAGGCTGATCCACTCTTGTTAAAGGCAGACGTGTCTGTTGTGTGAAAAGTGCAAAGTCTGAAGCCACCGATACAAATTCTGCCTCTATGTCTTTGTAGAAAATACAGAGCTGTTACACTACCTTTCATTTTGTCTTTCTTCCCACATTCTTTTGCCCAATTTTCTGTAATTATGGGTGAGACTAGTTCAGCAAACTTCTCAAGTGGACAAGAAGGAGTGCATCCTGGCAGGGTGAGCAGGTAAGGATCCTTTGAGGAGTCGTTCCGGTAGAGCATTTCAATGCTGTATTGCCTGATGAATGGAATGGAATGGAATGGAATTAACCAGGTTGGAAAAGACTTTTGAGATCACTGAGTCCAACCTATCACCCAACACCATCTAATCAACTAAACCATGGCACCAAGCGCCTCATCCAGTCTCTTCCTAAACACCTTCAGTGATGGTGACTCCACCACCTCCCTGGGCAGCCCATGAACAATATTCAAAAGGTTTATTGAGGAAGGTTTTTAAAGAGATGGTTTCCTATTTAGAGACATAGGCTCTAACATCCTACTCTAGAACCTCTTCTTCAAGAATGGAAGCTTTGTGAAAGACACCTGCAAAGGCCACTTTGCCAAAGCTGGTTACGTTACTGCACAGATCACCAGTCAGCTCAGAAGGTCCTCCTGAAGGCTCCTTGAATGGCAGCAGCACCAGGTGCTGCTATGCCCACCAGTTTACCTTGAGATTTATGAGATGTCTTGGAAATTCTGCTACCATTGGAAGAATTGGGAAAATGCCTTTTAGCACTGACTTCCACCTGATCAGGCCTGTTTTCAGCTTTTCTCTCTGTCTTTCAGAGCAGACAGATACCTGCACATCCAGCACATGGGGTGTCTCCTGCTTTAGACAGAACTTTGCGCCCCTGGACTGCTCAGTGAAGTATCAGTCTAAAATGAATTCCTATCTCCTCACACTATTTGGGAGGAAAGTTATTTTGGTGCAAAGGGAAACAAAATTGCAAACACTCCTTGTTCTTGCATAGTTTAGAAGATACTTGCCCACTGCTTTCTTGGTAGAGTTCAAAGAAGTGGCAAGCAGCATATGGTGGCAGTTTGCCATTGAAAATATTGAGAGCAATCTGGAGGGCCCCAACTGTGGTGTCATGCTATTGGAAAACAAACAAACAAACAAACAAACAAACAGACAAATTCATTACTGAAAGTCAGTTAAGTCAAATATCATTAATCCAGAATAATGAGACAAGAGCAGAGAGAGAGTGGAACTCAAGATAAAACAAAACCTATGTAAATATGACCATTAAATTATATTGAGAAAAGCACCTTAACAGATTACTGCAGGCAGCAGAGTTACTGCAGTCTGTGTCTTGTACCATCTGGCAGTGTTTTGGGAGAAAGAAAGATGTGGCCCAAGTAATAAATGTAGTTTTCCAATGCCTTGTGCTACTCCTTCCTTCAGGAGTGTCTTTTGGTTCCAAGGTCAGATTAAGACAGTATAAGGAAGATCAGTTTCAAAAATAAGGCTTTACTTGGCCTCAAGGCATTAAAGCAGCAGTGGAAATTCTGGATGCACTTCTTCCTTTTAACAAACAATATAGTATGGCTAGAGACCATGTAGGCAGCAAGAAAGATTTCAGGTGTTGAGCCATTTCTGTAGGAGGAAAGACTGAATGAAGTAGGACTCTGTCTTGCAAAAGGGAAGATGGAAGAAGTGTGATAGAAAGTAGTAAATTGATGAGCGACCCAGGAGAAGTGAATAAAGAATGAGTGTTCCCTGTAGAAATGTTAGGAAGGAGCTAAATCAGTACTGAGTTTAAATAAAAAGAGTAGAGAAGATGTTTTTTTTTTCTTTTAACAGGCAAGCCATCACCACAGGATGTTGCAGAGGACAGAAGTATAAATGCACTTAAAAAGTGGCCAGATAAATTGAGGGAAGAAAGTCTGTCAAGATCTATTAAACAGAGAGATTGTCTTTCAGGAAGTCCCTAAGCCACAGGCTGCTGGAAGGTTGTAGCAAGGGAAGCAACGCTCTGTGCTGGCATTGTTCTCATTCTGCCCTGCTGCTGGCCATTATTAGGGACAGGATAATGAATGAGCCAAGCGGATCTTGGTCTGACCCAAGTGGCCCTCTTCATCCTTGAAATAAAACCCAAAAGAATCCACAGCTCTGTCACCTTTTTGCAAGCAGAGGAAGGGGTTGGAGGCACAGCTGGAGTTCTGCTAGGTGCCAGCATTTCTGGAGCGCTCAAGGAAAGATGCAACTTCTAGAAGCTGCACCATTAAACTGCAGGGGAAATGGATGATAACATGCATGGTTCTCTTTACCAAATACAGTTTGAAACTGAGGTGAGATCTGTGCTCCTGCTGCCTTCTTGTACTGGCTGGTGTTCAATTTCTTAGCTGAACTGTACTACATTAGATTATTCCTTCATTTAACTTGCTGATTGTTCTCCTTAAGAGAGTAAAATCAAAGCAAAATTAATGAAAGATGAAAATACTCACTGCAGAGTAGACCTCCATTTTTCTCTGTTTTGAAGAATTGGCAGCTTGTTTAATGCTATTCAAAATAGTATTCACAAGGACACCTTAAAAATATGGGAAAGAGAAAGAGGAAGATGAAGATTAACATTTGCATAGAAACCAAAGAGGCAAAATATTTTGAGTACCAAACAGCAGATATCTGTTCAGTCTGTTTAGTCCCAACAAGTCACACACCATACACTGTCCTTCTCCAGACCAGAGAAGCACATGAGATGAGGGCAGCAGAAATTCCCTGCAGCAGTCTCTACCATTCTGGGGAACTGCTATGCCCATGGGCACTAGAAAAGCCCAGCACACGTGGTTCCAAGTCAAGGCTCTGTATCAACAGTTCTGCATGTGTAAGGTGACAGGGTGCTGCACAATCATCATCTCCTCCTCCCTGAGGGCTGTGCACTTTGTGACTTACCTCCTTGAAGTCGTGATTTCTCTTCTGTTTTGTAAAGGCCAAATAGTGATAACAAGGCCAACTCTGCCAGCTTTTCCATCTTGTCAATGACATCTTTGGTGGCCCATCCAGGGAGAGTGTAATTGTGAATACCCTAGGGAGAAAGGAAAACAAAAGGATTGGGTTTTCTTCTGCTGGTCTGTGTCATCCTATTGCCTAGCATCATACTACTGTTTCAGAGACAGTCCTGCAATTCCTGCTCAGGGTGGTTTCACTCACCACCATGCCTCAAGTCACACTGTGTGGGAATGGGGACCAACCTGAAGTGAGTGAACAGAAGAGGGGAACACCTGTGTGAAAGTGATCCCTTGTAGGTACCATGTGTTCTTACTATAAAGACATGTCTTTTGTTCTGCTAGTGTGAGAGACCACAGATGTGTTCTCTTCCTTTCCTGTGGATCTTCACACTATCACCTTGCTCATTTCCACACAGTTGCCCAGATACCAGTTCCATCAGTAGCCATTTCCAGACACCTGTTCCTTGCTATTCCTGTAGAAGTAAGAGTGTCCCACAGGATGTAAGTGCCTCAGCACTTTGTGTGTTGCCAATACTGACTGGGGCAAATGGAATCACATCCCATACTTGGGGCCAGTCTGCTTTTATTCACCAGCAGCAATCATCATCTAATTTTCTAACTGATAGATCATATTCTTACCTCTCATTTTCAACATCTAAGTATTTTGATGTTTACCTGTTGATAGATTAAAGCAAATAATTTCATTTTCCTGTTAAAAATCATAAATATGTCCTAGGCAACATGCTCAAATAATTCTACACCAGCATATTGGGAAGGAAAATGAGGGAATAAAGGGAATAGATTTTGGTACCAGCGCTTCAGGATACAACACCAAATGACAACAATAGTTTCCCATGCTGTAAACCATGTTTTGGGGCTCTCTTTTACCAATGCACTAAATTAGAACTTAGATTCAAATTAAAAGCTAATAATAATCCAAGAGAGAAGGCAACTCATTCCTTTGAAGCCACAATGCCATGGTTGAACTTGAGCTCTATTCTTTCCCAACCTCTAATGCCTCATTGTTACCTCGCAGTGCAGAGTGTCATACGTATTCCAGAGCTGGAAGTTGTCCAGGATTTTAAGATGGTTTAGTTCAAGCCCTGTGTTAACTGCCATTGTTTGTAAAAAATCCTGGGGAAAATAAAGTGAGGAGTGAATACACATGGAACACACATGCATGTAGCATCATTGCACTCAGCCTGGCAGCACTGCACTGCTTGATTTTACACAGGTGGAACCTTTGTAGCAGAAGATTTTAGCTGCAGATTTCATGTGGTAAGCATTTCAAGGTACTGATCTCTTTCACACATCGCTTTTTGTCAGCCTTGCTATGGGTAAGTCCGGTGATTGCTGTGCTGCACTCTCCTCTCCCTCTTCTGACTGCTCCAGGAGGCTACCTCAGTTATCTCAAGCCTTCACATGTAAGGAAGGTGTGACCGTTTGAGGCAGTGCCTTTAACAAAGGGACACCATGGCCGAATGTTTTGTTAACAAGACAGGTCTAAACTAATTTCATTGGTGGAGAAGCAGAAGCACTGCCTTAGGTTTTGATTCCCAGTGGGACTTGTCTCAGTCTTGTCTTGCACTTTCTCCTTCCCGCAGCTCACAGCTTCTGGGCTTTTGGCCAGACTGACCTTGGAAAAAGATAAGGCCACTGCTAACCCACTTGCTCTAACCATATAACTGCTTTTAATTAACAATTGCTCCTTTTTCTCTCTTTCTAACCCTCTCTGGGGAAAAGGGGAGAGAAGGGGGGTACAGGTCCTGGGGAACCCTCCTCAGTACAGGAGGGAATCTCATTTCTGTGTTACTTTGTTGTATATTTTTGTATATATTGCAAATACTGTAAATTCTGTACACGAACCTGCATTTCCTAAACTGCTTTGTAAATATAGCACATTCCTTTGCTAATCCAGCTGTGGTTTTTTTTTTTCCCTTTCAATTTTCTTCCCTTTACTTACAGGGGGCGGAAGAAGGCTTTGCGGCCTTCCCCTTCAACCCTCAACAGAAGGGGAAGGCACTAAGAGGAAAGGAGCATGAGAAAAAGATGAGGAGAAAATAGAAAATTAGAGAGAGATGAGGCAAAAAAGAAATTGAAAAGCTAGGTTTTCCTCCTGCCATTGGAGGGGAGCTGAATATCAAAGTAATAGTTTCACCACAATTCAACATGTGGATTCTTGCTATATGCCACCACAGAAAAATAAAAGGAGTCCTTAGTATGCCTTATTCCTGTGTGAACTGTTTCATAGCAGCAGCTGAGAGGATAGCTGTGGAGTCATCATAGTATCATAGTATCATTCAGGGTTGGAAGGGACCACATGGATCATCTAGTTCCAGCCCCCCTGCCATGGGCAGGGACACCCCACACTAGATCAGGCTGGACAGAGCCTCATCCAGCCTTGGTCTTAAACACCTCCAGGGATGGGGCCTTGGCCACCTCCCTGGACAACCCATTCCAGGGTTTCCCCACTCTCATGGGGAAGAACCTCCTCCTCACATCTAGCCTGAATCTCCCCACCTCCAGCTTCATTCCATTCCCCCTAGTCCTATCACTACCTGAGATCCTGAGAAGTCCTTCCCCAGCCTTCCTGTAGCCCCCTTCAGATACTGGAAGGCCACAATTAGGTCACCTCGGAGCCTTCTCTTCTGCAGACTGAACAGCCCCAACTCCTTCAGTCTGTCCTCATAGGAGAGGTGTTCCAGCCCTCTGATCATCCTTGTGGCCCTTCTCTGGACACCTTCCAGCACCTCCACATCCCTCTTGTAATAGGGGCTCCAGAACTGGACACAGTACTCCAGGTGGGGTCTCACCAGGGCTGAGTAGAGGGGGAGGATCACCTCCCTTGCCCTGCTGGCCACACTTCTCCTGATGCAGCCCAGGATCTGATTGGCTTTGCAGGCTGCAAGTGCACACTGAGAGCTCATGTTGAGCTTTTGGTCCACCAGCACCCCCAAGTCTCTCTCCTCAGGGCTGCTTTCCAGCCAGTTACTGCCCAGCCTGTATTTGTGCCTGGGATTGCCTCGACCCAGGTGCATTCTTCCCTTCCCCACTGCAGGTGAGTGAGGCTGACCAGAGCAGTTGAGCCAGCAGCATGTCAGAAATTCCTTTAGGAAGATGTTTACAGATCAGTAGACCTGAGTTATATGCAGCTCTAACTAGCCTGAAAAAAATGACTGTTAGATTCATAGTTGTAAATATTAATATAGAGAAGTACAAGACATGAGCCTCAAACACACTTTTTGACCATATTGGCCCAGAATGCTGATTTAAAGGGAGTCCTCACAGTTTTGGCAAACTGCTTTAAGCAAAAGGAAATAATGCAATTCCATAACTGCTCCAGCTGAATTACTTTCCTCCTTCTCAGATTGTGTTTCCTTTCTGCTTTGTCTTACCATGTATGGTTGTATTCTGGTTTGAAATTCATTAGATGTTTGTGTTTCATTCTGAAGCTCATCAAAGCGTGGACAGTCAGGCAGAGGAAAATGCAGCCTCTGAAACAGGAGAAGTGAAACTTGAAGTAGTTGTAGAATTAATCAGCACAGTTCTAGATGTTCTGGTGGTGCTGCTGGAATGTTTGTTAGAAAGAGTGAGGCCCATGCTACAGCATGAGTTTGTGTCATTTGACTTTATTATGAGTGGATTGTGGATGTGTAAAGAGCTCTGCTCTGTCCTGGGGTGAACGTTAGCAGACTGCCCTTCCAGTGCCTCTTTGCTTTTTGGTTTGGCAGCAGGAAGTTTGCAGCAGCCAGCCACAGATACCAGCACACTTGCGCTGGGATTGCCAGGGCTCCATTTTTGCCTCTAACAGAAGCACACTGGAGGGTGAAGGCTCAAAGCTACAGCATGAAACTAGGGAATGTTGTTTAATGACACAATAACAAATGTTTCTTTTGCTCTGTGGCTTAATTATCGCCCTCTGTGTATAATTAATTAAGCCACTCCCTTTGGCCTCATTAAGCAGTACTGTTGCCTGTCAGGTCTTGATAGATCTCAGTGGCTGACAAATAAACTGTGATTAGGGCTTTTCACTAGACTCTATTTGGTGTCAATTTCCCCCTTTGTGTTGCTTAGGACTTGAAAATAGCTCCGCCAGCTGCTTCGACTAACAAAAGGAACTATATTTTTTCCAGGCGGTTTGCATATTTAACCGCGATTTTGAGCTGCCTCAGAGGTGTGTTTCAGTGCAATGTCAGCTCCTGAACCAGCTGCAGAAGTGATGAGGTTCAAGAGATTCCTAACAAATGAGCTTGCCTTCTCCAAAGAGGGCATTGCTCTGCACCCTGATTCCCTTCCGGGCAATGAGGGTTTACGTGGCCAAGCTCTGTCCACTTTGGTGCTTTAGTGTTCTGGTGAAGGATGCTCCCCTGCTGTCTCACGTTTAAGTAACAGTGGCAGCATTCTCCTCTGTCGAGGGACAGAGGCCAAGTTTAAGCTGAATCACATTGTGCTTAATTACATTTGTGGAGCCCCATTCTGTTTGTAGCAATGGCAGTGGGAGGAAGGTACAGTCACCCCTAAGGACAGAGTTCATCTTTTGATGTTGGTGACTGGGCAGGCAGCTATTTAGCAGGGGCTTTGTGTACCTTTTCTTACAGTCACCTTTTGTCCTCAAAGGCAAAATGAAGTTGGCCTTTCTGCCACTGCACTCAGTAACTTCTTGTCCTTGTTCCAGTGTTCCTCACGCGGTTCTTGTTACAGCAGCCAGTGAAATTAAACTCTAAATCCAAGTCAGAGAGAGCTAGGTGCAGTAAAACTTCTACAAGACCTAATATTTGGGCAGGTCTGCTCTTATTATGAGTCACAAGGCAAGTGCTAGGCTTTCATCAAATGTTTGTGTGGCACTGAGCATAAAAGGGCCCTCGTCTGTAATTAGGGTGCCTAAGTGCTACCAGAATAAGGAATTGAGAGGTCATTTCCATGGCTGGTGACAATTGCATTCCTTGAATAAGCTACGGAGCAAACCTGCCAGGGAGAGCAGGGCTGGCTTGCTGCTTGGTGCTTACAAAAGAACTTTTCTCTGTAGATGCTTAGAGCAACATGCTGGGGCTTGCAGAATATGGCAGTGTGGGTGACAGTTCAGGTGGGCTGCAACTATAGGAGGAGGATTTTCAGGCAGCTGTTACAGCTGACCTGTGACATACTTGTCAGCCAGTAGCTGCAGTTGCTGTTTTCTATTAGATTGAACTCAAAAGGAATAGAAAATGGGGGGTTTGTAGCTTTTTTTCCTCCCTTTTCTGCTTCAGGGCAAGTTTAAGGCATAGGAAGTGTGCAGCCAGTACTCACCCGGTCTGTGGATTTCTGCAAAGTGTGAACTGGAATGGGTTGCCAGAGAAGCTCAGGGTTCCAAATCTGGCTGCTGGTAGGTGGGAAGAGGCCAGAAAGGTACGACTGGGCACTCATAATGGTGCGATCATAATCTGTGCTTTGGATGTAGAACTGAAGAGAGAATGTCAAAGAGTTAAAAATAAACAATAAGAATAATGAGGTCATTTTATCCAACTGGCCAAGCCTACCTTCTTGATTTCAGTTTTGTGTTTCTGCATAATGTCCAAAGAGTGAAGCCCTAATTCAGCTTGCTAGGGTCCTACTTAGCCTGCATAAATGGAATTACCAAAGCATCTTTCCAACCTAAATGATTCTACGGTTCCATGATCTATCTACTACACCTCAGGAGTGGAGGCACTTAAAAGCCTGAAACCTCTCTTGAGGTTTCTGGCTGTTAAGTGACAAACCTCTGGTCTTTTATGCCTTCCCACCAACACATCCCTCAGGTGTAGACCACAACGGCAGGAGTGTCTTCCCCACGGGGCAAACACACCTCAACAGCTGTTAGATCTGTCTTGCATGAGGAGAAGCGTGTGAGCATGGCCCACCAGGTGGCTGAGATGAAAGTTAGACTTTAGCCTCATGTTCTGCCTGACTTTCAGAAATGTTTTTCTATTCCCTGAAGTTTTCCACTCACAAAGCAATTATAGTGATGTGCTTTTTGTCTGGCATGAGCCTGCAGCTCTTTTGTGCCAGAGGAATGCCCTGCAGAGCCCTGTGCCACGTACCTCTTGGCGGATGTAGGTGCTGTTCAGGAAGCTGGAGTATCTGCTCCTCGTGTACTGGCCGAGCTCAAAGAGCTGCTGCATTCCAGTCTGCCAGGCAAGCACACAGATGATCGTTAGGCTGGAGTGACTGGAGAATGGCAATGTGATGTTTCTGTTGTTTCAGGAGCCAGCTCTCAAGTCACCGGTAAGCATTTCTGCAATGCACTCTGGGTGTGGTAGATGATCTGGAGTGCTTGACAGGAACACTCCTGCCTAACCCTGAGAGAATGATGCATTCTGAAATGCTGAGGCTCCATCCTTTCCTCTGCTCCAGGAAAGGCAGCGAGCCTGATTCCATGCAAACATTAGGGGACACAGTCTCAAGCTGCGCCAGGGGAGGTTTAGACTCGAGGTGAGGAGAAAGTTCTTCACCGAGCGAGTCATTCGTCATTGGAACGGGTTGCCCAGGGAGGTGGTGGAGTCATCGACCCTGGAGGTGTTCAAGAGGAGATTGGACGTGGCACTTGGTGCCATGGTCTAGTCATGGGGTCTGTGTTGATAGGTTGGACTCGATGATCCTCGAGGTCTTTTCCAACCTAAGTTATACTGTGATACTGTGATACTGTGTAAACTGTTCCAGCAGTGCTGTAGTTCTGTAGATGCTCCTGGAGCTGCTGGTGCTCAGCAGTGTTCTTAGCAGTGTATGTCAGCTGGTGACAGCTGGGGTAGGATGATTGCTAACATCGTGTTAGTTAGTGTCATTACTGAAAAAATGCCTGTGAATGCTATGGCTCACACCAGCCAGCCCGACTTGGGATGGGCTAATACACAGAAAACCAGCTGCTCACTTCCTCTTCAGTAGCACACAGAAGTTCTTCTAAGCAAGCCGACATACCTTGGTAAGCTGTCCAAATCCCTGGGGCCATTCGCTTTCCTTGTGCGGATCGGTGGGGAAGGTGATGATCGGCGTTCGGTCCCCGTGCCGGAATACCTAACAAACATCACCGACAAACCCTTGGGTCAGGAACTGTTAGCCCCCTTTGTCACTTAGCTAGAGGGCAAGCACACCTGATGCTTCTTCTACCTAGACAAGAAATCTGAAGTTTTGACATCCAGTCAGTGTCTGATGTGCTTAGGGGAATATTTCATTCTTTAGCTGGAGAATGTCAGTGGCTGCTTTTTTCTCAGCTTATGTTTGATTTCTCAATCTTTCTAAGATACAAAGATGAAAAACTATAAACATCTACCCTGTCAGCTTATTTGATGTTTGTTAATACTTTTACATACCCATAGCAAAATCCTTTTTGGAAGTCTGCAGGATTTTTTTGTGTGTTGCATTGAGTATGAAGAAAGAGTTTGGTGGAAAGAGGTCTTGGATACTGCAGCATGGCATGGGCAGTATCAGTGGGATACACTCAACTATATGGCTTTTACAAAAGAGATCTTTAATGAGCCTTTTCCTGTTTTTTATTCCAACCAACAGAAAATGCCAACACTAAATCAAATAGTTAGAAAAACTCTGAAGTCCTCCCCCATGGTTTAGAAAAATGAGGTCCAGAAAAGTTTCCCATGAAAGGAAATGCTGGGATACAAATTCACAGGGCTCCAGACAGCCCTCAGGGATGCTGATCCAAACTGTCCCAAACCCCACTTTGTTTGTGTCAGAGTTCACACAGCCAGCCAGGTTCCTGCCTGGGCACGAATGAGTCCAGCGGCAGCGTGGAAGCATAGTGCATTTGTGCCTGAAGTGGCATGTGTTCCAGGAGACCTCCCTGCTAAACAGCTGGATTGTAATGAGTGCTCTCACAAGCCCCATTAAGCCACATCACTCTTGCCCCAGCACCCAAGGGCTTTGCACACGCTGGTCAGTTTGCCACTCCCCCTGAGGAGGTGCTCTGTGTTTATGTTTTCCCAAGTAAACACAAGCAGCATGGCTTCATGTTTTAATTACAGCTAACACCCTTCTGTGCACACCAGGGCTGGGAAATGCTGCCCTTTGGAGTCAAATCCAATTGGGTTTCTCCCTCTGTTTTCTGCAACAGTCAACAAGGTTTGCTAGGGAAGCTATTGCCACTAGAACTGTGTGGAAAGCTGCCCATTATTTGCCTGCTTTGCTAGTGGAGTTTGACTGAAGACGTGGCCACCCTGAGTATTTCTCAGCAAAGCAGTGGGGTTTGTTCACCATTACCACCAGCATGTTGATCAACATGAAACTGCACTGTTTCAAAGGAACAAAAACCCATAGATTTTTCCTGAGTTCAAGTCCAGCAAAGTCCATAAAATCCTTCTTCCATGTTTCATCTTTGCTCCTCTATGCAATTTTAATTCTGCACATGTCCTTTTTTTACTAATGGGTAACCTCATCCTGCTAGGGAAATGAAATGTAGTGCCTTGCTCCTTGGTAGGTATTTCTCAACACTTAGCATCTGGGGGTTGTGAAAAGGAGTTAATCCTTCAGATTAATTTTAAAAATATGGCTGCTGCTGCTGCCTTAATTACTCTTGGCCTACAGAACATGGCAGGATGAGAGAAAAGGAACAAGGAGGCATCACAAAAGGTGAAAAGATGCTAGAGATCAAGAAGGAAGAATGTACCCAGACAGTACCCACCCGCTTGCTGTATTCATTTCAGCACTTCTGTCTGAAATGCTTCAGCTCCCTTGGCTCTCAAAAGCAGTAGATGTGACCAAACACTTTCTCCTTCAACTCTAATGCAGCTTGAACCTGGTTTGGTGTCTGGGTCATCTCTGTGATTTTGTGAGTGGAATCATTTCAGATCAAAATGACCACATGGCTGAGACCCTGGGCAGTATTTGCTTCCATCATTGTCAGGTGAAAAACTGCTGTGGAGGAGAGGAGGGGCACTGAGAACATGGCCTGTATGTGACATATTAATTCAGAAATGCCTGCCTTGATGAATTATCTGTCTCTCAGTAATAGTGAGACTCTTCCAGACATGTTTCTTGACAGACTTAACTTCAAACAGAAATAGTTCTTATTTTGAAAACAGCCATGGGGATGAAGAAACCGGAGAGCAATGGAAGCAGTCAGGGTGCCAATTCAGGGAAAACACAGATGCATAACTGCTGAGCATGTTTAGGCAAGGTTTCAAATGGCTTGGCTTGATTAGAAAAACAGATAAGATGCTCAGTCAACACTTCCTGTCCTGAGTTAGAAGAGAGACAGTGGTGAATCACAGAACCCCAGAAACCACACCTCTTTGTGTATATGATGTGTGAAGTGAGTGCCTGTGTGGAGGCAGAACTTACAGGGCAGGACTTCTTTATACAGAGGCACTCAATATTTCATTTCTGCCTTGAGTACCCAATGGTCCTATGTATGCCATGTTTTCTTCTCCTATGTCTAGTTTAAATTCAGTGCCCAGGAATTATGGTGAAGGCTAATGTTACATGTGAGAAAGAGAACTAGGATAGCATTTTGACAAATTGGCTTGAATTAGAGCTTGTCAGCCAAAGAGAATTGTGGCCAATAGTCAAAATACTTGGAGTCAGCATAAAGATGGAGATCACAAGGAGAGAGCAAGACAGCTTCCCAGAGCACAGCATAACTCTAGAAGAGAGAGGAAGGGAACATTTGTGTGATTTTTCTTCCTCACAGATGTATTTTGCACTGTGCAGTTCTGCTAAGAAAGTTTTCAAGAGTAGTTCTGAGACATTTTCCCCATTCAGCAATACTCCCAGGTGAACACATAGCAACTCATAGAGTACAGCTGGAAGGTGGCATTGAGTTCTTTCAGAAAGGTGCCTTCTAGACTTACCTCAAATATAGCTATACTCTCACGATAGGCCATTGTATCAATGAAATGTTCTGAGGCCAGTTCCTAAGCTATTTGTTTCTGCTAGCAGAAATTGTCTTGCCGTGAAAAATCCAACAGTGAGTTCAGAAGGCAAATTTCAGCTGAACACACAGAAAGTGTGCTGTGAGGAAACAATCTTATCTAGAGCTGGATGGTATGTTTTGGACACAGTACTTCTGTCTGCTATCTGCACATGCCCAGAATTTCTGAAATAGAGAAAGGTGGAAGGAGAAGGTCTGAAAATTCCAGGTTGTGAATGTGAATTCTGACTGCCACGACCTTGGGCTGAAGTAGCCCTTTAGACTGACTGTCAGTGTCACTTACTGAAAAGAAAGGCATTAGAATGAAAAAGTCTGTGATGCAGCCTTCACCACCCAAACTGTCTCACTGCATTAATCTCTTTTACCTGAGGTACTGGGCCCAGCAGAGCCTGGCAGTGGCCCGATTCAGCCTGCCTGCAGTGACTGCAGCACCTGTCTCACAGCTCTACATTAAAAGGCTTACTGCAGTTTCTCAGAGCTCTGCTGTGCCAGTTCAGTTATTCTGAAACAGAAAATACTTTTGGATTTGTGGTAACTTCTGTAACTTCATGGGCTTCAGCCCCAAGTGCAGAGGAGGCCACCATCGGCTGCTCTCAGACTGTGCCAGCTAAAGGAAGGAATGGCAGGAAAGCTTAGAGGGCAGATTGTCCCCTGCGCTGTGCACCTGTCACAGAGCTGAGCTCTTCATTTGACTTGGAATAATGCCTACGTGTTAGGAGATGAAAATTCTTTTAACTAGAGGCTGTTTCTTCCTCTCGAAGTAAAGTCTTTAGACCCAGTAAGCCAAGGGGCAGCCATCTGAAAAGCAGCACAGCAGCTACACACCTTGGTTGGTTTGCCAGCTATACCACGCTCCCTGCGCTCCCCGCACCAGTATGCAAAGCAGATCTACTTACTGCAACCACAAACTTCAGTTCTCTCTCTGCAGAGGTCTGCTCAAGCAGAACGAGGATCACAGGAAAAGACAAGCAGAGGATCCTGGATGGGCTGGAAAGCCACATCGCTCCCCTCCTGTCAGAGAAGGCAAAAGGTTTGGCTCCAGCAGCAGCTTAGGCTGAGCAGCCACACTCAGGTTGCACTTCCCAAGTGGGCGGAACTGCTGCCGGTGAATTTCACATCCCAGAGGAATGTTGTGTGACTACGCAACAAATTGCATCGCCCATTGTTTCCAGATCACTGTTTACATTCTGCTCAATCACAGCATCGTTCAGTTTCTTTTTCTGCTGATTTTTTTTCTCATTTGGAGGGTAAGTTTGAGGCTAAAACGTGAAGGAGTTGCTAAGCGTTCCCAGTGTTTCCACCTACCTGTTGTGTTTCCATTCTCAGGGCTGGGAACTTTCCCAGGCTACAGTACGGCCATGGGGACAAACTCAGAGCCAAGAGCCCCGCAATACTGTTTCTTTATACTGTTCAGCTCATCTTCTATTCAGCTTCTCTTCCCTCCCTCCCTTTTTCTTTCCTCTTTTCCATTGTCACTGTGAAAGCAGAGTAATTCTTTCAAGCAACGCTCTATCTAGGTTAGAGTTGCCAGTCCCTCAGATAGAAGAGCTGAGTGAATCTTGCACCAGCCGTGCTCTCTAAGCTCCTTGCTGGGCAGTTATTTCCTCTCCAATTTGCATGCGTTGTTTTCCTTTGCCCTTGGAGTACATCTGTTCTTCTCCTTTTGGAGCTGTTTATGCCAAGTTCTTCTCTGGCCTCAGCTCTCTAAGAAACTTCTTATGAACTAGCCCGGGAGCTCCCATTTTTATCATTACTGATTAAGAACACTTTTTCTGACACTGCCTTACAGGCTTTGAGAAGATTCAGCTTGCCTCTGCCCACTTCCTCTCCATAAAATAAGGATAAGGCGACTTCTAGACTTGATTTCAGGAGAATCTTCTGATTAAAGGAGTTACAGTTTCCAGAGGCCTATAAATAGCATTCTCTAGATGTTCAAACTTGAGATCCTCTGTGATGTCTGAGTCATCCCATTTCTGTCAGACTCAGACCAGTCCCAGGGTCTCTGTTGAGCTCTCCACAGCACTATTTTACCATTTACCAGGAATTCTCTCTCTGGTGTCCAAACCCCCACTAAGTCCCAAGTGCGCCAGTTTGAGTTGTGTGAATGACCTTGCCACGTATCCCTTTTGTCTGTGGGATGGGAGGGGAAGGCAGGAGGACCAGGGCTCGCGGACTATCCCATCTCTCTCGTCAATTCCATGCCCAATTTTCAGCATTTACTTCAGTGTCTTTCTTCCTCCACTGTGGTGTCCCCACTGTCCTTTGTGGTCTCTGCTGGTGTGGTTGTGCCTCTGCAGGGTGTGGGGCACAGTAATCCACACTTCATAAGGACATAATCCTTTGTCTTTCTGAAAACAAATGCAAGCTGATCATCTTCCTCCATTGTTTGAGAGCTCAGGTAATAAAATACACTGTTAAAAGAATATTTCCTATGCTTCAGAAATTGAGAGTGAATAAACTTTATTTAGAATAAACTTTATTTAGAATAAACCAAACCAGGTTGGAAGAGACCTTCAAGATCATCACGTCCAACCCATCAACCAATCCAACCCACCTAAACTACTAACCCATGGCACCAAGCACCCCATCAAGTCTCCTCCTGAACACCTCCAGTGACGGCGACTCCACCACCTCCTTGGGCAATGTCCTACCTTTTAACTCTAGATAGATTTTTAGTTAGGTGCTTCCTAAGCTTTTTGGTTCAAGGAATTGTTGCTGGCTCTCAGAAGTTTTTGTCATCTTTTCTAAGCCAGGCAGAAGAGTTGTGTAAAGTACATTTTGTAGCTCACACTCCTGCATTTCATTCAAAACAAATGGCACTTATGGGCTTCTAGCCATCAGATGCTCTGACACACATATAGTCAGAGTGTGACCAAAGGGCAGGATCTGAGATGGTTGTTGACAAAGCTGACGGCACTTTTGGGTACCTGTGCCCATAGCACTTACCTCTTGTGTCCTACATTCTCTGGTCCAGTGGTGTACTGGGACTGGGGAGCCCAAGTGAGGAAATTTCTCCAGTGGGCAGTGAAATCTGCAGTGAGGGAGAGTGAGAGGATGACCATCTGGCAAGGAGTTCTTCCGGGAGTACATCTAGATGGTGTAGTACCTGTTTCAAAGCAGAAAATGGGCAAAACAGAGTTAGGGGAGTAGAACCACACAGCCTTTCCATGAGGTAGTGAGTGCCCTTTGGGACAAGCCTTTAGCCAGGTTATTTGTCTGGCTATTAGTATACTTAGCACTCTGAAGAGATCTTTTTAAGCAATAGGTGATCAACACAAATTTACCTGTAGCTTGTCTGCGTGGTAGAGAGCCAAAAAAGGGTAGAATAAACCCTCCCACGACTCTAGTGAAGCAGTGTAGTGAGAGCTTTCAGGCTGCAGTGCTGTCACTCTGCTGCTGTCAATACCTACTAACTTGAGTCCAATTATAATAATTGAAAGTAATCTCTAATCTTTCCACCTTATTTATCCAGCTGAATTGGTCTGAGGTATCAGTAAACTGCTTTTTTAGCAGAAGCATGCTAGCAGCACAGTTTGCAGGTACTTGCCCATCTCTTTCCTGATACAGCTCAAACAGACGACAGGCTCTGCATGGAGGCACTTTCCTGCTGAAGACCTTGAGTGCCACCTGCAAGGCAGCAAGGGTGTCTGCGTGCTGTAAACCGAAGAAACCTTTAATTAAAGGCCTAGTGAAAATGACTGCAAATAGCTATGATTTAACAGCGTGTCCAGCATCTCATCTGCTCACTTAGCAAGACTTGTGTGGCCTTGTAAATGCTTGCCCTCTGTTACACTGAGCCGGTCCTGGCCGGCATGGCTGTACAGACTGAAACGCTGCATGGATCAAGTACACACGCATGGAAAGATAGGAGAAGGCACTTGCAGCTCTTATTAAAATTAGCAGGAGCTGTTAATGCTTCTTTTTAAAAAGAACTAGTGGGTTTGCATGTGAAATAAAGAGCATCTGGGATCAGATCATCAAACTCTTTGGCTGGTCACAATCCAGCTGCACTTCACAAAGAGAAGCTTTTGAGCAAGAGCAGTTCAAGCAAAAAAGTAGCTGCCTTTGTAAGCCCTTCTCAAATAGCTAACTTCAACTTAATTTGGTTTTTCTTTTGCACCTTCAAAAGGTACAGGAAGCAGGAGGTTTGTTTCTAAATGATCTTTATGATGGAGGTTCAATAAAACATGAGGCATGGTTTTTCCAGTTGTCTGCTCCATCCAAACAGTATTACAAGGCAGCAAGCCGTGACATCAGGTGGGACATTCAGTGCTGCAGGTTTCAGTGCTGCAGTTTGCTTGTAGCCCTGTTTCTGAAGGAAACACCCTCATGGCTTTCACTGCATTTAATAGCTGCAGAAAGGGAACACAAAAGAAAGACTCATTGCTGGTGTGAAGGCTTTCTGGTAGCCGAGGTATGCTTTAGAAGAGGTTTTAAAAGAACACTTGAAAGAAAATGGGCAAATGATGGCAATGAAATGGATGCTGGTGGTAAGGTCTGTATCAGTTGTTGCTCCTTTAACACAATCTGGCTTTAAATGCACCAATTTATTCAGCTGACTTTATGGCTGATTTGTGTGGAATGCCCTGGTTAATTCTGCTGCTATCTGTTCTATGAACAGGGAACCTCTTTTAATTCTGCTGCTATCTGTTCTATGAACAGGGGACCTGTTTAATTCTGCTGCTATCTGTTCTGCGAGCAGGAGACCTCTTTTAATTCTGCTGCTATCTGTTCTGTGAGCAGGAGACCTCTTTTAATTCTGCTGCTATCTGTTCTGTGAGCAGGAGACCTCTTTTAATTCTGCTGCTATCTGTTCTGTGAACAGGAGACCTCTTTTACCTCAGCATAAAATGTTTGGGGGATCTCTGACAGCCTCCACAGCTCCACTCTGCATTCACAGCTGCTGTGTGCTAGCAGAGCAGTGCAAGAAGAGCAGGGTAATGAATGCTTCCCTTGGTTTTGTGCAACTGCATTGACTCCCTGATTTCCAGGGGAAAAAGAATGAGCATATCCTTTGGACTCTGGGTCTTAAAGTACGTGGCTGCCTGTGTTTTGTTAATTAACTGCTGAAAACTTGTAAGACAAACTGTATTAATGAAATCAATGGCTGGAGGTTAGAATCTGGGCAAATGAAAAGCCCAAAGTGAGAACTGTGCATGCCAGCAGGGTTAGGCACATACATTGTCTTCAGCTGCTGGTGCATTTTTCTAGTAGCAATTGTTAGTAGAACAGGAGCAGAGGTTTGAACCTCATGCTGAGTTTTCTAAGTTGGAGCTCAAAAGAGCCAATGAATTGATCCACAATTTTGTGTGACTTGTCCTTGTAGCTCACAGATCCTGACTGTCCAATACCCATGTGAAACCAAACCAAGGCCCAGAAGGTGACAGTGGGTGAATGGAGGAGAAGGGGTGATTAAGATGTATGAACTGTTTTAAAGTTAGAGGCACTATTTGCCGAGCAGAATCAAGTTTAGAAGTGGTTTAATGATCTGATTTTAGGACTCTCGACATGCTAGTGGCTTACATTAAATTCACACTTGATTCTGCTCAGCTCTGGGTTTCTCACCCAGTGTAACCCAAAGGGCATCTCCTCCACGCTGCTGCATTAGCATGGGTGGCGATTCACCTTCACTTTCTCTCTTCCCACTAGTCAGTGTCTTCCAGGACTCATCACCAATATCCACATCATGGCACCTTCCATAGTTCTGCTATGGAACCAGTAGTGATCTTTATTAAATATCCTTTCTTCTTGCCTATTCCACCTTTGGGTTTAAATGGGTTAAGGATTCAGTTTACCTCCCTGCAAAGAGGATTTCTGTGTCTGTTTGTGGAACCCAAATTCCACCTGCAGTAACCATTCTAAAAGCTTTGTCAGCTTGCTTCTGACACCATGAGTAGCCCAAGCAGGTAGAGTGTAATTCTTAATGTCCTGCAGTGAAGGAAGAGAACACAGTGATTTTCTTACTGATTCCTACTGCTAACTGTGTTTGTTCTGCCACAAAGTGCTTGTCAGAACAAACCCTGAGTGCTTCACTCAAGCAACCATTTTCCTTAATGATAATGATGGTAGTTTGCATTCAGGCAGATGCAAAATTCCTGGTTTAAGCTTAAAAGGAATTTGAAGGGCAGTGTTCAAGAAGAAGAGGCAACAGAATGCTAATAATTATGGCAAAAGCAGCTGGCATTATTTATGCCAAATGCTAATGCAGTTGTGCAGCAAAATCACTTTATGACTCTTTCTTTTCCAGCTATATGCTGGGATACATCCTGAGATGGTTATGGAAACAAGTCCTCTCTGGATGTCAGGATTTTAAAGGCTGTGATCTCTGAGACAGGAGATCCAGAGATCAGGCAGGATTATCTAGAGCTGTAATTGAAATGCAGTGAAATGTGAGGGGGGTGTGTGTGTAGGGACTGAACATAGAGATGGGTTCACAGCTATGTGTGCCCAGGTCTGATGGATGCTGACACTGTCCTCAAGCTGGAGTGGAACAGATTAGTCTTTCCTTAGTCTTCCAGGGATGAAGCTCAGGATATATTAGTGGTCAGAACTCTGATGAGGGAATGCCCAAGATGCCTGGTTTACAGAACCCTGGATCCTTGTTAAAACGTGGTTGGTGTCTTTCCTTTAGTGCTGTGTAACCTCTGTGAGTGTGAGCTGTTGGACTGAGCTCACCAGAGGGAGGGTTATTGGAACAAGCAGTCCTAAGGAAAATGCCACCTTGTTTAAATAAGTGGAACAATGTTGGGTTAGGTTAACCCAGCTCAGGTCACAGTGCATCACTTTCCATTTAATAAATGTGATTTCTGCCTTGAGGAAAGAATTGGCTCCTTGCCTGCTATTTGTGACCCTGCTGTAGGCAAGCGTGTGCTTCAGTCGCCAAGTTATCTGAAAGTCAGATGACACCTAGCCAAAAGTAACAACTACAGAGATCCATGCTACTGGGATCTCAACACAGCAGAGAGGAGGCAGTCTAGGAGGTTCTCAGAGTGTATGGAGGACTGGTGGGTGATGTGGTGGTCGGAGGGTGTTTAGGGGCCAGTGACCACGAGATAATTGAATTTTCAGTACTCAGTCAATCTAAGAGGGGCAGCAAGAAGACCTCCACTCTGGACTTCTGGAGGGTGGACTTCAGGTTACTCAAGGAACTAACTCACAAGGTTCCTTGGGTAATAGCACTTAAAAACAAAGGGGTCCAGGAGAGCTGGACCTACTTCAAGGAAGAACTGTTGAAGGTGCAGATGTGCCGATGTGCCAGAAAAGGAGCCGCTGGGGCAGATGGCCAGCCTGGATGGGCAATGAACTTCTAAAACAACTAAGGGGAAAAAAAGAGGGTGTATCATCTTTGGAAGAACGGTGAGACAGCCCATGAAATGTTTAAGGATGTTGCTAGGTCTTGCCGGAAGAAAATTAGGGAGGCAAAAGTACATTTGGAGCTTAGACTGGCCTCTGCTGTGAAGGACAACAAAAAGTCCTTCTATAAATACATTAATAGCAAGAGGAAGGGCAGAGACAACCTCCACTCCTTGGTGGACACAGAGGGGAACGTTGTGATAAGGGATGAGGAAAAGGCAGAGTTACTTAACACCTTCTTTGCCTCAATTTTTACTAGCAGGACAGAATGTCTTCCAGACAGCTGGCCTCCAGAGCTGGCAGATGGAGCCAGGGAGCAGCATAGCTTCCCTGTGTTCCAAGAGGAGGTTATTAAAGATCTCCTCAGCCGCTTAGATCCCCACAAGTCCATGGGGCCAGATGGGATCCATCCTAGGGTTCTGAGAGAGCTGTCAGAGGAGCTGGCCAAACCGCTCTCCATCATTTTCCAGCAGTCCTGGCTCACTGGAGGGGTCCCAGAGGACTGGAAGCTGGCCAGTGTGGTGCCCATTCACAAGAAGGGCTGGTTGGATGAGCCAGGGAATTATAAGCCTGTCAGCCTGACCTCAGTGCCAGGCAAGATCATGGAACAGGTCATCCTGAGTGCAATCACACAGCACTTGCAGGATGGCCAAGGGATCAGGCCCAGCCAGCATGGATTTAGGAAGGGCAGGTCCTGCCCGACCATCCTCATCTCCTTCTATGATCAGGTGACCCGCCTGGTGGATGTGGGGAGGCCTGTGGACTTCAGCAAGGCCTTTGACACCGTCCCCCACAGCACATCTGAGTTTTTGTTTTGCTCTCTTCTAGAGAATAGCTGGGTTGGTTTTCTGCAAGGCAGTCAACAATTTGTCTTTCCTATGACTTGCAGTTTTCAACTGATGGGAGTAGCCCAATGTAGCTGGATCCATAATATTGTCATTGGGGTTTTGGATATGTTGTCTACACCCTCTGAAGGTCAGAGATCTGCAAGGAGCATACTGACTGCCATTTTGTACAGATTCCCATTAGATCCTCCTGACAGAGTGATACATTTCAATTAGGTTTCCAGACCTGGAAATCCTTTACCCTGTACTGCTGGAGCCGTGTGGTGGGTTGAAATTTCCCCCCCCCAACATAAAATTGCCAGACCCAGCTCAGTTAGAAAGTAAATGAAGTTGTATTTACAAGCAAAACTACAATCTAAATATTAAACCCAATGAATATGTTAAAAATATACAATATTTACATATATGTACAATTTATAAACAGCACAAGACACCACCCTGGCTGGTGGCCAGTCACCAATGGTGTTCCCCAGGGATCAGTACTGGGCCCCATCCTCTTTAATATCTTCATTGATGATCTGGATGAGGGGATTGAGTCAGTCATCAGCAAATTTGCAGATGACACCAAGTTAGGAGCAGATGTTGGTCAGTTAGAGGGTGGAAGGGCTCTGCAGAGGGACCTCAACCGACTGGACAGATGGGCAGAGTCCAATGGGATGGCATTCAACAAGTCCAAGCGCTGGGTGCTGCACTTTGGCCACAGCAACCCCATGCAGAGCTACAGGCTGGGGTCAGAGTGGCTGGAGAGCTCCCAAACAGAGAGGGACCTGGGGGTGCTGATTGACAGCCACCTAAACATGAGCCAGCAGTGTGCCCAGGTGGTCAAGAAGGCCAATGGCATCCTGGCCTTCATTAGGAATAGTGTGGCCAGCAGGAGCAGGGAAGTCATTGTGCCCCTGTACTCTGCTTTGGTTAGGCCACACCTTGAGTCCTGTGTCCAGTTCTGGGCCCCTCAGTTTAAGAAGGACATTGAGACACTTGAATGTGTCCAGAGAAGGGCAACAAGGCTGGGGAGAGGCCTTGAGCACAAGCCCTATGAGGAGAGGCTGAGGGAGCTGGGATTGTTTAGCCTGGAGAAGAGGAGGCTCAGGGGTGACCTCATTGCTCTCTACAACTACCTGAAAGGTGGTTGTAGCCAGGAAGGGGTTGGTCTCTACTCCCAGGCAACCAGCATCAGAACAAGGGGACACAGTCTCAAGCTGTGCCACGGGAGGTTTAGGCTGGAGGTTAGGAGGAAGTTCTATACAGAGAGAGTGATTGCCCATTGGAATGGGCTGCCTGGGGAGGTGGTGGAGTCACTGACCCTGGAGATATTCAAGAGGGGATTGGACATGGCACTTGGTGCCATGGTCTAGTCATGAGGTCTGTGGTGACAGGTTGGACTTGATGATCTTTGAGGTGTCTTCCAACCTTGGTGATACTGTGATACTGCGAAACCAGGGGGCTATTAATAGCTTCCCCACTCCCTGCTCCCTTCCCTAACCCCCTCTACACTGGGCAAGAGAAAGAGCAGAGAGCTGCTGTTAGTTACTTAACCACAAGAAGAACGCATTCAAGGTCAGCAAAGCCAGCAGAAGCCAGAAGTTAGTATCTGCCAGAGTGAGGAAGCCAAAAAGAAAGTTAGTTTCTACAAACCAACTTTGTTAGTACTCTGTAGAATGGGATTATTTAGAATTTACCATTCTTTTCCCTTTTAAACCCAATGGCAATTTATTTACATTCTACCATTTTCTGTTCAAGATCTGTGGAAAATTTTCAAGGTCCAGCCTAAAACTAAAACTACCTTTGCCTTTGGGAATCCCTTGTTGCAAAGGTTGCTCTCAGAAGTTCCTTGTATTTTGGGCAGTGTGGGAAAGGTAAGGGTAGCAACTGAAAAGAAAGTTGCAAAACAGCAGTTAGGCAAGATACTGCTTGGTCTGCAGTTCAGTGCACCCTTGCAGCATTGTTCTTCTTGGCTGCACTAGTTAGAACAAGCTGACAAAGAATCTGGGAATGCAATCTTCAAGGATACCCATCTTCAGGACTCCACGAGTCACACTGATGACTGCTTACCCACGAACCCTTGAGTGTCCAGAGCAGCCATGGCTGCAGCAGCTCAGAGTTAAAGGATTCATTTTCACGGGATGAAGTTTGTCCCTTGACAGAAGATTGACACGAGCCCTGCTGACCTGCTTTGTGCTTGGCTTCCCCAGGGGTGATTTCACTCATGGGGTTCAGTCCTCCTTTAAACACACTCACCTTTTGGCAGCACATTTCCGGGTAGCAGCCTTTGTACCTGCTCAGCTGTGTGCAGGACACTTACCACAGCTCCATTCAGCTGCATTGTGGGCACTTGTGAACATTCTAGAACTCAGTGTTGTCTTTCATTAATTCAAGACATATGAAGGTTAAGGGTTACATGGGATGACAAGAATTTGTTACTCCAATTATATCAGCTAAACTGAGTTTATTCTTGTTTGAAGCTCTTTGTGCTAAATATTAAATAAGAGGTAGAACAAAGTTTAACACCAAAATATTCTTAATGTTTCTCTAATGTCTTTTTGTCCTTTTCCCAGCAGTACAGCTCTCTCTATAGAGTCCCAGAGTGGAAAGAGCTTTAAAAAGAGCTTGAGTGCTCTGAAGAGATAATTACCCTGTAAAACTTCACAGTAGCTGCCTGATCCTTTTAGGAATTTCTTCTCCCTGTTGCAGGAAGTAGGAAAATCTTTCTGAATTACAGTCACAGGCATGGCCTTACCAGTACCTGATGGACATTTGTTCTGGGTAGAAAGACACGAGTGGTCTCAAGCTATGTAGGAAAGATGGTTGGAAAAAAAATGTGTAATGTGTATTCCTGACTTCAGGGCTTGTTTGCAGAAACTTGCTCCCCTGGATGTGAGTGAGGTGCAGCACCTGCTTGCTGAGTTTGCTAGTGATTGTGGCACTGGCCAGGTAGGTATTCTGGACTGGGAGAGTGTCAGAAGCAGCTCCTGGCTCTGTGCCAGGCTGTGAGCATGAACAGGCAGACACGTCTCCGTATCTTCCATCGTCACGCTCTCCTCACCCTGGGGTGAGAAACATTGCTCCATGGCCTAGTTAACCTGACTCCTATCATCACAGGTTGGCTGAGCCCACACAGCTTGTCTTGCACCACATGTGCAAACCTCCTCTCCCAAACAGACACTCATACTGCTCACTCCTGGTATTTCCTAGCTTTGTAACCTAGGTTTGCCACAAATGGGGAACTCCAGCTCCTTTCAGCTGCCCATCTTCCCCCTCTGTGAAATGAGAGGTCTGGAGGAGACATGGGTCAACTGTTTAAAACTACTCACACCCTGTACATTTTCCTGCCTCTACTGGCTGTCATGCTTCAAAAATCTCTTTGAAGAGACATGTTTTGCTGTTTCTGGAGCACATGACATCAGATGCCACTCCTAAAATACGTTGCTCTGCAAGGCAAGGTTTGTAATTAGACCAGCTGGTATCACTGAGAGAAAACAGGCAAGGTCTCAGAATCACAAGGTTCCAGTCAGGGTCTTCAGATACTGTAGACAGGTCTAGCAAGGACTGCAGATCTCCAGCAGGAGTGGAAAGGTTTGATGCTTTTCAAGCACCCATTGCCTCACACGTTCTGTGAGATTCCTTTAAAAAGGTAGATGAAATTACTCTTCCTTTGGATATGACAAAATCAGAGTGTAAAAAGTGCTACTTGGTTCTCTTGATCTGATCTCAGTGCTGCTAATTCTGTGGGGAGAGACATGTAAGTGGCTGGGGTGGTTTCAAAGTACACCAGGGTGACTAACTCTGTTCCAGCTGAAGGTGACATGTTTCCTGAGGCTGGAACTCTCTTAGCAACTGTTTCATACCTGCAGAAATCCCATGTTGCAGGTGGTGAGAGGTGTGAAAACTATAGCTGCTTTCACAGCCAAGGGAACTGATGTTTTGATGTGCTTGCAGCATGTGATAAAACAGCTGCTGACAGTGGAAGGGAAGGAGATGATGATAAAAACAATAAATGAACCTCTCTCATTGCCCTGAAAGTGCAAAGGAGAATACCTGTGGTGTAGAGCATCTGCCTTTATCTCAGCCATAAACTCAATGACATAGTTCTGGGGTCATTAAACATTAAGCAAGTTAAAGTGTGGTTTTGCATTGTGTCCTCTATGGAGGCATCTGAAAAGCCAGTGTGCAAAGAAATGCTGCTGGAGCTTTGACATTGCTTAGGGAATGTAAGTTTTCATTCATAGTCATTTAATTAATGAATATTCATTTCAATTAACGAGTTAATGAAATAAATAAAGTAGCCCTTTAATAAACAGTGCTTTAAAGTAGGCTCACAGCTTAAGTGCTCTGACTGTATTTAAAAGCTCAGTGACAAAAGTGACGACGTTTGGCCCTCTACCCTGAAACTGCTGTGTGAATAATCCTCTCCATGCTGTGATGCTTACCCCTCCTCCAGCTTTTAACTGTAGGGCTAACTCTGCTGGGGATGTAAACACAGCATAGGGCTGGATGTAGAGTTTGAGGTGCTACCTCTTCATTAACAGTGGAGGAGGTTCAGAACCAGTTGAAGATACACTGAAAAGCATGTTAGGAGAAGACTCCAGAGTGGTGGGGGAAGAAGGCAGCAGGTGTAGGAAGACTGTAGCTTTCCCTGTTGGTGACCATTAACACTGGCTGGTCATTTAGACTTCACAGAATGATGCTGTTGTGACAAAGGGAGGTGAGAGGTTTCTTGCACTGGAGGAAGAGGGTGTCTCCTTCCAACCAGCCAGCAGCACAGCTGTCCAGCTTGGGTAGAAAGTGCTTCTTCCATGTGCTGACATGAGCCCAAACAGCAGCCTCCCTGTGTGCAATTGTCTGTGTGCGCCTCAGGACACCTGAGGGCTTTGGGCTGCTGCTTTCTTTAAATTCTAATAATTATATTTAACTTTGAGATAGGCTACAATAACTATGATTAAAGCAATTGTTCTGCTCTGCTGGAGTGATTTCTGAGCATGCCCTAGCTGCAAGATTTGAAATGCAGATATGCAGGAGGGAAGAGATGTTCTTTCCATAACTTTTTTATTTCTATTGGAATAAACCAAGCTGTTTCATCTCTCATAAATATTGGATCTCACTGGCAATGGGCATCACCTACCCATGTAGGTAGTTGAGGGTTTGGCACTCTAATCAGGAATTAGGAGTAAAGCATTAGTATATTAGCTGTTTGCTGCAGAGCTATCCTCCTCCTCTCCCCCTTTCCCTTGCTGTTAACACCCTTCAGTCTCTCTGGATTTTTTTGTTGGTTCATTCCTTTTGCGCTGGGATGTGAGCACACTTCTGTGGCACATTGCAAGCCTTTTCTGAGCAAGTGTTTTCTTGAGAGGGTAATGATTGGTTCAAATATTGCCTCAAATGTTTCTGAACAAAGCTGTCACTGCTCTCGCAGTAGAAGGCTGTGCCCCCATGGCCCTGCACTGCTGATACTCACCAGGCACTGTGGTGCTGTTACCTCAGAGCTCTCGTTGGCATTTCCAGGGTGGCTTCTATCAGTGACATTTTCATTGACTGTCAGTATGGTTCTTGGGAGCAAGCTGTCCATGTTTGCTTTAGGTCATATATCCAGTTTCTCTCACATTAAATGGAACTAAATTAAATATTATATATCAAGGTGATAGAAACTGAGATGTTTTGCAGACTTCCACTTAATTTAGAAGTGGTACTGAGCTTGTTCAGTTAGGTTTTTATCTGCCTCTACAAAGTACTCTGACCAGACATCCTGTTTCTTACCTGCTATAATCCTGTCCCTGTTTGTCTTCACAGACACAGCCCTAAAAAGTGCAAGAGTTGTAAAATGGTCTTTGGCAGAAGTATGGGGCAAAGTGTCTGGAGGGCAGTAGCTAAAATGATGGACCAAATGGTACTGGCAGTTGCCCTGTTGGTTTGGAGTCTGTACCTTGTTTAGTTGGTGGGAGTGATAATAAGCCATGTGTGGCAGTTGTAACAGCTTCAAGGGCTCATGTTCAGGCCAAAAGCAGTGCCAGTAGAAGGAAGATGGGTGAGAGATGTGGCTGAGGCCTTTAAGAGCTGCTGACACTTCTGAGGCAGGTTAATGGTACCCTCAAACACTGCTCATTCATAATCAGCTTAGGTGATGATTCTGGTGTGGGGTTAAGTTTGCAAAATGTGGGTTTAGGAGTTGATTTTAAATGTGTTGGGCTTTCCAGGGAGCTCAGGACTGAACACAGGTCAGCCAGCCAAAGCGCTGTGGGTAACCCAGACTACTCTACCTGCATTACTTGGGCTGGAGGAGAAGCTGCATGCTTCAGCATGAGCACGAAATGGACAACCAAGAGTAATGCTGCAGAGAGAGGAGAAAAAGTTCTGCTCCAAGGACTTCTGAGTCTGATACACGATGAAATTCATGTTCTGATTGATTTCAGTAGATGCAAGGTGGTAGCCCACAACAGCAGCTTTCTTTTGATTCATATCTCACCAAGTGTGCTGGATTTGGTTAATACGCCTGTAGCTCCTCATGTTTCCCATGCACACTCAGTGAGTAATTCATGCAGGGTGTAGCCATCTCTAGGGCAAGAGTATTGAATAAAGCAAGCAGTGAGAAAGGTGCAGCAGAATGGAAGGAAAGTTTATTTTAACATGAAAGGAGTACAAACTGTATTCCTACACCTACAGAAGAACTAAGAGCTAGTTATCTTTGGACGTCTTTGGAAGAGCTAGTTGTCTTTGGAGATGTTTGTCACTATCTGCCGGCACCTCAGCAATGTTTTGCAGAGGCACGTTGCCATCTAGTGTTGATCTCCTTCCACTTCGTGGCTTCTCTAGCTGCAATAGGTTCTGGACAGACACTTCGGGAGAATTTTTGGCAAGCCAGTGATGTACTGAGAGTGCAAAGCAACATTACTGCTGCCAGCTGTCAAGAACACATGGCACCATTTCCAAGAGTAAACGAAGATCAAGTTCAATGATTTACACTCTTGTATTCAGAGTTGCTAGCAATATAAATTTGCTCTCCATCAGGAAATAGTTTGTTAAAGTCAGTGTCCAGTTCTTCTTTCAGTGTTGCAAGAAGTGGCAAAAGCCTAAGGTAGTGTTCTTCCTATAGCTGTGGTATTAGCTCTTCAGTGCTTCTCTCTGTGTTTCCCTTTGTGCTGACAATCCTTATGCTTGCCTTGTCAGAAAAGGGGGAAACCCTTTGCATTTCATGTGTACACACTGAGAAGCAGTTCAGCCCTTGTCTGATTTCCAATGGTAGTGCCTGGAAGGCATCACTTAGAGGCTGGTATTCCCTGAGCACGGACATGGCCACACTTTCAGTCCTTGTGAGCCACAGACTGAGAATTTTCTGTGGCAAAGTGCTGCATGATGCAGATCTGAGCACTCTGTGTGCCTGAAGCTCCTGGGGCTTTTCTTCACATAGTCAGGGATTTGGATAAACTTTCAGTCTTTGTGTTCATTGCTGCTGATTAATAGATGAAGTTTTGGCCTAGGACTCTTTTTATTTCCTAATAAAGATGTAGATTCCTGAAAAGAAAAGGAAAATTCTCTGATCCTGAGGACCAGAAAAACTTCCTTCAGGTGAACGCAGTTGTGCCGCCCAAAGAAATGTCAGGCACATCAGCAGTGTGAAAATACCTCAGACACTGTGACATACCCAGCAGTGAAGATAACATCTGCTCAAGGGAGAATGGTGGCTAAAGAAAGGGCTCTGATCATAGCTGAGCAGCTAAGCAGAAGAAAGGTCCTTTCAGCTACCTGGTCTTTGTAACACTGTGGCCAGAGGAATGGCTGAAAGTGCCAGGGGACTGGATAGGTTGGCTCAGTAGAATGGAAATCATAGCAACTGGTTAACAAAGTACCAGGCTCCTTTGACTACATTTTCATAAGAAGGTGGAACTCAGCTAAATGGCAAAAAGCAGAGCCCTTGAAGTGTGGCTCTCCATGACCTACCCACATCTCTGTATTGATAGCTGTAAGGTAGGCTTGGGGAGCCAAACTGAGTCAGTCAGACTTGTGTGCTATAAAACTACTGCAGAGGTGCTTTGTGCAGTTGTTGAGAGGCTCATATTGGTCACGGAAGGGTTATCAAGAGCTAGACGAGAGTGACACTCACAAATCAACTCTTCCCTCTTACAGTTTGGCTGCTCTCTGATTTTAGTTTGTGCTGTAATTTTAGAGCAATACTAGATGCAGCTGGCAAAACCAGTCTGACTCTTTGCTGTTTGCAGCTGGTTGTGCTTCTTTTCTGAGGCACATCTGTACTGGGTTTGACTGGTATGTTGTCTGTGGCACGAGCATTGCCTGCAAAACCTGAGGACTTTTGTGTTGGAATGCTAATACGGGATGGAAGGGAGGAAGAAAAGTATTTGCTGTGGCAAATGGTGCATTTGCTGTGCCTCTGTCTGTTCTGAGTTTCTGATCTCCTGTGCAACACAGGTGTAATGTCCATGATGCCCCCACCACCCAACAGGCATTCCAGCCATGGGTCTCCAAAGGTGCCAGTGACCCACCTCACCAGAAATGATGAGCTGTTTTGCTGTGGTGGGTAGAAACATCCAGTTCTTACTTGCTTCAGACTCGTGACATCTCTGATGTGTAAAACATGTTTCTTCCTGCTGGATTTGTCTCTCAGGGACCATGAGATGGGCTTTAATGCTCTTTTGCAGGGTAAACAGAGCCAGCTCAGATCTGTGCTGCTCTTGAGCTTCAGCGGAAGTGAGGCTGTGGAATACCAAACATGAATTTTCTCTCTTTCTGGTGATTATCTTGTGCAGTACAAATATGAGTGTTCACCTTGTATCTTCTGTAGGAATCCCAAGTTAATCAGCCAATACATAATGCAATGAGTTGATTTCCAGGTTCTAAAACCCATGTATTATCTGCTGTCATGCCTCAGAGGTAGACTTAAGCGTAGATTATCTTCACTGGGCTGATACAAATATGAAAACAGATGTAACTCCCACCCTAAAGAGCAAGCAAAGGCAACCTGTTAACCTGGGTTTGACTTTTCCTTTCAGTCTTTTATCCTCTACAGCATTAAATTACTCATAGCTGTCACCTCTTTGCAGTATGACAAGAAGAACATTGTGAAGGTGACAAACTGGTCATGTGTTCAGAGATATTTCTCAGGGTGAACCTTTCAATAAAGGGAACAAGCAAGCAAGCATAGATGTCCTGTCAGTGTTTCACTGATTTGAGACCTGGACTAGATTACAGAAGACTACATGTGGACCTCACCTGTAATCTAAATTCTGAGCCTTGCTCTAAGAGGCTTTTTTCCTCTGAGCTTGCCAGCTTCAACCTGGGCAGGAGAGCAGCAGTGTTGTACACAGGAGTTATGATTCGGTTGAATGGCTTCATGCTTACATGGAACTGCAGCATCCCAGTTGTGTCACAGGGAAGGAACCAGAAATGACTGTTCTTAGGCAAAGAGTGAGAATGAGGTAGAAAGAAGCACATTTTCTGGTAGGTGCTGCACCGGTTGAAGGGAAGAGGATTAGTAGGGTGACCTATTTTGATCCTCTGCTGCATGCCAGATCAAAAAGTCCATGTGTCAATAACATTGTTTAAACTGCTCTGTGTTGGTCAGATAATGAAGGCTGTTTCTTCACTGAAGTATATAATTCCATTTCAAGGACAGTGTCCTTCCTGACCATGCCTGAGTGTCTGTGACCCGTCCTGGCACCACAGAAGTTGTGGCTGGAGGCTGTTCTGCAGCCAGAGCAGCCCTCTGCATGGCTGGCTGCTCAACCTTCCTGCTTTTCACAAAAACCCCGAAACAACCCGAAAAACAGAGACAAGAATGAAAAGGAACAAATCTCTCTGAAGTGCTGTCCCTTCCTCAAGTCCTCACAATTGGATCTTTTGTGATTGCACGTAGCGTGTGACCCTTTCTTTCTCCTGTGTCAGATGGGACCTATCCAACAATCGGATCTTGTTCACAGCGTCTCTGTAGTCATCTTCCGCTCCTTACAGATGTTAGGTGTGGGTACAATGCACACCTCAAAGCAACTGCTGGAACTGTGATTGCTTTTCAGACAAGATGTGTGTTTTCTCAGAAAGAAAGGTGTGGTTGGCAGAAGGTAAGCAAACACCACCAGTGGCTGTCTGCTAGACTCTTACAGGGGTCCTTTATTCACACCGAGACCTATGCACTTTTCACATCCGCTCTGCTTTGTGGCTGGAAGTAACAAATGTGTATTTGTGTGACTAAACTAACACAGCTCTAGGCAAAGCATCCAAGCCATTGCTCTTTGAAATGCCCTCAATATCAAATGCCTGCACAGATGCTGTGCTGCTAACTCTGCATTGCCGACTCTGAAAGATGCAGCTGCCTGAGCAATAATTCTGCAAGCCAGCGTGGTCTGAGGAGGGTGTCAGGAAGCCTACTTAGCTCTCCTAAAATCTGCCAGATGGGAAGGAGACTTCTGGCCAATGAAAATATGAAGAGGAGAGGGCACAGAATAGCTCCATATTGGCTTCAACTCAGAGAGGTAACTGCTGAGCAGCACTCTCCATCTCAGACAGCCCAGACACTGCCTTTGCTGAATCAGAAGCAGCATTTGTTGACTTCTTTCTCAGAAGAAACTTGGAAATTGTTCCATATCAATTCTGCCTGCTGTTCTGGTTTTAAGCTTGGGATGGGGGGAAGTTTTCAAGGATGATTTTTTTCCCCTGCAGGTTTCATCATCACTTGCTTGTTCCTCACCCAAAAGAACAATCTGTGAAATCAATTGGTTGCTGCAGGATTGATTAGTCACCTTTGGGATGATTAGGATTTCAGGTAGGGGAAAAAAGAAAGGATCAGACACTTCTGCAAGGCTAAGTAGCTTGCAGAATTTCAGATGCCCCTGGCAAGAGTACATCTGTAGTACCTCAATCCCCAGTCTGTGAGCACAGCACTTCCTTCTACATGTTACCTGGGGCGGAACTGCAGACAAATGAGAGTGCTCCTGAGCTTTACACTGAGAGCTGAAGTGCTGAGCACTGCTGAGGCAGTGCCAGGGGCATGCGGGGTGTGTGTGATGGTTTATGTAAATATTGGAAGATTCCCTAGGCTGGGTGCAATTTCTAGCTTCATCAGCATGAATTGGAGCATTTGCCCAGAGGCAGTGGCAAGAGTGGCTCATTGGTGGTGAGATGTGAAGTGAGAAACTCCTCTTCCATATATGAAAACCTGTGCACAGTTTTTCAGTCTTCCTTCTTGGTCTGAGGAAATTCTCTTCTTACTTCAGGATTTTTTCTCCTCTTTCTGGCTTCCCTTCTGGCTTCCTTTTTCTGATCAAACAAACATGACTCCAGTTGGAGAAATATGAAGGAGTTTCTATATCTCTGGTGGGAGGGTTCATGGGAGGGTTTAGTAGTCATGAGGTCTTGGGTGACTGGTTGGACTTGATGATCTTTGAGGTCATTTCCAACCTTATTGATTCTATGAGTCTATGTTCTTCACTCTGCAGTGAAGCTGCAGAGAACCACCAGGGCTGGAAGGAACTTCTGGAGGTTTCTTCTTCAAACTTCTGCTCAAAACAGGTTCAATCCCACCACCTCTCTGGGCCAGTGTTTGATCACTCTGACAGTAACTTTTGTTTTTGTAATGGAATTTTCCAAACTTTCAGCTTGTGGTTATTGCCCTCCCCTGCCCACTGTGTAACACTCATAACACTGAGGAGTCTTCTCCACAGCCTTCCATTAGGCAGCTGCAGACAGGGTCAAGGTCTTCCTAAGCTTCCTCCTCTTAAGGCTGGACAAATCAGGCCCATGTCAGAGCAGGACTCACCCCTCTTGTGGATTGTAATTAAGGCATGCTAAAAGTGCTGGCTGAACACTAGCAGGCCCATGGGTTCTGAGTGAGCCTGAAGGTGAGAAACCTCACATTGCAGCAATGCTCTCTGTGGGCAGCTCTCTCAGAACCCTGCTTTCCTGGAGTGAGCAGAAATTTTCCATTGCATTCAGACTGGTTCCCTTCAATGCCAATGAAAGCTGCTAGATTTTTGGTGCTGAGTTTGATGGGTCTAGGATGAAATATTCATGCTGCAGAGAGCTGATCTGAATGTGTTTGTTTTGGAGATTTCTGAAGGGCTACCAAAGGGCAGCTTGAACTGCTGTGGGCCTGTACAGAGAACTGAATAAATGTAACAGCAGCTTGATGGGAGTGGAGAAAAAAAATGGAGAGGAAAAATATGCAGGTTCTCATGAACTCACCAGAGAGCTGAAGAAGGGTGAAGGACTCCAGGCCCCCCAGCCACATGTGAGCCTGCCCAGTGCCTAGCTCTTCTCCTACATATTTTTCAGTTCATGTTTCCTTCCTCTCAGTGCTTTAAAATCAGTTTGCATGCCACAGGATCAAACACCGACATTGCTCATTCAACGCCACCGATGTAACCGCAACTCATCAGCTCTGCAGTTGTTAGATGCAAATACAAGGCAAGAATGACTTTTGTTCTTGTCATGGATTCCCTGCTCAGGTGGAGCTTACACATTTGTGTGCTTTTAGTCAATGAAATGCTGATGGTGTGTACAAGCACAAGTGTTCTGCTCCAGTGATTGCATGCACTTGTGGGTGGCTTTCTCGGTCACCTGGTGGCAGCTGCTGGCCTGCTAATGCATATCAACTCACTTGTCACTACTGCTCTTAAAAATTACAGCCCTCAGAAGAAAGCCTCACAGAACTGCACTGTTTTACTTGCCTTTGTGTTACTCTGGGTGACATCTGGGCACGTTTGCATTAGAATCATGGAATCATAGACCCACAGAATGGTAGGAATTGGAAGGGACCTCTGGAGATCATCCAGTCCAAGCCCTCTGGCAGAGCAGGATCATCCAGGGCAGGCCACAAGGACTGCATCCAGGTGGATTCTGAAAGTCTCTAGAGAAGGAGACTCCACAATCTCTCTGGGCAGCCTGTTCCAGTGCTCTGTCAGTTTGTGTCCTATCACAGGGCACCACTGAAAAGACACCAGCCACTTCTACTTGACTCCCAATTTAACTTGGTTAAAAGTAAGCTGACTCTTTCTTCTTTCCTATGCCTTACTCTTAATGCCATGGAACTGGTTCCCTAGGTCACTCACTCCATTTGCAGAGGACATTAGTTGGCAGATGTGGATCCATGGTTGCTCCTGTGTGAATATCCCTGTGCTGGTCCTTCTCCCAAACATATTCTTAAGTCAGTTCCAGGCTCTAAACTGTTGCAAATAGTCAAAGGCCAGAAAGTCTGATATGAGTGTTCACAGGGAAAGAAGGGGGGAAAGAAATGAAAATACTTGGAGTGAACATGCTGCTGTGGTTTGCAGGCAGTGTAGCAGTGAGCCAGAAGGGTTGGTGTCAAACAGGCACGGTGTTACTCAGCTGAAGCACTGTGGTGGGTTAACACCTTTTTCTGAAAACAAAAGAAGAAAGCAGGGTGGAGGGCTTGCGGGTACTTTACACTCCCTGAAGGGCGTCTCCCCCCTGGGAAAGCTGAGTCTGTTCCACTCCCCCCTCCCTGCCCAGCAAGGGTATAAAAAAAGCAGGACCTCATAGCTGTGGGATCTCCTTTTTGGCTCCTGCCTCTGCTGGATGAGAGCTACTGCAGCTGCTCTCCTGATCCTCAGCCACGTGGCTGGACCTGATCCTTCTCCCTGCTGCCTCTGTGCCTCCTCAGAGACAGACTGGTTTTGTATTATTCTTTTTCTATCCCCCTCCCATCCATTCTTGTTCCTTGCCCTTGTGAACCTTTTTTTCCCTGTTATTGCTATATATATATATTTTGAAGAAAAAAAAATTACTTGCCTCTCTACTTCCAAGCTGACTCCAGATTGTTGCTTAGTGGATTTGCTCATTACCTTTTTTTTCCCTCCTCTCCCTGTTTGGAGGGAGGAGGTGGGGGGGAAGTGGGGAAGAGATTCTCAGCCTTTTCCCCATTTGAGCTTTTAACTCTCAGTTAAGGCTCAAACCACTACAAGCACCAACATGGATCTTCAGAAGCAGCACCTCAGCTCACAGCTGTTTAGTGCTCATTTGCATCAGGATGCCAGGGTAGATCATTGTCAAAATGTGCAGATTTGAGTTGTGTGCAGTTTGGCATGGACAATGCTCATTTGTTCTGGTGTGTTGCTGATGATTCATTCTTCTCACAGAAGTGAATGGTTTGGGCAATTCTGGGCTGTTTCCAGACCCCCAATTCAATGTTAAATCATTCTTATCCCCAGTAGAGGAAAGCAAAAAAATCTTTGGGAATTACAGATTTAGTTTGGTTGAGCCACAAAACCCACTAGCTGTGCACAGCTGATCTGAGTGAACTTCTGTCTAGAGGAGATGCAGGAGCCCTGGGAGAGCAGGTGAGGAAGGGCTGCCCAAGCTGGGTGTGTTTTCACAGCTGACAGAGAGCAGTGGATCAGTCACTTCAGAATGATTGTGGAAAGGAGTTGGAAGCTGCATTCCTTAGGGCTGTGTCAGTCTGGGGGTTGTATAAAGGGAGCTCTGGAGTTTGTGCAAGGGAAGGAATGTCACCAGGGCTGGCTCATCGCCACAGGAGAGAGCACAGCAGGGATAAGCCCTTCGAAATCAAGAGACATTCTGTGCCTCATTCTCCACATGCTAATTCATGAGAAGTGAATGGCTCAAGTATTTGGGAAGAAAGTTTCTCTTCCCCTTGTCAGTCTTTGCAGGGTTGTAATTCCTGTGTGCAGAGCTGGACCTGCAGGTGCAGTCCTGTGTGTGTGTCTGTACAGCAATACAGTCATCGGCAGGGCCACAGAGAAGCAGCAGCAGGGATCCCAGCGTTGAGCTTAGATCCTGTGTTCTGCTGGTGGCCATGAGTCAGCATGAGGTGACTTAAAATTGTCTGGCCTTTCTCATCTTCTCAGGATCTCATGTAGTGATAGGACTAGGGGGAATGGAATGAAGCTGGAGGTGGGGAGATTCAGGCTAGATGTGAGGAGGAGGTTCTTCACCATGAGAGTGGTGAAACCCTGGAATGGGTTGTCCAGGGAGGTGGTTGAGGCCCCGTCCCTGGAGGTGTTTAAGACCAGGCTGGATGAGGCTCTGGCCAGCCTGATGTAGTGTGGGGTGTCCCTGCCCATGGCAGGGGGGTTGGAACTAGATGATCCGTGTGGTCCCTTCCAACCCTGACTGATACTATGATACTATGATCTGTCCTGTCACAAACCTGGGGGTGTTCTCTTCCAGAAACACCTGCCAATAACTGCTGATTGTCCTCACCCAGAGCATTTGCTGCTCCTTGTATTGGTGGTGGTTCATTTCTACCTTCTGTTTCTCCTCTCTGCTTGACGTGCTGTGAGGACTGAGTTGCTTTGTGCTTGGTATGCTTTTAAGGTGATGCAGCAGGTCATAAACATTAGTCCTCTCCCTCTGTGGTGGGAGGTGGGAAGAGCTGCAATCTACATCTTTTTCTGTGCCTTGCAGTGATTTCATTTAATACTACTAAGAAGTAGTATTAAAAATGAGTGACATTCAGGGGTTGGGTTTTCTGTGAGATTCCAAGTATGCAAGATAAAAATGTATTTGTAAGTGTAATAACCACTTGGGTAGTGTTGTAACAATGACCAGAAGGAAAAAAAGGATCAGCCTTCTTGTCTGACGTAGACATGGACAATGCAGGTTTCAGGTAAACACAGGAATTCTGGTGTTTTTTTTAATGCCTGAAGGAAAGACTTCTTTAAATAATAAGGTGATGCCATTGTCTGAGTACCCAGGTAGAAATGTTGCTGTTCCCTGCAGGATATAGATATACACTGGCCCTACAACTGAGATAGGTGGCCTTCTACCTTGGACCACCTCTGCTGTTCTCATGCCCTCAGGTGCCTATGAGCAGCCCTGATGGCACTTTAAGCAAGGCAGCAGTTCTGCACAGCCCTGCTTACCAAGTGGGTTTAACTGCAAAGGTTCTGTTGTTGGCGCTGGTGTGGAGTGGGGTTTTCTTTTTCCCATGACAGTTATGTAGTGCTGGGCATTTGGGAGGGCAGTGATTTGTCAGTAATTTGTGCCCTAGCAGACAGCAAGTTTCTCCTCACATTCTGCATTGCTCCTCTCTCTATAGGTCCAGTGTGCTGGCCAGGGAAGGGGGTGTTGATGCTGTTTCATGGCTGTTTCAATCATGGTCTCTTCAGAAAAGTGCACTGCACTCTTGTGGGAGCAGCAGACAAGTCGTTTGGTATTCTCCTGGGAAGAGACAAAGATCCCAGTTTTCCTCATAAGAGGAAAAATGCTTCACCAAGAGCTATGTGTAAAGCACCTGGCCAAAATCTCTTCACATCAGCAGCCTTCTCATTTAAATCTGTGATACTGTAATTCCTAGACTTCCAATCACTCACTCTTAGGAGCTGTGCTCTACATGCAGGGCTCAACTGCCCAGCACTAAGAAGTGCCTGCAGGAGAATCTGCTTCAGTGTGAAAGTGAAATCTCCAGGGAAGAGCCACAAGGATGATCAGAGGACTGGAACACCTCTCCTATGAGGACAGACTGAAGGAGTTGGGGCTGTTCAGTCTGCAGAAGAGAAGGCTCCGAGGTGACCTAATTATGGCCTTCCAGTATCTGAAGGGGGCCTACAGGAAGGCTGGGGAGGGACTTCTCAGGATCTCAGGTAGTGATAGGACTAGGGGGAATGGAATGAAGCTGGAGGTGGGGAGATTCAGGCTGGATGTGAGGAGGAGGTTCTTCCCCATGAGAGTGGTGAAACCCTGGAATGGGTTGTCCAGGGAGGTGGTCGAGGCCCCATCCCTGGGGGTGTTTAAGCCCAGGCTGGACGAGGCTCTGGCCAGGCTGATGTAGTGTGGGGTGTCCCTGCCCATGGCAGGGGGGTTGGAACTAGATGATCCTTGTGGTCCCTTCCAACCCTGAATGATACTATGATACTATGATAAGTCAGAATCCCCAGATCTCTTGGTGGTGAAGGGCAGGGGTTTGCAGTGATTTAGAGGAACTGTTAACGGCTTTCAACAAAACAAGGTGAATAACCAACCCAACCCAAGTGATGAGGGACACTGCACTGAGCCATCTTTGAATGAGATGTGTTTTACAGCTGACCACTGGTGTGTAGCTTGGCTTTCTCTGCTGGCTTATTTTGAGACCAAAAGTGAGAAAAAAAGCCCCAAAGCCAATTTTATTCCTGGCGTAATAAAAGATAATTGACTTTGGTAGTACTATATTGATTACAAGGCAGCAGAGTTTAGACCAGAGTCTTGCCTCAACAGAAAAGTTTGTTTTCTGATGCTGTTTATTTGAGTGCAAACAAAATGCTCTTAAACTTGTATTTGTTCTTTAAAAAGGAAGAACTTTGGGGCTGTGAAGTGTCCAACACGATTGATTTGTCTTCTCCATGATGGCAGACATGCTTAACAGCGTAACTGCAAATCCCAGACACAAAAGCTGCTAATAAGGATAGAGGCCGCTTTGTGTTTGTTCTTTCAGCTCATTTCTTGGGGGAAACCCAGCTGGGAAAAGACTTAGTAAGGGCAGAAGGTCTGTCAGGATCACAGACAAACAGTTGGGCAAGGACTCAGAGTTCTGACTTTTTACCAAAAGCAGATTTGGGACTTTTGTGTTCTGCCCATCACCAAGCAGCAGCCAAAACTGGAAGACATCTGTGTTTGTTTTTCTTGCCAGTCTTCAGTGTAACTGCAGCAGCTAAGAGAGAAATCTTCTCAAATTGTGACTCTATCAGACTCTGTATCTCTAGTGAATTTTGCCTTCCATTCCCCATAAATCAACTTCTAGTGACATCTCTTGCTAGCAACCAAATAATCAGAGCAGGTGTCCATAGAGCAAGCATTCAGGCTCCAGGATATAATGTGCAGTGTTGTTTGCTGGGCACTCAAGCACTGGAGCTGCTGGTGTGGTTTATGGGTGCACAACCTTATGGGAGAAATCCTCAGACAGGTATTGTGTGGGCTGCAATACTTTCTGCACTGCAATTAGCAGCACAGGTATACCTTCTGTGCTCTCATGCTGCTATGCCTCTCCAGGTGAGCTGAACCACGAGGCTGTCACATTTGGAGGAACCACTACAACAGGCTAAATTTCAAAACCAAACAGGTGGGAATAGAAAGATAGGTTAGAAGAAGTGTAATTATAAGACCAGAAGGAACTGCCTTTGCCCAGCAATCTGTCCTGGAAACTCCACATTTTTCTAATGCTCAGTTCACTCCAAGCAGGAAAGCTCCAGCCCGGTTTTCTAGTAAGGCTGTGGGAGGTAGAGGCCACACTGGAGTGATTCATTGATAGTCCAGAATGGCCCATGAAGTGAGGGTGAGTTCCTGGTTCTGAAGCAAAGCGAGGAGTGTGTGGTTTGTAAGATGTCCAGGGCACTCTGCCAGGGTAAGGGTCAAGATGTGCATTAGAGGACTAAGTAAAATAATTCCTTCTTGAACTGAGTAAATGCCTTGAAGTAAAGCTGTGAGTGCCAGAGTCAGTGTGGCACACGGGGCTGGTGTAGCTGCATTGTTCCTTTGCCAGAGGAAAGTGGAGTTGCAGGCAGGTGGCTACTGAAAATGAGAGCAAAGGATGTGATCTGCTTGTAAATCCTCACAGGCTATGAAGAGAGGATGAGGGATCTGCGTGGGGCTATGTTAGATATTTAGGGTGCTGAGGGTCAGGCAAAGATTAGGGGTGCACAAAGAGTGTGGAGAGTGCTGTTCACTGTGGAATTCAGCTGAGTTAAGCCAGGGCTGGTATTTCCAGGGGACTGTGATGTGTCTCCATTATGGTGGCTGCTGCTCAGATTAATTGTGCCACAGAAAGACTTTGGGTTAGAAAGGTGCTGGCAAACCATCAGCTTACGTGGACCCTTCATGCAGTGCTCTAGGATGTGGCAATGAGCTTGTTGCTGCCTTCCTCTTAGTTTTCCATGGGACTGGTAATGAAATGTGCCTGGAGGGAAAGGCTGCCTCACCTTTGGTAGGACCCCAGTGAGGCAGCTGGGCATACCAGGCACAAACCTGGCTGTTGCAATGTCCTGGCAACAAGGTGCATTCAGCAGCCAGAGACAGTCATGCCCACGCTCTGCTTCTCACCTGCTAATACATATTTGGATCAGCAAGCGTTCAATGGCCGTGGAAACACATCCAGGCTGAACTCAATAGCTGTTTTGTCACACAGCTGGCCAGACACCTAAGAATGTCTGCTAGAAAAGTGCTTGCAGAGCTGCAGCTCCATCAGATACTCTGCATAATCCAAATGCTTCTGTCACAGGGGGGTTGTTTCAGCATGGATGAGAATAAAGGTCTCGTGTGTCTGTGTGTACTTAGGAAGGGATAGGGAAAGAAGGTCACAGGTGCCTGTGGGAATTTGATGCAAGATTACTGAGACAAATGAAGTCTTGGCTCCCTTTTGAGCACTGAGGGATTTGGGAATGTCAAACAAAAGTACCTTGACACTTACAATGTTGTGATGCAGCTTACCTCCTGCCAGAAAAAGAACCAGTAAAGCACTTCTGAAAGATGCTGACTGCTGGTGAGGACCTGGGGGAAAATGAGGTTCATCACTGCTCAGCTCTTGTCATCTTGACATGAGTGAGTAATTAAGTTGCTGTGGCCCTTTTAGTGGTGCAAGCTGTGCACAAGAGATTCAAAGCCCAAAATCCAATAGTTTGTGCTCTTCTGTTTCCTGACTAATCCTATAAGATGCAGTGGGCTGAGCAGATGATCTAATAAGAGAACATAACTGCAGTCAGCTCACTCTTCTACAGAAATCAATAATGGAAGCCCACTGAAATAAAGAGAAAGAAACTAATTTATGAAGCAATAATAAAACAAAATAGCTAAAGTGGGAAGTTGCCTATTGGAGACTCAGATCTTATAAGCAATTGCCTTAAGTATGAAGTGTGTCCACTGAGCTACACACATGTGGCATTGCTGAGTTTCTTAGGTCTGCTCCCTCTAGTAACCATGGTGGCAGGAAGTGGCCCAGGAAGGTGGCTTCATGCAGCACATAATTCAGAAATTTTGGGTGCAGAATCCTTTAGAAGTGGAAATGCATCTGAGAGACATCTTCTCTGGCCAAGGAAGCTTGTAAACCAAATTGCTGCCCTAGATCACAAGTGAAAACTGCCTTCAAAAAAGGAAAGAGAAGGCAGACAGAACTCAGAGCTTGGGGCAGTCAATGAGTTGTTTCTCTGTGGCTGTGTTACACACACTGGAGTGCTTCCACCTTTCTGTAGCAAAAAAGCACCACCTGGCAGATACTTTGTGTGCTGGGGAATTGACTGAACACATTTGTGCCACTCTGCAAAAAACTGCAACCAGCAGTCACCCCTTTTCATAAAACTTTCAACAGCCTTTCCCCTTCCTCTGCAGTGAAAGCATTGCTTCTCTTCCACCATAGCACCTTCTCCTTGTTCCAGGGCTTACAATTCTCCGTGCCTTCTCCAGCTCATCTTCTCATACTCTTCTCAGACCCTCTGACCCCCTAATGGAGTTCCAAGCTGATGCAAAAAGGGGAGTTAAATACAAACCTCAGGTCATTCTTGACTGCAGCTTCTTCACCTTCTGCTTTGGCAGCAGCATGATGGTGCCCTCTAGCAGCTGGCAGTTTACCATACTGCAGCTTTGCAAGATAAATCAGAAGCCAGTGCTACTTATCAGCTGTTGAGATGTCGGACATTAATTGCCCTGGAAGGAAGTTCAGCTGGTGTCATGAGACTGCCTGTACCAAACCACCCTAAGGCAGCAGGAACTCAGCAACTTGCTAGTGAAAAATGTAACCTGGGAACTTTTCTGTTGGCTGAAGAGACTGCAGATTTAGCAGGGAAGTTTGCAGCTGCAGTCACATTTCTCTGTGGTGCATTGCAACTTGTGTTTCCCTTCCACGAACTGCAGCAGCCTGCCTCTGTGCCCTCAAGTGCTCTTGAAGGCAAGGAAAATCAAGCAGTAAGGAGCCTCCTTTTCTGAGCTGTGAGATCTGAGCTAAATAGCAGAGCCTTTTCTCATGTGAAACTCAGTTTGGGCCATGTCTGAAGTGAGGAGCAGTGGCAGGATGAAAATATCTTGACTAATTCCCCCTTAAAATCAGTTTGACAGTGATGTCTTTTATCAGTAGTAAGTTCATAATCTTCTGACTCCTGACACTATGCATACTGAATATCCTCATGGTGTATTTTGCTGTTCATTGCCTGAAAATCCACTGCTCAGCAGCAGATCACTATGCTAGGGAACAGCAATGTTGGTGTTTCAGGAGGTGGGTGAATACAGATTCTTCTTCTGAGAGGTTTCTTCTGAGCCCTAACTTGTTACTTGCCTCCAAGGTGGAGCAGTTTCTCATCTGGATTCTGGTTTCTCTGTTGGTTTTGGATACAGTGGGCTAAACTCTTTTGTACTCCAGAAAAGTCCATGAAGGTGCAGTTTGGATTACTTAGGAGCAGTATTTAAACTCCATCAGCCAGAATCAGGGTACTTTGCTGTGGGTAATGCTGCTCCTGAGGCTCCTTCTTCATGTGCTAGAGCAGTCTTGCAGCCAGTTTTTGTCTGATCCTTAAGGATGGGGTTAGAGGGAAGCAGCCCAATTTGTGGTGTGAATGCTTAGTCCTGTAGGAGCTGCTCAGGTTACAAGCACCTCTTTGCTCTCTATAGCTCATCACACACCTTGTCATTATCTCAGCTTGGGCTGGATTGAACCAGCACTATTACACCGGAGGACTTCTGTGTCATGGGCAGATCCTACTCTTCCCTTCTACTGAAGGCGGCGAGATCTTTGGCCTGTGCCAGCTGCTGTTCCAGAGGCATTAGGACCCTCCTGGGATTTTGTTTCATTTTCTTAGAAGTGGTTCCAATTCTATGCTTTTAATGCTTTTTTAACTGCAGGAAAATGAAATTTGTGTGTTCAAAGGGCAGTGCTGAGCTATTGCTTGTGATCTCAAACAGCAAAGGCAGCACAACGCTGAGACCAAGAGCACCGGGCAGGGAGAGCACACAGCTCTTCTGCAAGGGATGGGCACACTCCAGTTATTAATATCTGTGTTTCCCTTCTTACTTTATATTAAGATCTCTGAGATGAATCACAACACAGCCCTGGTGCCTGTGTTATCCTCCCACTGCATACACCTACAGCTATCTCACGACAACCCAACTCACAAATTACAGCTTCTCTCTGCTGCTTTGTGACACTGATACTGGCATTACAAAGCTAACTTAGCAGACTGCTCTCTCTCATCCAGTAACAGCAGCAGCACTAAGTGAACTGCCTAAGGTCTGATTGGAAGCATTCAGATCTGCTACTGATCTCAAGGAGGGTAGGAATGCGTTTAAGGTCAATAAGACATTTATTTCCTTGATAAAATCAACCATGGAAGAAGATCTTTCTTTCATTTAGGCAATGGGGCTCATGACAGGGACAGCGAAATTGTGCTGCTGTCTTGTGTATAAATTGCCACCTCTCCTGATACTTCCCCAAAGGCATCCCATCTGGGAGGAAACGTTAGTCCAGGACCACTGTCTTCTTGTGTGGTGAGGGAAACCAGACATACTGCATCATTAGTAACAGTGCTGCCTGACAGCCTCTACAAATACCCATCAGCCATGGCCAGCTATTCTATGCCTGGCTGAAGGGAGGAGGCCTCTCCACACGTCTCAGGTATGGAGCACTGACCCCTTAACATTTCACACCAAAGAAACAGCTCCTCACTAGCAGAAACTTATCCTGAAGTTACCAAGATACACTTGTGAACACATTCTGAGCTCCTGAAATAGAATTGTGCCTTGGGTGATTTCTCAATGGCAATCTGCTTCAGTTCTCTTCCTCTTGTTATCTTTGTTAGAGGAGCTGTGGGACTCAAGTTGTGAATAGACATAGATACAGCAATGGAAAGAGCTGCCCATTGTTACAGTGGCAGCTCCAGACTGAAGGGAGTAAACTCCTCTCTTGCTGTGCTATGGCTGGTCAACAGAATAAAAAGCTGACTTGCCATCTTTCCAAGTGCTGGAGTTTAGGCTTAGTCACCATCTGCTCTCAGGTTTCCACAGCAGTTTTTGTTGTTGTGCTTCAGCAATGAAGTGCAGAGACAAGGTAGAACACTTCAACAGGCTGCTGAGAAGAGCTGGTGTGCAGGGGCACTGTAGTTGGGTTAGGAGCTCATTGTGGATAATGAATTAGCCCTCCCCTTCATCATCAATTTGTGCACAATCCAGGAGGGGGAAGGAGTGTGGATGCCTTCTAATTATTTTGCCATATTCCAAAAATTGCTTTTGGCAAGACATAATCAGGAATTAATAAACCTGAATGAAACTTGAAAGCAGCAGTGAAAAGTGCCTGATGCAGAGGTGGGAAGTACTGGCCTGCTGCCATCCCGACTGCTGTGCACTCTCCAAGCATAGGGGCTGTGCAGAGAGGAGACCCCACTGCAGTGGAGAGCTGTGGGGAGATGAAGGGCTCACCTCTCACAACATGCTGACAGAAAATGACTTCTGTTAGCAGAGCAGCAGTGTGGAGCTGGATAGAAGCTCAGAAAGCAGGGCTGGGAATGTGACTGACAGGTGGCACAGTGGAGAAGAAAGACACTGCAGCTCTGCTCTCTTGGGAAGAGTCATGGGAAAGAGAGCAGCAGATGCATGGCCTGAGGAGAGCTCTAGCCAAGGTAGGAATGTGCCCTCTGGTTTTACAGAGTGGTGAGCATCTCCTGTGTAAACAGCTCATGGTGCTTGTTGGACAGACTCTGGAGTCCTGAGGGTCCTTGGCACCAGGGCTGGAAATGGCTGGCCAAGAGAGATGGTGATGTAGTGGATGTGCTGTTCCTCTCTTGTGGACAAAAGGCCTGCTACAGCTGATGGGCAGATCTGTGGCTGAATCAAGGCTGAGTGCTCTGGGCTGTGCAACATAGGTGGCAAAGCACATCTGAGTATTGCAGGGGTACAGACACCAAGCTGTGGCTCAGCTGCTCCTGTGTGACTTGGCAGGGCTCTTACACAGACCTCTGTGTGACAGGTCCTGTTGTCCTTGCAGATAGGAAGTGTGGACTTCATGGGAGTGGGAGAGAGGCAGCTTGCATACAGTCAAAAATGTGAGCAGCAGAATGGAAGCAGAAGAGATGATGGCTGTGATGCCCTCATAGTGCTGTTATCCTTTTCAGCTGCTCCCTCTTTTTTCTCCCTGGCAATCCATATTTCTTTCTGTCCATAGTTGGGACAAACAGTTCACTCACTAGCTCATCTCTGGGAGGGGAATCTCATATTCTCCATGCTCAGAAATGGGATTTTTTTGTCCAGCCCATCAGTACCAGCATTCACAACCCTTCCAATGAGTCTGGCACATACAGATTCTATAGCAGTTATTGCCAGGGTGCTGCAAGGGCCAGATACTCCCTAAGGGAGTATCTCTCAAGAGAGCTTCCCAGGGCAGCAGGGCAGGACTCACCAGATAGGGCCCATCCCACTATTCCAGTGAGGACCAAAGCAGCCCCAGTCCTGGGCATTGCTCACCTCCCTGGGGACAGGGGTGGAATGTGGACCCAGTCCAGTGGGACCCATGGCAGGGCAGGGCCACAACAACCCCATGCAGTGCTACAGGCTGGGGTCAGGGTGGCTGGAGAGCAGCCAGGTAGAGAGGGACCTGGGGGTACTGGTTGACAGTAGGCTGAACATGAGCCAGCAGTGTGCCCAGGTGGCCAAGAAGGCCAATGGCATCCTGGCCTGCATCAGGAACAGTGTGACCAGCAGGAGCAGGGAAGTCATTGTGCCCCTGTACACTGCACTGGTTAGGCCACACCTCGAGTCCTGTGTCCAGTTCTGTGCCACTCAGCTTAGGAAAGATATTGAGTTGCTGGAATGTGTCCAGAGAAGGACAACAAAGCTGGGGAGGGGTTTGGAGCACAGCCCTGTGAGGAGAGACTGAGGGAGCTGGGGTTGCTTAGCCTGGAGAAGAGGAGGCTCACAGGAGACCTTATTACTTTCTACAACTACCTGAAGGGAGGTTGTAGCCAGGTGGGGGTTGGTGTCTTCTCCCAGGCAACCAGCACCAGAACAAGAGGACACAGTCTCAAGCTGCACCAAGTGAGGTTTAGGCTGGATGTTAGGAAGAAATTCTTCACAGAAAGCGTGATTGGCCATTGGAATGTGCTGCCCAAGGAGGTGGTGGAGTCACCATCACTGGAAGTGTTTAAAAAGAGACTGGATGAGGCCCTTAGTGCCATGGTTTAGTTGATTAGATGGTGTTGGATGATAGCTTGGACTGGATGATCTCAAAGGTCTTTTCCAACCTGGTTAATTCTGTATTCTGTGTTCAGACTGGCCCTGCTGCAACACTGATGGGACAGGGTCTGATTGTTCTAGAGGTGCTGGGCAGTGAACAGGGTAAACAGAGGCCTGGGGTGGCTAGGTAAAGCCAGTCAGGTCTGCTGGTACCCTCAGGGCCTGTTTGTTACGGTGGCTGGCCTTCAAGGACCTGGAAAGACTTCAACAGCTGCTTGGTGTGTGGCTCCAGTCTGTTGTAGACCAAATAACAGGCTCTTTTTTGGCTAATGATGGCCCTCGAGGGGCATCTGAGGGTAACAGATGATGTAGGCTTCCCCAGGAAGCCAGTGCAAGTCTTTTGACAGGAGCTGTTGGACCCATTTCTTCTCACTGATGAGTTTGCTGTGGGAAATAAACGCTGTGGTTGGGTAGGACTCAGTGAATAGGATCAATAGCATCCAGGCTGCTGTGTGCTGTGGGGTACCTTTTGGTGGGAAGCCTTCCTGGGGAACAACTCTTTCTGGAGCTCAGCCAATTTGCTGCTGCCCAGGCAGGGGATGGTAACTCTCTTCCTAATTGCCTTCAGCAATACAGCAGATGTGCAAGGAAAGGTTGTTAATAAAATGATAAACTGTGTCATTAATGACAGCGTGGGTACTCTGGGCTGTTGTTTGGGGAGGAAAATAAAATAAAGCTGGAAAAGAAGAGTCATTAGATTGGGGTGAAAGAAAGTACAGAAGAGAAAAAAACTGGAAGGCCATCTGAAGGGGCAGAGGTAAGGTTTGTGCAGAGGCAGGACACTAAGGAGAAGATAAAGAAGGAGCCTGGGAAGGACAAACCAGTGAGTGGCAGACAGCACTCCACAGGCAGGGGCCAGCATTGCACAAGCATTATGTTTACAATTGCACACAAGGGCTTGGTGGATCAATTTGCCAGAGCAAAGCAATCCATGTTACATGCAGACTTTAACAGTCCCTTTTGTTAAAGCTGGCCACAAATGATGTTGGAATTTGCAACACCACTTTTTACACTTTTGCTATGAGACTTTAGCAAAGCCATTCCTTTGCTGTTCAGGCCTTAAGCAGCAGTAATATTATGTCCCCTCCTCCAAAAGACAAGTCAGGACATGGAAAATATTTTACTTCAGATTTCCTTTGAAATCTTCAAGGTTCAGTCGAACCTGCAGTATTCCCAATTGTTTGCTTTTGCACCTCAGTTGATTTCAGTGCATTGATGATAATGTGCAACTGAGGTGGCTCAGTGGTAATTCAGGCTCTGGGTTCTGCTCCATTAAAGCATCTGCAACCTGCAAATTGTGCATCCTATGTGTCAGAACCACATTTAATGTTCATAGTTACATCCCTGTGAAAGAGTTGACATTGCAAGTACCTGGAAAAGGAGCTTGGAATTTAAAAGCTAACTCTTTCTTAAGGCGAGGGGCTTGGACTAGATGACCTTCAGAGGTCCCTTCCAACCCAAACCATTCTATGATTACCCTATTTCTATGATTCTATGATTCTGATTCTTCCACAGGCTTCCTGCCTGGAGCATCAGACTTGCTCTGGGGCATGGATGTGCACATGTGCCTGTGCTCATGCCCTTCCCCTTTGCTCAGGAATCGGTACCTCCACCACCGGTTTTGCATTAGCAAGGTGCTATACAAATGCTTTTAGCAGCTGCTTGAATGTCTTCTTCATGTACAACACTTCAGGCACATCAGGGTAGACTCTTGGAAATATTTTTTTGTTCACTTGCAGAAAAAAATACAGGAGGAAGTCCTTCAGAAGGGGCACACTAGGAGATAACCCCTTCTGCTTAAAACTTGGGCATGAATCACAGTGCCCTCCAAGTTCTCATTATGTTCAGCCTCTGTCTTCAGCAAAGATGCAGAAAAACATCAGCTCAGCAGTGTTAGCCACAGCACAAAGAGAATCTGAGGATTTTATTTGTGATGCAAAATGTCTGCAAGAGAACAAGAGGATACAGTCCCAAGCTGCACCAGGGGAAGTTTAGGCTTGAGGTGAGGAGAAAGTTCTTCTCAGAAAGAGTTGTTGGTCATTGGAATGTGCTGCCCAGGGAGGTGGTGGAGTCACCATCCCTGGAGGTGTTCAAAAATGGATTGGACATGGCACTTGAAGCCATGGTTTACTTAGTCATGAGGTGTTGGGTGGTTGGACTTGATGATCTCTGAGGTCTTTTCCAATTTTATTGATTCTGAAACATCAGAGCCCCTCCCTCTGGACAAAAGACAGAAGCATGATAATCTTTCTTTCTTATGTTCTTCTTTTAAACTTGTGTATGAACTGAACTCAGGGAGGATGAAAGCACTTTGGGGAAAACCTTAAGCAGCAGGAGGTAAGAAATTTCATGCTGAATCAGACCAGTGCTTCCTCTCCTTCTGCCACCTTTGTGAATGGTGGCATTGCCTCAGTGGGCAGGAGATGACTGTGGAATAACCCCTGCATGGGACAAAATGCTTCCTAATCTTGTCAGATGGGATGGGGACTTGCTGTGCTGCGTGAGAAGCTACATGCCTAATCATCTGGATTTTAGAATAGCCATAAGGATTGAAAGGTGCAGGAGTTGATCTGCTGGAGGGCAGAGAGGCTCTTCAGAGGGACCTCGACAGGCTGGACAGATGGGCAGAGTCCAATGGCATGAGATTGAACACATCCAAGTGCCAGGTTCTGCACATTGGCCACAACAACCCCATGCAGAGCTACAGGCTGGGGTCAGAGTGGCTGGAGAGCAGCCAGGCAGAGAGGGACCTAGGGGTGCTGGTTGATGGTGGGCTGAACATGAGCCTGCAGTGTGCCCAGGCAGCCAAGAGGGCCAATGGCATCCTGGCCTGCATCAGGAACAGTGTGGCCAGCAGGAGCAGGGAGGTCATTCTGCCCCTGTACACTGCACTGGTTAGGCCACACCTCGAGTACTGTGTCCAGTTCTGGGCCCCTCAGTTTAGGAAGGAGGTTGACTTGCTGGAACGAGTCCAGAGAAGAGCAACAAAGTTGGTGAAGGAGTTTGGAACACAAGCCCTATGAGGAGAGGCTGAGGGAGCTGGGATTGCTCAGCCTGGAGAAGAGGAGACTCAGGGGTGACCTTATCACTCTCTACAACTACCTGAAGGGAGGTTGTAGACAGGTGGATGATGGTCTCTTCTCCCAGGCAGCCAGTACCTGAACAAGAGGACACAGTCTCAGGCTGCTCCAGGGGAGGTTCAGGTTGGATGTTAGGAAGAAGTTCTATACAGAAAGAGTGATTGCCCATTGGAATGGGCTGCCCAAGGAGGTGGTGGAGTCACCATCATTGGAGGTGTTCAGGAGGAGACTTGATGCGGTGCTTGGTGCCATGGGTTAGCTGTTTGGGTGGGTTGGATTGGTTGATGGGTTGGACACGATGATCTTGAAGGTCTCTTCCAACCTGGTTTGGTTTATTCTAAATAAAGGTTTATTCTAAATAAAAGGTGGGGGCTTCTGGATCCCCTGTCTTGTCTTGGGATTTGTTGTGACTGATCCCCAGTGAATTCTGCAGAGCACCCTTGTAGTCTGGCAGGACAAGAATCTCCCTGGTTAGGGTTACCTTATTGTGGTTTCACTCAGCATATTTTTATTTTCTGTTTGAACTTCCATGGTTCAGACCTGTTGGAAACACTCCTCCTGTTGCTATGGGAGCAGCAACAGCACCAAAGAAAAGGGTCTGCCTCCTGCTTTGCATGTTGCCAGTTACAGTCGCTGCAAAGGACACACTATGTGCATCCCTCTGTGCAAGCTGCTTTTAGTGTTTATTTTCATCACCCCCAAAGGCCTTCTACCCTTGCCACTGTGGTGAGTCTTTCTCTTAGCACTAGTCATAACAGCTGGTGGAGTGTTTCAGGCATCTCTGTCCATAGCTGACACCCTCCCTCCCTGCCCCAGCTCACGTGTGACAATGCCTGATGTATACCTGCACTCTGAGGGGAATTCTCTGCATCTCTTCTGCAAATCCAGGGCATATCCCAAGCTAGACTTGCCTGTGATAGTTCTGTTCAGCAGTTAATCTCACCAAGTAATGCTTTGCAGAAACAGATCTGGTGTCTCAAGCTGTGCAGGGGGAAGTTTAGGCTTGATCTTAGGAAGAAGTTCTTCACAGAGATTGCCCACTGGAATGGGCTGCCCAGGGAGGTGGTGTGGTCCATGTCCCCGGAGGACTGGATGAGGCACTTAGTGCCATGGTCTAATTGATTAGATAGGGCTGGGTGATCAGTTGGACTTGATCTTGGAGGTCTCTTCCAACCTGATTGATTCTGTGATTCTGCAACAACAACTGAAGTTGAAGTTAACAGAACTAAATCTGATGTTTTAAGAGAGAAAGGAAAATCTGTCCTCTCATCAGTCTTGAATTGCTCTTATAATTCCTGGTAATGCATTGAGCTGTGAGCTCCTGAAGCTGTTCATTTGGCTGAAATCTACTCTCTCTGACCTGTTCCAGTGACCAGCAGACTCTTCAAGGAGCGAGAGGTGAAGAGCAGAGGCAGCTGTGTGTAATGAGCACATTGCAGGTGAACACACTGATGCTATACATAACATGGGGCTGAAAAGCAGGCTGTGGCTGCTTCTGGGTCAGCTATTGAAAGGAGCAGAAAGGCAGATGTCATTGTGACTGGTCTGTGAATGGGCACAGACCAATGCTCATTTAGTGTGAATTTAGTTCTGATTCTTTAATTGCTTTGTAGTTGTTTTCTTCTCCACGCTTATCCCAAGCTGCTTTGCAGGGAACCTCAGAGGCTTTCTAGCTTTGCCTGTGAAAGAGAGAAAGGTGACAGGATGTTCTTCCATCTCCTCCATCATTGAAGCCAACTCTTCTCCTTTTCAGAGTACCATCTACAAGGCCTCTCTTTGCTTGTGCTGGACATCACAGCTGGCCTTGTACTGCATAGGGTAAGAAGATGGAAGCAATGGTTCCCAAGAGCATTATTGCTAAAGAAAGAAGGCTTTATTGAACACCACGACTACAAGAGAGTTGCACTAGAGGTAAATTTGGCCTAGGAAAGCTGCTTCTGACAAGAAAAATAAAAAATAATGAGAGCTTGTAGGAACAAGTCAGGGAAGTTAATACTTTTCTGTAGTGGAATGTTAAAAACAATCTTACCAAGAAAACAGCTTATTCAGCAGCTACATGAAGGTGTCCCCTTGCTCTGTTACACAGTGCAGTGCAATTAGGAGTTTAGCTTTGCAGCTGAAGATACTGAACTTGTGCTCTTCCTCTCTGTCTTGCTTAGAGGGTATGTGTAAGAGTTTTCTCTTGTGACCTTTACCTGACAGGGAACAGGCTTTACTGTGCCTTTACATGAAGATAGCAACATATTTAAGGGCTCTGACTGTACTTTTATTGGTAAGTTTCCATTTGGTACAATACCTGCTTAGTCATTAAAAAACAAACAAACAAAAGACAAAACAACAACAACAACAACCACCAAAACCCCAAACTTAAACCAACCAATCAAACAAAGCCATCTGTAGGATACAGTGAATATGGGATATTAAATATCCTCTGTGATACCAGGTGCTGTAAGTGTTGCCAGTGGTACTTGGCAAGGAAACAGCTCTGACCCTGGCAGTAGAGACTTTTTGTCAGTGAAACACTGAGATAGCTTCCTGCTGTGTGTGATGCTTCAGCACGAATGGAGCTGGGTACTTTTAGTCAAAGCAGCATTTCTAACAAATGATGCTTTTCCTCCCTCAGCCAATTGTTGGGAGAAAGCAGCAGACTCTTAGTGTTAAACAAGCTGTAGAGTTTTCTCTACAGAGGGAAGCAGCATGAGGCTGGCATCACCAACTGCTGATCAACAGGGTGACAGAAATGTGCCTGCTATGCAGTAGCTGCAGGTCTGCCAAGAAGCAGCCACCATGGCACAAGGCTGAGCACGGTTCTGAGCCAGTGTGGCCAGAGTGTTGCATGGAGTGTAACCTTTACCCCTCCTTAACTCATGGATGAACAAAGCCCAGTTAGACTAAATCTGTATTTGTAAGTGAAATGTCATGCTTCATTCAGAAAATAGGCTGCAGTGGGCCAGTTCATGTCAGCTTTGGTGATGACCTTTTCTCATTCTCCCCTTTGCTCAGGGGGCAGTGGAGTGGGCACAGAAAACGTGGGCTGCCAAACACAGAAGAAGCTGCTAAGAGAGGAATTATGCTTCTGCTAGCATGTCCTTGCCAGCTTATCAGCAAAGTGTGTTAGATGTGGGCTGCTGTGATTCCTTCCAGCTCCACCACTGCTGTAAGGAAAATTTTATCCATATGCAGTGTCACTTTGAAACAAACTCTCTCTGTCCAGATGCTGTGACCTGTCTTCAGTTTTCCATATTCTTCATCCAGCTACTTCGTATTTTTAACTGTCTTTTAAATTCACCCACATTAAATGCAGATATAACAGAAACATTGCAAACAGCTCCCTTCTATGTACTGGGATGTGGGCTACACCACCCTGCCTCATGCCTGTCCACAGTGCTGCCAGGTGCCACCACAGCAGTGTTTTTATTGCCTTCTTCGTTGAATGCTTTGGTGTCACTAGGCAGGGCTGGCTTTGTGGGACTGCACAACATGGGTGCATACACTAGAGAAGGGTAACCACAGCATCCATGCCAAAAGGGCTTGGGGTCCCCTTAGCACAGCTGAAGCTATCTCCTGTACCTCAGAATCTTCAGCCTTTCTCACTCTATTTGATTACCTTCATTTTAAAATAATTGTCTTCAGTACAGGAACCTTTCCTGAGGAATAAAAGGATATCTCTGCCTTTGTCACATTCTTTCACTTGACAACACTCTCCAGAGATGTCAGATAGCTCAGCAGGTGGCACTGAAGATAACACAATCTTGCCAAGCCAGTGGCATCAATTTCTGCATCAGTTGTTGCTTGTGATTGTCTTGCTTGGGCTAAGTCCTGTCTCCTGAGAGCTGCTGGGCACTCCTCAGGCTCTGCACAGCCATGTGATGGAGCAGTGATGGTGACTGTGACACAGCAGTGGCAGGCAGCAGGAGATGACATCGCTTTGAGCTCTGCTAGAAAGCACAACGCCTGCCCTCAGGCTAACGTGTGCCTTCTCTGCCACAGTGCTCTGTACCACATGCTGCTGACAGCAATGCAGCCAGCTCTGTGTTTTCTGCTAGGGGACCCTGGAGTGACTAAGGGTTGAAGCCAGGAGCGCCCAGAGTAAGGGTTCAGATCCTGCCACACATCCCTGGATCACCTTGCTGATGTGTAAAACCAGTGGGGCCTGAAACTCTAGCTGTATCCCCAGTCACTCTGGGTTTGTTGGTTTGGTTTTTCACAAGTCCTGTATAATTTCTGTTTTCTCTGCTATGCTCAGTAGCTCTGAGTCCTCTAAAGGCCATGATGTGCTGGCAGAGGCTCTTGGGAACTGTTGGTTAAAATTCTGCTGCCAACTTGATGAGTTTTAAGATAATTTCCTGGACTGGGAGACCAACTCCTCTCAGAACACTATCAAAGCTGCCAATGTGTATCTATTGTGCCTATCTATGACACACACAAGACCACATACAGAACTAGGAATAGCATCACTGCTGACAAGAACAGAAGCACTCAGTCTCTGTGCCACCTACTCACCACGACTGTTGTACACACAGAGTCATAACTCTAAAGCTCAGGAGAACAAATCTGGCTTTGGGGGATAATAAATTCATTAAGAAGAAATTCATGGGAGGAAATGGAAAGGTGAAATTGATCCTGTATCATCACAGAGATGAGTTTCAGAGAAGCATATGCGATTTCTAATCCTGGAAACACCCTGAAAGAATTCAGTTTTCAGAAGGCAGAGGATTTGAACCTCAGCCTTTGTTTTCATACCTTAAAACAAAGGGGTCCCACGGTGATCTCTTTGTGGAGAGCAAGTGTTTAGTCTCTAATGTGATTATCCAGGCCTTTTGCCAGCAGCTTGCCCATGAAGTTCCTCACCAAAACCTGGTACAAGTCTGGCAGAAAAGCCAGGAGCGTTCTCACCTTTCACAGCCTTAAGCAATCTCGGCTGTGTAGTCCTCTGCAGGCCAGGCAGTCATTTGCTCAGGAGTTATACCCCTACAGCTTCGGACATTACTACTCGAGTGTGTGTGAGCTTTGGCAAAAGCAGCACCGGCACTGCAATGCTACTGGCGGTTGGAGCAGGAACATCATCTCTCCTCTCCCGGTGCACTGAAGACGTTCTGATGCCACCCGCAGGAGCATGCAGGTACCTTCAGCAGCTCTCTCGTTTACAGCAGCTCTCTCATTTACAGCAGCTCTCTGCCCGGCGTTGCAGTTTTGCCTCAGCAATGCTAGCAGGAGGCTAGCAGGAGGCTGGCAGGAGGTACTAGAGGGCACCTCGCTGCATGGGCACATAGCTACAGGGTGACATTCGAGGCCCTTATTGTACCTGTGCCTCACAATGGGAAGCATGATCTGAGTGCTGGATCCTTAGCAGCAGTCTCACACAGAACCCACCAGTACACAGCTGAGTGCTGATGGCAGTTGGATCCTGTTCCTTCTTCTCACAGTGCCACGTGGCAGCTTACCCAAGTGGTCAGCTCCTGTCTACAGCTAGACCACAAATACCTTTTGTGAGAATCTTGCCAAAGCCACAGATATGTGAGGGCTCCCTCATTCCTGCAGGGAATTCTGGGTTTCCTGCTGTTTCCTGGAGATCCCAGTTGAACATCCACCCTCCTGCTGTGCAGAGTGGCCATGTCCTGCTAGCAGGACACAGTTCCAGCCTGTGGGCACAGCTCCCAACCGTGACAGAGCAAATCAGGTTTCCAGTGCATGTTTCTAATATGTGGCAGTGTGATGTCACAGTCTCTAATTAGAGGGCTGGGGCTTCTTGGCAGAAGATCTCAGCTGCACCCCAAGCAGTGGCTGTTATTATTTTTCCTTTGGAAGACTTGTAATGAATGTTTCTGGCTTGGGTGAGCAAACATGGTTGGTTGCCTGCTCTCTGTTTCACACCTCACAGTGCCCTAGAGCAGGAGTCCAGGATTTGCCACCTCAGCAAACACTGGACTTCAAATTCACAGTATCACAGTACATTAAAGGTTGGAAGGGACCTCCAGAGATCATTGAGTCCAACCCCCCTGCCAAAGCAGGATCGCCTAGGGCAGTCCACACAGGAATGCATCTAGACAGGTTTTGAAAGTCTCCAGAGAAGGAGATTCCACATCCTCTCTGGGCAGCCTGTTCCAGTACTCTGTCACTCTGTCATGTTGAAGTGAAATCTTCTGTGTTCAGGCTTGTACCTGTTATTCCTTGTCTTATTATTGCACACCACCGAAAAGAGCTTGGCCCCTTCCACTTGACACCTACCCCTCAGATATTGATAGATATTGATCAGATCCCCTCTCTCAGGTATTTATAGACATTGATCAGATCCCCTTTCAGTATTCTCTTTCAAGACTAAACAACCCCAGATCTCTCAATCTTTCTTCAGAGGGGAGGTGCTCAAGTCCCCTAATTGTCCTTATGGTTCTCTGTTGGATTCTCTCCAGCAGATCCCTGTCTCTCTTGAACTTGGGAGCCCAAAACTGGACACAGTATTCCAGGTGAGGTCTCACTACTGATCTGTTTCTGGTGTGTGCTCCTTGTCTTCCCTGGAAAGTTCACAACACTGAAGAGATTTCCTTTAAAAAAATGTTTGTGCCTGTATCTCGATGCTGGCTTACAGGAGGACAGGATGCAGCTGGAGTGTCTGTCTCCAAGTGGATATGCTTCAGGAGCTCTATCACTGTCAGCCTCAGAGGGCTTTGAGAATTTATCTTCACCACATCTTGTGAGGTGGGCTGGGGAAATCAGACTGTACAGAAGGGCAGCTATGGCCCAGAGGTGCTGTATCCCGTTAACATTTAGGCAGGTCTTTAACTGATGAGCACAAATCCAATGCTCTGTGTACGGTGAGGATTTCTGGGAAGCCGGCCGGGTTTTCACAAGAACACCCTTTGGCTAAGGTGAGAATTCCTGGGAAGCCAGCCAAGCTTTCACAAGAACACCCTTTGGTGTTGCCACAGCTGGTTGAAAACTGAGAGGCTGCCACGGGTGGGCAAAGTCAAACAACGAGTCTTGATATCTCAAGTCCGCGTGCTGTGCTTTGAGATGTCTTTCACGCGTAGCTGGGGCCATGCTGTCCCGTGTCCCTATCACAACATCCAGGGAGGCACCGTGAGATCGGTGCTAGCCATGATGCCAAGAGGAACAGCAGCCCCTTGCCAACTGTTCAGGCCAGCACTTCTGCTTCCCCTGACGCATTGGCACAGCCTGCGAGTGTTGCAAACCGAATGTAACCAAGCGCTTGACTTGGCAGTACTGCTCGGACTTCGCTAACCTCAGAGGCGAGAGCGGTGGGCTCCCGCCGGCCGAGTAAGGCCCCTTCTCTGCCGCGGCCCCCAGGGGGCGCTGCCGCGGCGGCTGGGCGCGGGGGCAGCGCCCGGCGCGTCAAGGCTCGTCCGCCTCCGCCTCCCGTCTCCTCCCCTCGGTGGCGGCGGTGCCGCGGGGCTCTGGTGCCGCTCCTCAGATGGGGCTCGTCCTGCCGCAGGAACAGCGCTGCCGCTCTCTTGCCCGCGGCTGACAGCGACCGGCGCGGCCCGAGCGGGCTGTCCGCCGCCGGCGGCTGGCAGGTAGGGGCAGGCGCGCACCTGCGGGGAACTTGGGGAAGGGACGGGGCGGGGGCGCAGGGCTTCGCCGCCGCCGGTGGTGCCGGTGAGAAGCTTTCCCCGGGCGCTGCTGGCCGGAGCGGAGCGCACGTGGAGTCGAACCACGTCCCTCCCTCAGGGCCACCCGGAGCTTCCCGTCGCGGTTCCTGTGGTCGCGGAGAGGGTGCCGGCCCCGCAGCTCGCTTGTGGAACTGTCGCGTCTCCTCGCCGGTTCTCCGCCTGCCTCGGGAAGCGGGGTGGCTTCGGGAGGACCTGGCGTGGACACGGCTTCACCTCTTAGCCAGAGGCGATGGGGTTGGCTTAGAGAGCCGTCAGTGTCCCGCCGTCTGCTCTGAGCTGTCGTACGAGCAGCCGGAGCACAGGTCTGTTCTTTGTGAAACTGTTTTATCTCAGTTAAGGTTTTTCCTGTACACTACCAGAGTGCCGATGAGATTAGTTTCTGCGGTTGGCAGGTTAAACGCAGGACAGGTACCTTATGCCCTTAAAGCTAAAGTTACGGTCTTGCCGAGTTCCTATAATCTGACATTCCCGTAACTCAAAAATAAACCTTTTCATTAAAAGAGAGAAAATCGGATCGAATCCTTGCAGCTTGTGATTGATTAGAGCTCCCTCGTGGAAAGCAGCGGGGAGTTTTCCCGATGGAGACCTGTGAAATCGTGCTGAGGTTCGTTACACAACGAGTCCTGGATGTGCAGCAGGGCTCAGTTAGGTAACTTTGCACCAGGGGCTCGCTCTCACTGGCCCAGATGAAGGACTCAAAGATTAGTTTCGGGAGCTCCTCTTTAAGGAGTCAGTCCTCTCCACTTGGGATGTCCAAGGGAGCAGTGGACTGCTTTACCTGCCTTAAAAAAATCACTCTGTTGCTTAAACAGAGAAACGGGTGGCGGTGATAGTGACGGGAATTTAGGAATGCTCCTCGATGGCAGTGCCAGGTAAAGTCAACTTTTTTCATCCTGAATGCATTTTATTCCTTGCTGTCTGTGTTGCAGCTGAGCATCAGAAGCCCTAATCAAGAGCTAGGGACCCAGCTGTAATAAAAGATGTGTAAGCATGCATGCAATCATAGTCTCTCCACTAAGTAGCATGCTTTCTGCTGTGATGATGCAGAAATGTTACAGAAAACAGAGCCCTGCTCCCAGAAAAGCTTGCAGGTAGCAGTTTCCACACATGTGAGCTGACTGTTCAGTTCTTGCTGCTCTGTTTTTGTTTGGGGTTTTTGTTTGTTTTGTGTTTTTCTGACAGTAAGCAGATTACAGGCTCTAGTGAGTTGCTTGTGGAACTTTTCTTGCTGCTGCAACTGCAAACCCTGTTGTCAAACTGCCACACCCCCACCCCCCCCCCCGCCTTTTTATTTAAGGTGTCTAAGTAGAATAAATTGGAAATCTTCTTACACTTCAAACAGCAGCAGACTTGGGGAGGGTGGAATGAACATAGCCCAGCACTTTTTCTTTGTGCTGTAACTACTTTGAGGTGAGAAAACTCCTTTGGGCTGGCATTTTTCAAGTTCATTCTTGGGTCCTTGTAATTTCAAGTGGCAAAAGTCAGATAAGTTTAGCTCTTTGAGTGAGAAAAAGGCACTGTCTTGGGGTCTGTGAGGTTCAGTGCACATTGCTAGAAAGTTTCAGGAAATGTTGTTAACATTCACAGAGAGATTCTTACACCTGAAGAGCATTACCAGTTCCTGTAGCTCAGTGTCTGTTGTGCTGAGCTGTCCACTTCCTAATCTTTGGGGAGAGGTTTTTCTGAAATGGGGTGCCTGAGGGTACCCCAGTCTGAAATACTTAAGTGAGGTGAATCATGGTGAGCTAACTGTACTGGTAAGATTGGATGTTTGTACCTTGGACAGAAAAACTACCTTCTGAGCAGCATGCCAAAGCTTAGAGCTCTCCATATGCAGAGAAGTTGATGGAGTGTGTGTCATGGTTTTATGTGCTCAGCACTGGTTTACAGAAGATGTTTATACAGCAGCTGCCATCGATGTGTCATTATTGCTGATCTGTCTTTATAGGGATGGGATAGGAAAGTACTGTGGATGTGGAAAGACCAAGTGCTTTGCCGAGTCACTCTGGAAGTAAGAGCAAGAAGTGGAAGCCAGCTGGAAAAAGGTCTAGATTGGCCATCCTGCCTGGATTGCCTGCCAGAGATTGCTTGAATTGTGCTGTGGAATAAAGATATTTCTAGATATTGCATCCAATGGTTGGCTGACTGTTCAATGGTTAAAAAGTATTTTTCTGTTGTACAACTTTCTATGTCTTTTCATGCAGGTGTTATTTGGTAGGCACTGACATTTCATTATGCTATCACAGCTTCCCTTTCCCTAGGTTTGTTGTTGTAATCTTTCTAAATCATCCAGTAGACTCTGTGGAGAAAGAGCACTCTGCTAATGGACTGTTGGAGTGGGGAATTTGAATGTGAGATAGCCAGTGGTCAGCATTATGGTTCCCAGCGCAGCCATTAGTCAGCAGCACTTCACGTAAACATCCAGGCTAAGATTCAATATCTGCTGTAGTTTGCTCCACCAGAAAGGTGACTTTAAGCCAGCAGGAAGCTCTAACTCAAGGTTGAAGAGCACGTACCTATGGAGAGCTGTTCTGGGGTTGCTCTGAAAACGGTAATTTTGGTGTTGAAGTGTTGAATTCCAGTTTTGCTCTTAAAAACGGTAATGTGCCATTTTAAAGTGTGGCTAAATAGTTTGTTTCTGACAAGAAGCCTGGCAGCATGACCTCTGTGTACACAGCAAGGCATGGTGTGCTAAAGAGGTCTGCTTGTCCAGCAGTGGGGACTGAGCTGTCCTTTCCTGGCTCAGTTGCACTGATGCCGTCTGCAGCTGCAAGAGGCATTTCTGCTGTGCCAGCTCAGGTGTGGGTAGCTGAAGACCCTCATGTTGTCTCCTGCTCATGAGATGATTGTTTCTTCCGTGTTTACTGCAAATTAACTGAAAGAGGTGGTGTTGATATGCTGGTTTTTGTCCTCTTAGGTTGCAAACACCGCAAGGCTGTGAAGCTGGGTTAGGAGCATGCTCATCTTCAGGCTAGTGTGCTGTCCATAAACATCTGAAAGCACAGAAAGTTGAAAGTGGCATTTGTGCCCTAGAAAAAGCTCACAGAGCCTAGGGCAGCTACCACATGCCCAGCTGTTCGAGTGAACAGGCTCAGAGCTCTGCTGAATCACAGCTGTGAGCATGCAGGACCCGTTATGTGGTACCTGTGATGTGTATCGGTGCCTGAAACCATCCCAGCTGCACGGAAACAAAACACTGTGAGCACCTTAATGTCGGGCTGGGAAGTCCGTCCAGGGTTGGTCCCATTCTCCCCGGTACTCGGATGCCGAGTGAACATTGCTGCAGGGCCCAATTCCCGTTGAATTCCTGAAACAAGCGGCTGTACGGAGGCTGTGCCCGAGGGCGCTGCCCCGGCAGCTCTGCTGGCGGCTCGCAGAGACGCTGGGGTTTGCCCGACGCTAACGTTTCTGTGGCAGCCCGTGATGCTGATCCGATAAGCGCTGAGCACAGCAGTCCCGGCCCCGCTGCCTGCCGCCAGCTTCGTTCGGTTCATCTCTCGGAGCCGTGGGAGAGCGGCCGGGTGGGAGCCTCGGGCGGGGTGTTCCCCTCCAGCTCCTCTCCTGTCGCCTCTCTACAGGGCGCGGCGCGGAGCCGCCAGGGGGCGCCCGCGGAGCGCGGCGTGCGGGCGGGGTCGCGCGCGGCTGCCGTGGGTCCCGGCGGGGAGCGGAGCGCGGCGCGGAGTGCGGCGCGGGCCGGGTTGGTGCCGCCGGGCCCCGCTGCAGCTGCGGGCAGCGAGGCGAGCTCGGGCTGCTCTGGCCCCTCTGGCTGAAGTCCTACGGCAGCACGGCCCTTCCATCGCAGGCCTGGCTGTGCGCAGGGGGCTCGTCTGGCTGGGAGCAGTTCCCACCCTTCACGAAGCTCATTGCTCCCCTCGCCCCGCCACCGGCACCTCGCCGTCTTTCTTAGGTATTTGGAAGATGCATCCCTGGAGGCATTCAAGGTCAGGCTCGAAGGGGCGCTGAGCAACCTGATCTCGTTGAGGATGTCCCTGCTCGTTGCAGGGAGTCAGAGTAGATAACATTTAAAGGTCCCTTTAACCTAGTACATTCTGTGAGTCTCACTGCTAACCTGTCCTACAGCCAGGTCTTCCCAAGCTGGAAGTGAAGGGAGTGCAAGAATCACCTCAGTATGCAGCGTCAAGAGGGTCCTTGGCTAGACTGTGTCTGGCTAAAGCAATTGTGCTTCCCAGATGCAGCTACCTGTGTTGACTTAAGTTTCTCATCTGTTTTCATTAGATGTGTGACTGACACAGCAGGAGTACCTACAGTGTTTGATGTGCTAATGAGTGTCACTGATGGATCAGCAGAGTCTCTAAATGGCTGTTATGGAGAGTTAGAGTAGTACTGAATAAGGTTTCTTTCAGTTGAACAGCAGACAAATGGAAAGCAGATGTGCCCCAAGAAGGAAAAGTTTTCTTGGTGTAAAGGATTGTGGGGGGGTTGAAACTACCTAAAACTACCACAAGGATGGTGAAGCTGTGTCTGCTGTGGCGTGACACCTCTGCAGTTAATCTGTGCTTTCCTAAGTCTGCTGCCTGCTGTGATTCCCTTCAGGGAGTTACTCACTGTGAACTGACCACTAAATGTTTTGTGGATTGTTGGTTGTCAGGCAGCAAGGCCAACACTCACTATACAGCTGGAGGGGGCAAGATGCCTCCTTACAGTGGCAAAAGCCAGTTTTTGGTTGCCTGTTTACTTCAGGGAGTTTCTCTTCTTGCATTATGTGTAGAGCCTTCAGGCAAGATTGTTTTTCTCTTGTAATGCTTGGCATGATGTGAAGTACTGGGGTTGTTGATGTCAGCTGCTACCTGAAGGATTCTGTCAATAAGCAGATGATGTCCATCACAGTTGTACACCTTTCCCTAGGAAAACATTTCTGCAGTATCTTGTGTGGATTGGTGGAACAGCAGGAAGCTTGATCTCCAAAATTCTGATTAATTTGTTTACCAAATCAAGTGACAAGCAGCAATAGCTGCTGTGATATTTTGTAGAGCAGGTATGCTCTTGGCCCAGGTAGAAGCACTTGTAGAAAAATTGCTGTTTGTGAAGAGATTTAGAGCTGTTTGTCTTCCATGAGCTATTTACTGCTTCAGCTGAGCTAACATCTATTAAACATTCAGAGTAAAATGCCCACAGGAGTCAGTTTAGGTAAACCTCTTTCTAGGCTAAAAATTGCTTTGCATAATGCAAGGGGGGAAAATACATGAAATTTTTCTGTTCCTCTCAGTCTTTTTTACATGTTGAGGTCAAAAATTATTGTTTTATTCTTTTTTAATGAGGGAGTAGGGAAGGAGGGATGAGAGCTCCTTTGCCAGCTGCATAAAGGGATAGTCAGAGCTTTAGTGTGTCAGGGCTGCTTTGATCGTGTCTCCCATTTTCTTTTGAGTTGAATATGTTATCAGGACTGCAAACTCTGACACTGGCATGGTCATAGCAGTCTGATCACCTGTAGAGCTTTGGCATTTTCCAGCTTGGCAGCGAGATGAATGTGTGGAAGAATATTGAAGGCAGTGACTGGAGTCACGGTGCAGTCCACAGCCTGTCCTTGAAATACTGTGAGTGGCTGTTAAAGCTGTGTCCCTGCAGCAGTGGGTGATGTTTGAGGGTTAGCATCCCCTCTGATTACTGTCTGAGAAGACAGTACAAAGCAGAACAGCTGCTTTGGGTTGGAGGTGAGAAAAAAGGTACTGCTGACCTGTATAGTTTGCTGAGCTGCAGGTCTGCAGTGTTAGGAGGGAGGACAGTGCAGATGAACACTGCCTATAGGTGTTAGCCTTGGTGGGGGACTGGAGGGATTCAGCTCTTAGGTGGGTGATGATGGGTGATGTTCTGGGCTGGGTGGTGGTTGGGAAGGGTCTGTGGTCTCCTAGCCTTATCCTAATACCATTGTGACTGTCTTAGAAGCTCAGCTTTACTCTGGTTAAGTGTTACCAGGTGTTTAAAACCCTAAAGTTTAAGAGCTGACTGTTAATGAGGGGGGGCATGAATTGGCACAGAGGACTGGTGCACATCAGGCTTGAGGGAGTATCATTACAGGATGGAACCAAAGCCACTGAAGTCAGAGAGCATGTTTGCCTTGGTCTCTAGTGTAATTTTGGTGAGAGTATACAAGGGTCCTAACAAGTTGGATATTGCTGTGCCATGTCTCAATGTTTTATTTTGTGTACTGCTGTAACTCTGAGCCTGGCTGAGCAAGTTTAAAGCCATTTACAAGCAGGCAGATCTAGGTAAGAAAGAACCATTTGGGGACTCTGGCTTGGGGTGATCCTGATAGCTCACGGAGTTTCCTCTCTGGGTACTGCACTGTGCTGGTACTTCTCTGGCAGTCACACTGCAGCTCACAGTTCAAAATGCAGATTTGATTTGATTTTCTACCAACTCTTCTCCTCCCTGACACTTGCCATCTGTCTTTCTTTATGAATTGTCAAGCTCAACTCTAGGAGCCATATTTTTTTCAGCTAAAAGTAAAAGCTTTTTCTCAGCAGGAACTGGTGTCACAGTATTGAGTGCTGTGCAGGAGTGGAGCTGCAGAGGGGTCTGTATTGTAAGCCATGCTTTCAAGTGGAAGCAACCTGGAAGCTTTTTTTCCTGACTATTTCTTAAAGTTTTCATTTCTGTCATTTTCATATGCCTATACATGAAATGTTTTCAAAGTTGACTTACAGCAAGAAGTGGTAAAACTTGTATCAAAAGAAAGAAAAACGTTGAGCTGGTTGTAAACCAGTCAGGAGCAGCTGAGCATCCTCAGTGAGAGCCTTGCAGTAAGGTGTTTGTTTCCATGATGAGTGTTTAGCCTTTGGGAGCACTTCCTATGATGTAGTGAATTAATTTCTATTTTAATTCATCTTTGTAGTTTCTGTCTTCTAAAATGTTTGTCCTTTCCCTCAGTGTTAACTCATAGGCTTGCTCTGAAATCTAGGTGTAACATTAGCCACATTCTGATGCAGAACATCACACAGTTAACAGTGACCTTTTCTGCCCCTGAGGTAAGACTCTGGCTGCAAACTGAGGACTTGAAGCTGCTCTCCATGTCAGGGATAATCTCTATGCTGTCCAGGGCAGTTTCCTCATTGAGTCACATTGGGGTTTTGATGTCATTAATATGCCTCCTGGTTTGCCACAGTATGAAACAGACTCTTGCAGCTCTTGGGGGACGGTGGAGCTGAGGAAGGAAAAGCTCAGGGTGTTGCTCTGGGGGGGTGTTGGACCGGGGGAGATCTGCTGATGTAGCAATGGTGAGATAAGAAACCAGAAAATGATTTCTGCAGTGATTCGTTTTCTCATCTCTGTCAGCCATAGAAACAGATCCAAGAGCCTGTTACTTCTGCTCTGTTACTGTGTCCACACTAAATTGGATAATAAAATGTGCAAGCAGGGCTCCCCTGAAGACCACGAGTCTGAGAAGTGTCAGACTTGTGGCTACACAGAAACGCAGGGTGGTGTGTGTATTTCCTCCCTGCTGTCTCCACGTCTGATTTCCTAAGTGTTTCTGCAGCCTTGTTCTCCACTCCTCATGCCTTGCTAATGACAGGAAAGTCATGCAGCCTGCCTCAGAGCCAGCACTGCCTTCACGGGACTCTGCCACACAGGGCTGTGGGGAGAAGTGCAGAGGAAAGCTCCATGTCTGTTGCCATCAAAGGCTTCATTGCAAAGCCAAATGTATTCAAGTCAGGTCTCCCTGAGGGTCTGCTGGGGTAAGGCAGTAACTCCTTGTTCCCTGTGGCATATGTGGCCACAGTGTCCCATTTTAGACTTTCCCTGACCTGATTCTGTCACCTGTCAAAAAAGGCTGGTTTGAAGTACATGGAGTCTGAAAAATGTTTTTTCCTGGCCTCTCTTCTACATCATTTAATGCTTCTTTATGTTAATAGGTGTGGGTGAAACACACACAGCATGCAGGCTGCAGCAATGGAGTCCATCTTATGGCTGGTGGTGTTTTTAAAAGAAAAAGCAGCTTTAGGAAGGGCTCTTTTACATTGTGAGAGTCTCAGTGACTGTTGTAGCCCTGCCAGATGCTGCTCCTGAATCAGAAAAGATGGCAGAGCTGTTCTAATGGCTAATTCTAAAGGCTAGAATACATGCAAGATGATTTTTGAATGATGGAGTAAGGCTCCCTTTCAGGTCATGGCTGCTTGTAGGAAGCTTCATCAGTGTTGTGTACCAGAGTGGATGTGCTGGTATCAGGAGCACCAGCAAAGCCTGCAAATTCTGTGGTTTCTCTTGTTTGGCAGAAGAGATGGGTGTGAAAGACCAGTTGATGCCCTTGCTGGCACTGTCAGATGGGTTCATGAATGTTGTTACCTGTCAAACACCAGAGGAACAGGCTCTTCTCAGTTGCACCCTGGGATAGGACAAGGGGCACTGGATATAAACTACAGCACAGGATGTTCCACCTCAACACGAGGAGGAACTTCACTGTGAGGGTCACAGAGCACTGGAGCAGGCTGCCCAGGGAGGTTGTGGAGTCTCCTTCTCTGGAGACTTTCAAGACCCATCTGGATGTGTTCCTGTGAGACCTGTGCTACATTCCATGGTCCTACTCTGGCAGGGGGGTTGGACTTGATGATGTTCAGAGGTCCCTTCCAACCCCTAACATCCTATGATCCTCGCATATGTGCTGTGTTTGAGTGGGATGCTCTGAATGCCCTCAGTGCTGGTATTGTGTCTCCTCTTATTCAAAGCACATCCAGATAATGATCACAGGATATTATGTGACTGATATAGTGATTGTTGTTACTAGTAGTCTGTTCCTGATCCTGCTGCATTGCATTGCCTCTAGGGTAGGAATGAGGAGGTCTGCTGCCCTTTCACACAGTGACAGTACACGCTTCCTTGGTGTGTTCATGCCTGACTTGCCCTTTTTTGTTGACACTGCTCTGCTCTGAAGCTCTGCTTTCAGGCATCTTGGATACAAGTTGGATGTGTGAAGTGAAGGGATTGAAAATGGGGATCTGAAAATACTGGTGTAAATACTTCCAGGGTTAGAGTGGAGGGGATTTCCCGGGAAGTCCCTGGTTTTCTCTCTGTTGCCCTCCACAGGAGGTGCCAGCGTGCCTCTGAAGTGCTGCTCTGGTGGCTGTCCCAGCAAGAATGACTGCATGGTCAGCATCCCTGCTGGTCTGTCTGTGAATGCCTTCTCAGTTCAGCTTCAGCCACCTCACAGTCGCCCCCGCAAGTCCTTCTGATGAGTTAACTTAATGCCCTTACTGGATGCCATTCTGAAGTTAAAAGGCTGGTGCATGAAGGCTCCAACACAGAACCTTTGATGGGCCTGTTTGTGGGGTAGCCCAGTCCTTTAGACAAGTTGCTGGATTGCTCTGTTCCATCACATGTGATCTGGTCTCCTGAGTCTCAAGGAATTGGGTTCCAGGAAAAATGAAAATATTAAACCTATTCTGATTTAATAATCTATGTTCAGAAAAGGGTAAGATTGCTCCTTAGGAAAGTAGATAATGAGAAAGCAGTTTGTGAAGGAATCACTAAGCCTGCAAGCATGCTCTGGACATTTTCCACGACAAATTCAAGTATTAAATGAGTACAGGCCTTGAGGTTTTCATTTATATGACTGGGTTTTACAGTTCTGCTTTATTCTGTAGACAAGGGTAAAGTACTGTTCAAAAGCCATCCTGGGTGGGGATTTGAGACTTGCACAGCCCAACTGACTCCACACTGTAGAGGCTGTGCAGCCTTTGGGTGACAAGGGGACCATGCTGCCTGCTTGGTGCTGTAGAGAATGGGAAGAAATTCTTGCTGAATCTCCTAAATAAGATTTAGAATGGATATCTAGGATTTAATAAAGTAACCATGACTATAAGCCAGGCAATAGAGTGCAAAGCATTCTAAGGTCTCGGAGTCACAGCTACAGAAAACTTGAGTGGAGAGTTGCTCACTGTGGCTAAAGTCAGTGCTGCAGGCTTGAGTGGCAAATTCTTATGTGGCTTTCCAAATGCAAGGTGCAAAATGAAGAACACCTTTGCAACATGTCATTTGGAGGATGCCTTGTTCCTCACCACTGGTTTTAATGAGCATGGTGGTTAGAAAACCAAAAAGACAGCGACAAAGTAAACTACAAATAGGGCAAGATGATTTGCTGAGGTCTGTTGGGAAGTGGCACTGTGAATTTGAATTTGACTTTCCTGACCTATCATCCAGAGCAACCTTTCCTGACCTGAGCTAGTGCTAAGAGAAACACTGTGGGCAGGCATCTATGGTGCTGGATACTTTCCTGATTCCTGAATCTGCACTTGTGGAAATCAGTGGGAAGCTAGGCACCGCTACCATAGAATCATTAGAATGCTTGAAGTTGGAAGAACCTTTAAAGGTCATCTATTTCATCCCCTTGCAGTAAGCAAGAACATCTTTAACTAGGTCAGGCTGCTTAGAGCACTGTTTTATAGGTCCCTTTTCAGTAGCGAAAGGCTCCACTAAGGTCTTTCTGCTGCCTTCTCCAGGCTGAACACCTCCAGTTCTCTGTGTGTATCCTTGCAGGAGAGATGCTTCAGCCCTTGGATCATTTTTGTGTCCCTTCTCTGGACTTGCTCCAACAGGTTACTGTCCTTCTTGTGCTTTTGAGCTTGCCTAGGTCCCTCTGGATGGCATCCTGTGCCTCTGGTGTGTCAGCAGCAGCACTCAGCTTGGAGTCATCTGCAGATCTGCTGAGGGTAAACCAATGTGGAGCTGTCCCTAGCTCTGAGGATTGTGTGGTCCTTCAATTACTTATTTAGTTAGTTAAATAAAACGTAGCAGTCCCTGGAAGGTCTGTCTGGAGCAGCAGAGAGGCTGCATCTCTGCACCTTCTGTAAAGGAGCAGAACAGCTTAGCTGTCACTGTGATGCCATGTTACAGAAGTTGTGTCTGGTTAATCTTGGAATGGGAGCAGTTGCAGGCAGTGTGCAGCTGGATTCCATGGCCTTCTGAGAATTTCCACCCTTTTTAGGGACTGTGCTGTCACTAAGGTGCTGGAAGGTTGAAAATAGTCTAGAACTTGCGGAAGTCCCATATCAGAATGGGCAAATGGAATTGATTGTGACAGGAGATTGCTGAGCTGCTGAAAGAAAAATGCATTTAGCAACCTCTCACGAAACATTGTCAAACGCGGAACACCTGCGATGGAGACTTCAGTCTTACCTCTGTGATCCCCACAGATCAGTCTGTTCAAGGGACTCTTTTAGAGGAATTTAGTGAGCAAAGGCATCTACATTATTATTTCTGTCTCTGCCTGTTGCCATTCCCCCATATTTCAGTATAAGCAGCATATTGCATCCCTCTCTAGAGTGCCTTAAGTGGAGCTGCCAGAACTGAGCTGCAGCCCGTTGTGTGACAAGGGCTTTTTCAGTTGCTCAGTTTTCAGTATGACTCTGAGCTCTGGCAGGAGAGAGCTGGCAGAACAGGAAGGATGAAGGCTCCTCGAAGTTAATCCCATCGTCATTTCCTGGAGGTGCTTTTATTTGGAGAGTATTTGGCATTTCCTTGCCTGCCAGCAGCTGTCCTTGAGTGCAGATGCCTGGAGAAACATTTTGGTAATCAAGTTCAGTTATTTAACTGGGGACAATAATTAGGCCTTGTGCTTTGAAAGCTCTGGTGTTGTGCAGGCACATGTGGCTTGAGCAATTGATCTGGAAAGTCAACGGGAAACCTCAGCAGATGATGTTGCATGGCACAGGGACAGAGCAGCATCTGCTGCACAGGCTTGGTGCAGGGCCATCATCATAGTATCAGTCAGGGTTGGAAGGGACCACAAGGATCATCTAGTTCCAACCCCCCTGCCATGGGCAGAGACACCCCACACTACATCAGGCTGGTCAGAGCCTTGTCCAGCCTGCTCTTAAACACCTCCAGGGACGGGGCCCCGACCACCTCCCTGGACAACCCATTCCAGGGCTTCACCACTTTCACGGTGAAGAACTTCCTCCTCACATCCAGCCTGAATCTCCCCACCTCCAGCTTCATTCCATTCCCCCTAGTCCTATCACTACCTGAGATCCTGAGAAGTCCCTCCCCAGCCTTCCTGTAGGCCCCCTTCAGATACTGGAAGGCCACAATTAGGTCACCTCGGAGCCTTCTCTTCTCCAGACTGAACAGCCCCAACTCCTTCAGTCTGTCCTCATAGGAGAGGTGCTCCAGCCCTCTGATCATTCTCGTGGCCCTTCTCTGGATGTGTTCCAGCACCTCCATCTCCCTCTTGTAATAGGGGCTCCTCATCTTGTATATGACAGCCAGTGCAGAGCTGGTAAGAAGAGGGAGGGCCGTGGGCCTTATCCCAAAGCTGGGCATGAGCTCCCAGCACCTCTGATGGCCTCTGTTAAGCATGGCACGTGTTGAGCATGGCTGTCCCAGTGCCATTGTCTCGGTGTGGCTGGGCGGTGAGGGGCAGAGTGCAGCACTCGCTGCTGTTAGGGGGTCTCCTATGTTGAGTGTTTTCCAGGTGAATGCTTGGTGCTCATGGGTGACAGCCTGTGACACAGACATGGATGACAGCCTGTGCTTCACGTAGCTGATGTAACTCACCACAGGTCAGCTGCTGACTCCTCACTGGTGGGTGCCAGTCACAGCAGATCCAAACACCAGAGAAAGAAAATAATACAACAGGTTTATTGATTCTGAGTTTGTAAAGGCATTGGGAGTGTTGTACAGTGCTGTGGGGCACATAGCAGCTAGGGAAGAAATCCTCTTCGTGTGAAGGAGCGCCTGATCTTTCTGAAGCTTCTCCATTTTTGGAGTGCTGGTCCTCTGAAGAGTCTGAATTCCCCTTTGAAGGATACTTCTAAAGGCCAAGGTGTTCATTTGATTGGTTCTCTGTGTGGTTGTGGATTGTTTATGTAATGCCATTCCTATCGTCAGATGCATGAGAGGATTGAAATGTGTTATGGGAAGAATTAAACCCATTGGGGAATGTAAGTCTGGGCAGAGTCACCTCATCAAGAGATGGTGGGAAAGGCTGAGCAATGCTGCTCAGTGTTTCCTGAACAGAGCAATAGGGGTAAGGCAGGGCAGGAGCAGTTTGACAGCAGCAGCATCCTATGCTTGCTTTTAAAGGCATGTTTGCAAAGCAAGACTGCCATCAATCATAGACTGCTTCACATGGGCCTGAAATCCTAAACTTAGGCTTTTGGACTTTCAAATATTCCCTGCTTTGGGTTTGGCCAGATGACCTCCAGAGCTCTCTTGCAATTTGAATTTACTCTGACTCTGCTTGACTTCCCCCTTCCCCCCACTAAAACTGTTTGGTAAATTTGATTTCAAATAATTTAATGTTCCACAAAATTCTATTTTTGTGCAAGAATATGTTGCTTATTTAGAGCATTCCCCCCCAAGAGTGGCTGTAAATGGAAAGATACAAGTTCAGGGAGGACTGTGCTGCTAAGAAGTGTCAGTGCTGGGAGTGTATAATGCTTGCCTCAGCTGTGGAAAGAGTTCTGTTATTTGGCACAGCCTTGCTGGAAATCAATGGCAATGATATCAGCATTTTTTTGGCCCTGTGTTTTTCAGTCTGTTATATAACCCCTAGACTCAAGGCCAACAGAAACCTCTCCTGAGTTATTTCGGTGCAGTGCAGCTGGAGTGCAGGCTCCCTAATTTTGTTATTCCTTTTTGTATGGAGGAGGTACCCCCTCAAGTGGCTTGGAATTAAGGGTTCTGTACTCTGAGGTGAATTTCCCCTGGAGCCTCCTTTTGGTTGGGAGATGACATCTATTAAAGTTTTATAACAGTTCCTGCTGGTTCCAATCCTATAATCCTGGGATTGCTCTGGTTGCCCTTCTTCACAGCCTGACAAGTCCAATAAAGGCCTTGGGTGAGCAATAAAGAGGTGGAAATGAGATGCTTCTAAGCAAGGCTTGTTTGCATAAAGGTTTGCAGCTGGCCACAGTCATGCTGATGAGGCTCTTCCTCCTCAGGTGGAGGGAGCTGCCAGCACTGTCACTATCCAACAGCTGATCACAGGGAGTGTGGGTATAGGTGGGTGCAGGGCTGCACCTCTAGCCATAGCTTCTTTCACTTCACAGCCTGCTCTTTGTACACAAGTTAAAATAGCAATCATCTTCTCTTAGTCTAATTGTGAGCAGGCAACTTCACCGAGGTGTCAAAAGGAAAGGGGTATTTCAATTCCCAGAAACAGCATCTGTCCCTTCCACTTCTCTCTCTGTCTCTGCTTGGGATTTGCTCTTCTTTTTGGGCAATGCAGCCCCTGGGAGAGCTGGAATTGGAGAGTCCTTCAGCAGTGTTAAGAAGGGGCTCCAGCTCACCCAATAACATTCTTACTTTGGCTTGTGTGAGGTCTGCCCTGTGGAGTCTGAGCAGTTCTGAGGGAAGTGGGCTTGAGACTGGAGGGTAGCATTTTGCTTTCCAGTCACTGTAGAAGGAGGGCACTGGAAACCCATGTGTGGCTGAAAAGCTGGATTTCAGGTGTTTCTATTGGAGAACTTTAGATAAGGTCAAGGCAATTATTCTTTTCCTACAGACTTGCTCCACTGTGACTAACACAATGGGCTTGGTGCTTCTGAAGACTATTATGGCCCTGGACATTATTGTGTGATAAGATTAGCTTAAAAGCTTGGAGAGAGTCACTAAATTCACGTTCCCAGGGTGGGATAAATTTTCTCAAGCAGCATGGCTTTTCATAATTGATTGCATTTTTTAAAATGTCAGGCAGTGTCCTGCTAAGTTTATTGATGAATGCAGTGGGTGAAATGCAAAATGAAGGGGAAAAAATAACACAGCATCTGAAACACACATCACGGTGTTCTGTTAAAGCCCTTCTTGTCATGGTCTCTTTGAAGGACGCTGCAGCTGTCTCTGAGAACCAGTATTACAGCTGCCTGAGTGCTGGGGATGTCAGAGGTGCGTCCTCTTGGCCAGTTCTTTCCAGGGAGGGTGTTGCCAGGGCCAGACCTCCATGATGAAACTCTTTGGATGAGCAGCAACTTCGGCTTCTTTACAAAAGAGGGAACTGTCAAATATCTCAACACTCCAAAGGTTTATTGAGTTATACCATGGTTGTAAAGGGTTTAGATAGCTCCTGTCACCACTATTCGATCTGTTATGGGCCCCACTGGCACTGATTGATTGCTCAGCACCGCTCGGTGAATGCCTGTGAACTGGAGTGAGGAGCTGCCTGACCTGCTGGGTGCCACCATGCAAACATGACAGTTCAGCAGAAGGTGATCCTGTGCTCTTGCAGAACAGGATTGCTTGGCTGAATAATTAGTGCTCAGTTTTGAGGGGCTGGGTTTGGGGGTTGGTGTTGGGTGGTTGTTGAGTTATGGGAGGAGGAAAAATACCTTAAGAGTTTTCTCACTTGGTGCAGTTGTTTGGTTTGTTTGGTTTTCATCATTGCACATCAATAATTGATAGCAGAGTTCCCAGTGAGAAAGCCTTTGTTAACCAAGTGCTTGCCTCCCATCCCTCTGCTGTTGTTTCTGTGCTCTATGGCACAAGAACTTCTGCATTTCCTGTGCTTGCTACAAAGGCCTGAGTATTGGATGCCTGTGCCATCAGCTGTCCTGAAAGTGACTGAGCACAGCTGCCTTGTACACAACCCTCTGCCACAGGCTGTCTTGCATCACAGCCTTTGCTTGGCTATGGCCTGTGGTAGCCAGGAAGGTGATCTGCTGCTCTGAGGTTGCACCTTGTTACCAAATAGGGCAAGAACACTCTCTGGCCTGTGCTGGTGCAATACCTGTGCAGTAAAACCCCTCTGTCTGGTTGGTGTCTGTTTGGAACCACCAGTGCTTGCTGGAAATGGTCTGCTTTTGGTTTGCCTTCTAAACAACTGGCACCCTGCAGGTAGCTTGGCCTTTGAAAGACAAATCCAGGCACTGGAGTGCTGGGAGGTGCCAGGCAAACTATGCCATGTGTGCTTTGTAGAGCCCTGTAGTTGTGTGGATTAGGACACTGTCTTTATCAAATGGCCTTTTTCTGTGGCATCCTGCAACAGAAGGGCCTTTGCCATCCAAGGTGACAATTTTGCCACTCTGTTTGAGAGCATATAGAGTCAATCCATAGGTTTCCTGCACCACAGATGAAGTGCTGCAGGAGAAAGTGAGGAGGGACCCCACATCTTTTACACTGACTTCAGTAGACTTTTAGAGTAGGCTGAGACAAAAGGCATTTTTTCCTTATCTGGTGACTCAAGTGACAGGAAGAAAGGTAGAAGAGCTGCTTCACTGCATCTTCCTTAGTTTTACAAGCATGTTTGGTTTTTTTTTCCAGACAGTAGTACCAAAAAAAGAGATAGTTTTAAAAAATATTTGTTTGAATGTTTCACTGTTCAACTGTGATCCTTTGTCCAATGCATTAAACTTGGGTGGAAACCCATCCAGAACAGTAAAGATTTATGTTCCAATCTAGTAAAGCAATTTACAGTGTTGTAAAGGATCTACAATTAGGTGAAAAATCAATTCTTTTTATCATCAGGGGAGTTGCAAAGAACAAAGCATTTGGTGGTGCAAGCTGTGTGTAATTGTGATGGAAGAGTCACAATCCTTCAGTCTTAGGCTGTCACTTGAGAGAATAGAATAGAATAGAATAGACCAGGTTGGAAGAGACCTTCAAGATCATCGCATCCAACCCATCAACCAATCCAACCCACCTAAACAACTAAACCATGGCTCCAAGCACCCCATCAAGTCTCCTCCTGAACACCTCCAATGATGGTGACTCCACTACCTCCCTGGGCAGCCCATTCCAATGGGCAATCACTCTCTCTGTATAGAACTTCTTCCTAACATCCAGGCTAAACCTCCCCTGGTGCAGCTTGAGACTGTGTCCTCTTGTTCTGGTGCTGGTTGCCTGGGAGAAGAGGCCAACCTCTGCCTGGCTACAACCTCCCTTCAGGTAGTTGTAGAGAGCAATGAGGTCTCCCCTGTGCCTCCTTTTCTCCAGGCTGAGCAACCCCAGCTCCCTCAGCCTCTCCTCCTAGGGCTTGTGTTCCAAACCCCTCACCAACTTTGTTGCTCTTCTCTGGACTCGTTCCAGCAAGTCAACCTCCTTCCTAAACTGAGGGGCCCAGAACTGGACACAGTACTCGAGGTGTGGCCTAACCAGTGCAGTGTACAGGGGCAGAATGACCTCCCTGCTCCTGCTGGCCACACTGTTCCTGATGCAGGCCAGGATGCCATTGGCCCTCTTGGTTGCCTGGGCACACTGCAGGCTCATGTTCAGCCTACCATCAACCAGTACCCCCAGGTCCCTCTCTACCTGGCTGCTCTCCAGCCGCTCTGACCCCAGCCTGTAGCTCTGCACGGGGTTGCTGTGGCCAATGTGCAGAACCCGGCACTTGGATGTGTTCAATCTCAAGGAAATCTGTGTAGCTGTGTTGCATCTTTTAGAGAATATTAATATAAAAAAGACTAAGGTTGTTTTGATCTGCTGGAGAAAGAGTTCCTGAATGTAAGTCTCTGTAGTGACTGTTCCCATACCTATGTTGCACCTTTAGTTGAAGGGTCTGAACCACCTTCTGGATGTGCAGCAGCTCCGCCAGGGCTGATCCTGTCATGTGGGTGAGGGAGGGACAGCTGCTGGAGTCCTGCAGAGGCACTGGACAATAATAATAGTTTTGAGTGGGTACTGTTACGTACTTGTCTCTCCCTGTCTTTGCAGGATGTCCATGCAGAAGGTTGAAATGTGCTCAGTGTATTTGCTGCTCAACAGAGCTAAAGCAGCAAATGATGCTCTTCAATAACTATTGATTTCCATTTCCACTGCATGCTTGTGACCAGCCAGCAGGGAATAGTTCTTGTTGCTGCTTTGACCTTACATGACCAAAATCTCATGGAAAGAGGATTTTCTCTTTGAGTGGTGTAGAAAGTGCCTCCTGTAATAAAGTTTTGTCCCTTGTTGCTCTGAATGGGAAATACAGAGAGATTTCTTTCTTTTTTTGAGAGAAGATAGGTGGTCTAATTATCCTCCTCTGTAGCAGCCAGATCCCTCTTTGGAGCAGCTGCAGACTTTGTGCCAGGATGCATTTGGCTGAATGCATTCGACTCAACAGTTCAGATCCACTTTATTCTTGCCAGCTGAATGAATCCTGTCCCACCTCAGAAAGCATCTGTTCATCTTGGAGCCGGAAAGCCTTAGTGCCACACTGCGTATCCTTTGCCTTCCACCTCGCCTCCCTTAAAGCCCAGCCTTGAACAGCAGGTTCAGCTCTCCGAGGCTGGCAGTGGGAGGGGCATTGCAGTGCTGCCAAAAGAGGCTGGGAAGCAGCCAAGGTGGAGATGGGACAGAAGGGCTGTGATAAGTTTGGCAAAGAACACCAATACAAAGGGAAAGTCAGAGGCAGGCAGTTCTGAGCTGCTGCTTACTGGGGAGCACCACTGGTGACCAGCCACCAACTGCAGTTAACTCCATGCTCCACGACTCCTTCAGCCCAGCCATCAGCCAGTTCTGAAGCCAGTGAAGCCTTCATCCATCCAAGCCATGAGAAGCCAGTTTCTCCAGGAGGATGCTGGAGGAAACAGTGCCCAAGGCTTTACTGAAGTCCAGACAAACAGCACCCACAGCGTGGTTTAAATGAGTATTTTTCAGGGCAAAACCTGAAATGTCTGAGTAATGGCTGAGAAGTGGAGGGATATTAGGGCAAAATATTTTGAGTTTTCATGCAGTCATATTAAAAAAGATGATTTTGTGGCTTTTAACCTTTGTTAGACTGAGCTTTATCAAAACCATTTTGCACTTTTGTTTGTTGGCAGAAACTTGTGTGTGACCTGTTGAGTTGTGAGGACAGTGTTACCTCTGGGTGTAGAGGGGGAGAACAAAATTGAGCTTGCAGGGCTTGGAGGCTTTCTTTTGAAGTTAGGGGAGTGTGAGGCTCTTGTTTTGGGGAAAAAAAAGTCCAAAGGGGAAGGTAAGAAATAGAAGCTGAGGGAACTAGAGCTAAGGCTTCAGAAAACAGAGCTGCTGCTCTGAGCTGGCTGCTTGGTCAGTGCTGTGACTGCCCGGGGAAGACAAGGCCAGCAACTAGGCAGGCTCCAGCCAAGTCACCCTGTGTGGCAGGTAAGAAAACCATGATACTGATTATAAACTAAGGGCCTTTAGTAGAGTCTGTATCACCAAGTTTGTTTGCAGACTTTTAGCTTTCCTAGCCCCTGGGCAGGTGTGAAGTGTTTTCATTTTGGACATCAGGTTGAAGCCAAGGCAGTAACTGTTAAGTTTCCTGCAATAAGGAATAATAATTGCAAGGGACTGCAGAGAGATAAGCTGAGGTAAAAATGAAGTGTAAGACCATTAAAATGGCACAGCAGTTTTAATTAAAGTTTTTTGATTTAAAAATTATAATCCATTTGGAGAAACTGCAAGGTGGAAGCAACTTTAAAGATTTAATTCAGTGCAATCTTTGCTTGGACAAAATTCTGAGGGGAAGAAGAATCTCCAGACACCCTGTGTTTGAGTTCTAATGTGTAGCTGAAAGGAGCTATTCAGGAATTCAGAAATACCAAGGAGGGAAAGATAAGGTTTTAAACCATCCCCCCTATTTATCACTGCATTCTGCTAAGCTGCTTTGCCACTCAGAACCATTCTAACCACGAGCCCAGGCTTGCATTAATTTGTTTTACCTCTGAGTGTCTCTTAAAGGCGTGCATGGGAAGCACGACACCCCCACCAAAGATGTTTGTCTCTGTATTAATAGCTGCTCTGTGGGCAGTGTGTTACTGAGCCTGCAGCTCTGTTTGTAAGGTTTGACCAGCCAAAGTTGTCATCCCTTGCAAATAGCAGCCTGTGAAGTCCTTTCTAGATGTTGCTCTCAGTTGGTGTGTGCTGGGTAATGTACCTGTGGTCTTCTAAAGCCCCCCCCCCAAGATGTGGGATATGGCAGTGATGTCCTACATTGCTCTAGCTGAGTTAACCAAATCCTTTGCTGGTATCAAAGTGAGGCGGTGAAGTAATAGAGTCCTAGAAGGGTCTGAGATCAAGCTTCATTCAGTGTGAAGAAGAGAAAGCTAAAAGAGATGGCAACAGGCACAACCTGAAACAGGGAAACTACATGGGAATGGTGGTCAGACATGGGAAGAGAGGACCAGAGAGGCTGTGGGACCTGGACCTACTTTGAGCTAGGGACTGCAGTAGAGACTCCAGGAGGTCTCTTTCAGCCTTAGTTACTCGGATCAAACAGTTTGCCTGCATTAAGTGCTTTGAAGACCCAGGGCATTTTGACTTTAGCAATGCAGGATCCTGTCAGGCATGCAAGTGCTGGTGACTGAGACTTAAAGAGCTCCTCTGTGGTGTCATTGTCTAATCAATGTGGATACATTCAAACTGCTGAGATTTTCCTTGGGTATTTTACCTTGGAAAAATTGACTTGGAAGCATCATCTTGGCAGAGGCCTAAAGTGGGAAAGAGGGTTGTAGATAAATTATTATAGATGAAAATAGCAGCTCAGAGGCTGAAAAAGAGGATAAATGGAAAAAGGAAGCAGAAATTTGCTATCTGAAGCAGTGGCTATGTAAGAAATGCTGCAGCAATCACTTGTCTGAAACACTTCTCTTAACATGTTGCAAAATGCCAATGTTCCTGAAAAGGGAAAAAATCAGAGCCAGCAGAGAGGGTCATTCAGGGAGGTAATGTACTTCCATGCCTGGCCTTGTAGCTTAGGATAAAAGTCTCATGAGAAGAACTGGCGCTTCCCCCTACTAAATACTAACTATGTGTGTTGTTTCTACCTTCAGTTAAGCAAATGTCTCAGCTGTCTCTCTTTATGTGCTTCATTTAATAATATATTACACAAGTGAATTGTTTGAGCTCTTCAGTGAGGTGTAGAAATAATGTTTGTGTAACATCAGCACATTAACATCTACTTTGATGTATGCCTCTAACTTAATATCCCAGCACAGCCTTTGTTGATGTATTTACTCCAAAGCTGAAGCAATTAGAGCTCAGAATGCTATGACCGTGTGTTCCAGCTCATTACAGGCTTTGTGCCACAGCAGGCAAGCACCTGGTTATTGTATAATCCAATTTTTGCAGAGGGCAGAAGTGATAGGAGAGGTTTGCACTTTGGCTCCAGAGCATGGAGAGGTCATCCACTGCTCACCAGGTGGGTTCTGAGGTGCGGTACTGGTTGTGACTGGCAGGCACTGCGTGTGGCTGGAGTAGCACAATACTTTAGGGAGGCAGATCTCCTCAGGAGCTTTTAGTGCATCATTTCCATGGGCATCCAGGGCTACATTTGATACTGCAGGAAGAAGCATTTGAAGATCTGGCACTGAGGCTTTGATGCTATGTGGCTGTGCATTTCCTCTAAGCACTTATGTGGTTGGGTGCCATCGCTGCTGGCTTTGGCATTGTTTCCTCTCTCTCTCTGAACTGGCCCCTGCAGTCTGTGAGTCCTTTACTGCACTTTGTAGGAATTTGACCTGTAAAGATAAGTCAAAGTAGATGAAACCCTGTGTAGGAAGTGCCCCAATCTCAGGGTATTGCTGGTCTAGTGTGACCTCCATGGCATGCTCTTACCAGGCAGTGGTGTCAAGGCCAGCAGTTGGTGCTGCAGCTCTCTGTGTGATGGTTAGCAGTAGGACTTCCAGCAATACTGAAGACAGGATTTTGTGTTGTCCATTATTTAGGAACTGAGAACCCCTTCCTCCTTGAGCCTCTGGAATAACTATCAGAGCTGGATTGTTCTACCCTTCAGTTGTCAGCACATGATAACAAAGACTGATGGTGACTTGCAGGTGTCACAGGGAAGCCTCTGTGTAGTCAACAGGTTCCTTTTTAAAGGATCTTAAGAGACAATCTTGTGCCAGAAAAGGTTTTAGATGTTCAAAGTATCTTGCCTCTCAGCTGTATTAGTAGCTGACAATGAAGACATTTCTCATGTCCAAAAACTTTGAGGGAGAGAAACATTTGAAACTTCTTGGTGGCTTGGGTTCCTAAGGTTGTTTGCAAAAGTGAGGTGAAGCCAAAGCTCCACGCTGCCATTGCTGAAGTAGCTCCATGCTGCTGTTGCTGACAAAGCTGTGTGGGTTCCACGGCCCAGGTTAGGGTCTGTGCGAGCAGGACACAGCTGTGGTGGCTCAGCAGAGCCCCATTCCTGGGAGCATGGATACAGCCATGGAGGCACAGTGAGGTCCTGGCACCCCCGGTATGTCTGGCTCTGATAGCACCTTTTGTTGACAGCATGCTGTAGTTCCTTTACAAATCAGTTTGATACCAACAATAGCTACTGGCTTCTTCAGAGGCTGGCTCTACCATGGTGTGAGGGCACAGTGATTGTGAAGCAGTCCTGAGAGGGAGTGGGATGGAGCTCCATGGAGGAAAGGAGTGAAAATGAATCTTGGAAAGAAATGAGCACTTCCAATAAAAGTGAGCTGGCAGAGCTCCTTCTCCTTTAGGGTTTTCTGATGACTGAAGTTGAAGCTGCAATATGATCATGTCACTTGCTGATGTAGCTGGGAGTGGCACTGTGTGCCTGGCCTAAATCACATGGATGACTCTTGCAACGTTCCACTAAGGAACCTGAGAAAAAACCAGTAAGTAAATGACGTGAGGGCGAGGCAGGGAGCCCCATCTGTTTTCACTGACCCTCTGTTGCACGGGAGAACTTGGGACTGGCTCTCGTCAGCAGGCAAGGCCAACCATTGCCCAATAGCCCCTGGTGGGAAGGTTTCTCTCTGTACATCAGAGTTCTGGAAGGCTGTAGGAGATCTGGAAGGGATTGAGCATGTTGGAGAGCAACTAGGAGTTGAGACTGCAGCTGCTTACAGAATGTTAGTTGCTCCCTTTTTTCTACTCCTGTCGTACCTGACAGAGCAACCTGTTCTAAGGCTGTGTGCTCAGAGAACAAGAACATCTCTGTGTAGGAAATACATTCCTGTTTTCTCACACTGCTAAGAAGCCCTGAGCCAGTCTGTAGTAAGGGGCATTGCAGATGCAGGAACTGAATGGGGAATGCTTGCTCATTGTTCTTGGTGTGCCTGTCTTTGGATTAACAGCAGAAAGCAGCTTTGCTTATGGGATCATTTGGATGCTGTAGGAGAAGCCGTTCTGGCCATCTGTTGCAGAAAATGAGCAGTTTGCAATATGCTACATCTGTAAATGGATAAACTCTTGCAAACAAGCTGTGTTTGTACACACACTGTGGTGTCACTGAGTGCAGCTGAGGAATGCAGCGACACACAAACCCACTGCTGCCTCCCAGGGAACACACCAGAGGACAGGAGGGTGGTGCCAGGGGAGGTTTAGGCTGGACATTAGGAAATATTTCTTCACCAAAAAGGTTGTTAAGCCCTGGAGTAGGCTGTCCAAGGAAGTGCTGGAGTCACCATCACTGATGAGATTTAAAAGCCATGTATCACAGTATCACAGTATCACTTAGGTTGGAAAGGACCTCGAGGATCATCGAGTCCAACCTATCAACACAGACCCCATGACTAGACCATGGCACCAAGTGCCACGTCCAATCCCCTCTTGAACGCCTCCAGGGTCGATGACTCAACCACCTCCCTGGGCAACCCGTTCCAATGACGAATGACTCGCTCGGTGAAGAACTTTCTCCTCACCTTGAGTCTAAACCTCCCCTGGCGCAGCTTGAGACTGTGTCCACTTGTTCTGGTGCTGGTTGCCTGGGAGAAGAGGCCAACCCCTTCCTGGCTACAGCCACCCTTCAGGTAGTTGTAGAGGGCAATGAGGTCACCCCTGAGCCTCCTCTTCTCCAGGCTAAACAATCCCAGATGTGGTGCTGAGGGATGTGGGTTAGTGGTGAACCAGTGCTTGGTTAATAGTTGGACTCTATGATCTTAAAGGTCTTTTCCAACCTACACGATCCTACATTTTCTACTTGGAACACCCAGAACTGGGCTTCCAGTGCTCCAGCTGTCAGGGGGGCTTCCCTCCCTTGGCTCAGTGGGATTGTTTGTGTAGGTGCAGCAAGATTCAGCGAAGTGTTCTGTCATACCTCAGACATCTCAATTCCTTCCCATTGACTTCCCCTTCTCCCCTTGTAATTGAACCAGCTGCTGTTATGCTAATGAGTCCTTTTGAACTGTCAGTGTGTGTGTATTTCCATTTACACTGCTGGCACTTTGTTCTGAACTTTCTCCCCTTCTGTCCAAACAAATTACTTATCCCACCAGATCTGCCTCCTTGTTCACAGTGGCACTGCCGTGAAGCCCCCTCCTTCTCCCTGAGTTCATTGCTCATTTACAAAAAGCTCTTTCAAACTTCCACAGGTGTAACTTTAAAGCAATCCTTGTTAATTGTTTTACTAGTTGCAAAATCAAAAGGAAGGAGGAGAAATTGTATTTTTAATTGCACAAACTGTCCCGTGGAGGGGTCTGGCTAACCTGTTGACTTCTCATTGCACAGTGATTTGTGTTCAAATCACTTTTGGCAGCTGGCATTCTATCTGTATTACTGTGGTCCTTTAAACTTCTGTAGCAGTTGGTTACAGAGCTCTAGCCAGCAGCCTGGGAGCGTGGGCAAAGATGAGTGATGGAATGATCACATTTTAGGATACTTCTCAGGAATAATCAGTATGAAGTGTCCAGACATGCATGAGGGAAGCCAGGAGGCAGTGGCCACAGCTGCAGCAGGGATTAGACACAGGGAAGAAAGTAGTTCATGATGAGGTTCATCAAAGAGTGTAACAGGAGTCACAGGAGACCTGATGCTATGGCAACACTGCAGTGAAATCAGTGTTGGTTTACAGAAGACATAAGAGGGCAATGAGCATCACCTTGGGTGGCCAAGCACTGGTTTGCAGTTGTTGCTCTTCATCTGTAATGAAGATAGGTCTTCCTTTCTCTGCTCTCCAGCCCTGGGCCACACAGGGGTCTTAGCAAGTTCCTGATTAAGCACGTGGAATGTTAATTTGATCAACTTGCTGAATCAGACCTCCTGATGAATTCCCATCTTTCCTCATTTGCACAAAGTTGATTTGCCAGCCACACAGCTGAGTGAGGAGGAGTGGGTTTGCTGTTCACAACCCAGGAAGCCTGGATACTAGCAGTTCAGGGAGCCTGGGAATTCCCAATCATGTGGCATTCCTTAAAGGAAAAAACGATTGCTTGTCTCCCTGGCATCACTGCCTGAGTGGGTCTGTGGCCTGCCTTCTGCTGGATCTGAATAGGCAACTAAATGGAGGACCCTTAGATCAGACCCTAGAAAAAGGTTTTAGCATACTTTCAAAACATTTTATTTAATCAGATTCAGCTTGTCACTTAAATCACAGAATCAACCAGGTTGGAAAAGACCTCAGAGATCATCAAGTCCAACCTATTGCCTAGTACCTAACACCTCCTGACAACTAAACCATGGCTCCAAGTGCCATGTCCAATCCTTTTTTGAACACCTCCAGGGATAGTGACTCCACCACCTCCCTGAGCAGCATATTCCAATGTCCAATCATTCTTTCTGTGAAGAACTTTCTCCTCACCTCGAGCCTAAACTTCCCCTAGCTTGAGACTGTGTCCTCTTGTTCACCCCAAACTGAGCATGACTCCTTAGATTTTTATACTGACTTGGCTAGAGCTGTACCATAAATTGGGAATCTGGTCCAGATCAGGAGGAAACAGCTTTCCTAGTGCTACAAGGATTGCATTTGTTACTAAAGTGCCTTTCCATCTCTGCCAGACTTACAGTACTAACTGCTTTCCAGCAGCAGCTGGTACCCTTGAGTTGTATGAATTTAAGCTGCTAACTGTAGACTTGTTTTGCATTTTTACTTTCATTAGATTTAAATGCTGAAAGATCCAGAAATGGTTGGTTCAAAGATTCTTGTCTAGAGAGTTCAGCTGCTCCTGTGTTTTGAATGCTAAATGTCTCTCCTGCATGTAATTTAGTAGCATAAATAAGCAGAGAGCAGCTAGTGCTGCAACACCCAGTGCCTTTAGGTCTTGCCCTCTTCTAGAAGAACTTCCTCACAGGTCTCACTCTCCCATTAGTAATTCCCACCAGATGCACATATCATGACCATCTTTTACCTCTCCAGGAGCAGAGTCTTGCTGCTTGCTGTTGCAGCAGCAGACAGAAGCTGTTGGCTGGGTTTCATCTCACAACCAGGGTGCCAGTGAAGCAAACAACTCAGGCACAGCCCTCAGCCTGCAGCCCCCAAACCATTTGCGTGTGCTCTGGTCTGCAGCACAAACTTCTACAGAGCAAACCCTGCTTCCAGATCCAGGGCACACCAGTCTCTGCTTTTAGTCTCAACATCTTTCTCATCCCCTCCTCATTTCCTGCCTGAGCTGGAGGAGAGGGTCTCTGTGCATGGTTCCTCAGTTCCCTGCTAAGTGCTGCACAGCAGCAAGCAAGCTGTGCTCACCCAGACAACCTGCGGCAAAGCTCTCTGAAGACCACGTGAGCGTGCAGGAGACCAAAAGGACAGAGTGGGCAGAGGAGAGAACTTGAAACCTGCATTCAGATGTCACCTTAGATTTCTTCAGTGGTGACTCTAAGGAGCCTGGCCATGCTTTTGCAGTGAAGTTCTCTAAAGCCTGTGTGAATCACCATTCTGCACCAGGGTGGATCTGATGGTGTGTGTTCCACGCTTTCAGGTCTTGGCGAGGCATGTCCTGTTTGTGCTTCGCACCACAGAGAGCCTTGCTTTTGTAGGCACTAGATGACTAAACATTTTTCAAGCCATTTAGTCCCTGTGAGAGAAGACAGATGTAGCTGACAAACATGTGATGCTGGTTTTCAGTCATCCAATTATGTAGCCAGGCAGAAGCTTCTGGATTTGTGTGCTGCTGCCGTTCATCCGATATTCACAGGTAGCCTTCGTAGCACCAGTTATCAGCTAGCTGTGCTCGTGTCTGTCTTTTGATTTGCTGCATGGTTTTTGGAGCCAGGGAGCCCAAACCGTAAATTAGTTGCCACCTGTGCTAAGCATGGAGTAAAAAATAGATCACAGACACAATCTGTACCATAAAAACTTTACAACTTCATTGATTGTCTCCTACTACTCTGAGTGGCAGAGGCTGGAGAGGACCTCTGCAGACCTAACCTCTTGTTCGAGCAGATTGCCCAGGGCTATGTCCAAGCAACTTTTGGAGGCTCCACAAATTCTCCAAGAAGCTTGTTTCCAGTGTTAAACCAAGCTTACAGTAAAAAAAATCCTTTAATCAAAATTTTCTGTTTCAGTTTGTGCCAGTTGCTTCTTGTCCTGTCACTGGGCACTGCTAAGGATTTGGCTTTGTTATTTCCTCCTAATTGGGAATTTCTACATGTCAATAAGATCCCTCTTTAAGCATGTCAGAAGAGCAAGACTGCCTGCTAAATGAGCTCCAAGTGTGGCAGATGTAGAACAGTTTGGGGAAAGTGCCCTGTCTTCTGAGCTCCTCACATTTTCTTGGTGTGCCATGGTCCACGGGGTGTCAGGGCTGCCACACAGTTGGTTCAGGTTTTGTTTAACGCAGTGCTTGTTTCAGCTTCAGCAAGGTGTACTTGAAGCCTTTTTCCAGTTGGCACTGCTGCCTTCCTTGCTCTTTCACTCTGGAGAGGTGAAGCCCTCATGTCTGATCTAGCTGAGCCCATGCAGCCTGGCACTGGCAGCTGCATTTGCGTGGGCATCGTTTGATGCTGCCCTGCTTCCTGCTCTGCAGCAGGGAGCTGGGACCTTCAGCAGCACCTGACTTAGCACTGGGTTCACTCCCTTACATATCTGTGCAGTCACTTTCCTCTCACAGATACAGCTCTTGGTGGACATTGAAGCCATCTGGAATTGCAGAAATGAGCTTCCCATGACGTGAAAAAAGACAATTTCATGGCCAAGACAAATGACCAATTTATTCCTCCATCACTAATGTGTGTAGGTAATTGACACAAGACTTCTGATGCAATCAAACCTGTTTAGGTAAAACAATGCCTTTTATTAGCCACTTTCAGTAGGCTCAGAATCTATTTTCCAGGCTCCCAGCTTCCTGGTAGTGTGACATCAGCGCAACAGCCCAAGCTGGTGATTATATTAAAAGAAGAATATAATGGGACAAAAGAAAAAAGGCTGTGGCTTGATCTTTTCCATTGATAAATTTAGAACTTGGAAGAGCTGAAGTAATAGTTGTAGTGATGAAAAGCAGTGTAATTTTATACTTACCCACTGCTCAAGAAAACCAGGGTATAATTATTTGTGGGAGGAAGAAAAATACATCTCTCCCCCTCACTCTGCTGCTTTCTCCCTCCCCCTTGCCCCCCTCCCCTTTTCTCCCCCCAGTGTTGAAATCATCTGGTTTAATTAAATCACCAGCCCAACTCTGCACAAAGGATGACATTTCATTAATGATGCAAGATGTGCATGCGCCAGAATTAACCCAATTTTCAAATGGATTTCAATTGGGAAAGGGCAGCATGTAAAAATGCCTTGTAAATGTGTGGGATGAGCTTGTGGAGCAGCTTTCTAAAGGAGATGAGGTTATAAAATGACAAATAATTAGACAGCAGTCCCTCCCCACCTCAGTGTCTCAGTCTTTTTCTAACCCTCCTTGATTGAAGCTTGGGTACCTGACATCCTGTATCGGGGGATGTTAGAAGCAGAACAGCCTTGGGATGATCACTACCAAAATATCAGTGCGTTTTTCTTTGTAACTCTTAGCTTTGTCAAAGTTACCACCACATTCACCTGTTCCTTTTGGAAGAACAAGCAATAGAAATCAGAAACCCAGGCTCCCAGTTACTGCTTTGAATCTTTGCTTTTAGAATCGCAGAATCAACCAGGTTGGACAAGACCTCAGAGATCATCAAGTCCAACCTATTACCTAACACGTCATGACTACTAAACCATGGCTTCAAGTGCCACATCCAGTCCCTTTATGAACACCTCCAGGGACAGTGACTCCACCACCTCCCTGGGCAGCATATTCCACTGGCCAATCACCTTGAGCCTAAACTTCCCCTGGTGCAGCTTGAGACTGTGTCCTCTTGTTCTGCCACTGGTTGCCTGGGAGAAGAGACCAGTCCCCACCTGTCTACAACCTCCTTTCAGGTAGTTCTAGAGAGCAATAAGGTCTGGTTGCACTTTTTCCAGACACTTGCTGTTCTGCTTAGTTGAGGGATCAGGGGGCAGGTCCCTTTTGCATGCAGATCAGTGCTGCTCATGTTAGGATGTTACCAGAGTAGCTCCAATTAGGAGAGAGCTCAGTTCCCTCTGCTTGCTGCAGCTTTCAGGCCAGGCCTGTGATCACTGTCATGAACTGGCCTGGCACAAAATGTTGCTCCCTACCCTGTAAAGGACTTTGAGAGATATTGTCTGTTTTCAGTGTCAAGAGTCTTAGCTAAAACTGCATGAAAGGCTGAACTATCAAATAGGAGCACACTGTGGAAGTTGGATGTGCTCCTTGGCTTTGCTGCATAGCCTGGTAGTATTTCCTTTGCAATGGGCATGCTTCATTTTGCTCTTTTCCCAGTCACATCTCTCTCCCTAGTGACAGCACTTACAGGGATCTGGGGGGCTGAAGGAGATTACTGTCATCTTGGAGCATCAGGAACTGTGGTTGTGGTGTGGCTCACGTTTCAAGAAGCCTGTTTTATGGGAGATATTCCTGTAGAGCCTGGGCTGGAGAAGGTTTTTAGTGGTCAGGAGACAGATTCTTAGGAGTCAGGCTGTGAAGCTGAGAGCAAAGGAGTGAATTAAACTCTTCCTGTGTTCTCTGTTGATGCAAAAGTGATCATATAATGAATGACCTCTGAGTTGGAGGTTTGTTGCTTCTGTTGTGAGCAAAGGGTTGAGCTACAAGACTGTCAGTGGTGTTTACAGTAAAGACCAGAGGGTCGCATGAAACCAGCCATCGGTGTTCATGCGACTACCATTGCTGACCCAAAAGAGCAGATGCTGGGTAACAAGACGACTTGCAGCATGAGTATTCTGCCCTTCTGTTTAGAGCATCAGCCTTGCCTGCTTGCTTAGCAATGGCAGGAGGAGGTAATCTGCAGGAAGTGTGGAAATCGGAGGGAAACGTGTTCTGGAATTCAAGGTTAATATGAAAGTGGTCTTCTGTAGCATTTGCACAAAGTTTGCGTAAGATAAAGCCTGTCTCTTTAGATGGAGTGTGGAGAAATAAAACCAGGCTGAAGGAGTGCTCAGCCCTGCTACTGGAACAGGGTCTTATCAGGAGAAATCATAATTACAATCCTGTCTACCCTCTGACCTGGGGAAACGTGGCTCTACAAGCAGGAACAGAGCTGGAAGCTGAGGTCACACTTCAGAGTTTTGGGGGAAATTGCATTCTGAACTTGCCTTATTTCTAGATACGAGTTAATGTCTGTCTGTGGCTACTCCTTCAGGTTTATTTTTCCCCCTCTTACTCTGGACCTTATTCACAGCTGGCTGGCAGAATGTTGCATGGCAAGGTGTGTGCTCTATGTTGTGCTCTTAATGTCCCTTCTCTGTCTTTCAGGAAAAGGAATGAAAAAAATGAGCAACATCTATGAGTCAGCAGCCAACACCCTGGGAATCTTCAACAGCCCATGCCTGACTAAAGTGGAGCTGCGAGTGGCATGCAAAGGCATCTCAGACAGGGATGCCCTCTCGAAACCAGACCCTTGTGTCATCCTCAAAATGCAGTCCCATGGCCAGTGGTTTGAGGTGAGTGACAGCAGGCAGTGATTCTTGTGATGTGTTGGGATGGCAGAGAAAGAGAGGCAAAATTCCAACAGCAAAAACAGGAGCACTGGAAGCTCAGAGCAAGATCTTGTAACAGTGAGGGGGAGATTTTCCCTGTGAAGACCCTTGTGGTTACACTCTTAGTGACACTTTGAACTTCTCCTTGGAGTCTAAGTTCAAAATGAAGCTGCTTTAAAGATTGAACCATCATAATTTTGTTTCTTTTAGGCCTTGTTGTTTCATAAGAACTCTCTAATAGCAGAGATAATGCTACTGGCTGTGATGCATCCCAGTCTAAAGAGAACTGCTATGCAAGAGAGGAGTATTTGTGACTAGTTGGCAAGAAAGGAGTATTTGTGGCTAGTAGGCAAGAAATTGGGTGACAGCAGCTTGATTTGCAAATTTGGGGTGTTACAGCTGGATTTGCAGTTGAAATTGGTAACTTTAATGCGTTTGCCTTATGACCTTGCCTTGTTTTGCAGATAACATGAGGTGGGACTTTAATCAAACATGCAGTTCTACCCAATCCTAGAAACCATTTGATTGCTAAATGGAAACATTGTAACTTAAGCACTTTTGAATGGGATGGAGTATTTTAGATGAGATCTTCTTGATTATTTTACCCAAAAGTAAAAACTTGAGTGTTTGTAGTTAACCAAGCTGAAAGGTGTGAGTTTTAATGGGTGATAGGCATATGAGAAATTCAGGAATATGTTAAAGCCATTTCATTTTGAACATTTCTCCCTCTCTTTTCAACAGCTTCAGCATTCAGAACAGGATTGTGCTCTTTCAAAAGACAGAAAGAATAACAGCTGTAAGCATATGCAGGAAGCATATGCAGGAAGCAAATGCAAAAACATAAAGCATGTGAGAATAGTAATTTAGCTTTTTCACCAAGGTTTGCCAAACTTGGAGTTTTGTTCCAGTTATTCCAGTTATATGTGGAGCTGAACTATGGAGCTCTGAGTCATTTCCAGTGCAGGGCCAGCACCAAGCCAAACAAAAAGTTAAGACATTTTGCTGGCATTTGTTTTGGGTTTTTTTCAGTTCACTGCTGTGGAACCATTAGAATAGAATAGAGTAGAATTAACCAGGTGGGAAAAGACCTTTGAGATCATCCAGTCCAACTTATCACCCAACACTATCTAATCAACTAAACCATGGCACCAAGCACCCCATCCAGTCTGTTCCTAAACACCTCCAGTGATGGTGACTCCACCACCTCCCTGGGCAGCCCATTCCAATGGCCAATCACTCTTTCTGTGAAGAATTTCTTCCTAACATCCAGCCTAAACCTCCCCTGGTGCAGCTTGAGACTGTGTGCTCTTGTTCTGACGCTGGTTGCCTGGGAGAAGAGACCAACCCCCACCTGGCTACAACCTCCCTTCAGGTAGCTGTAGACAGCAATAAGGTCTCCTCTGAGCCTCCTAAGCAATCCCAGCTCCCTCAGCCTCTCCTCATAGGGCTTGTGCTCGAGACCTCTCCCCAGCTTTGTTGCCCTTCTCTGGACACGTTCCAGCAACTCAACATCTTTCCTAAGCTGATCCCCAGTAGAAAATCAGACTTTAAGAAGAAATAAAATTCCCACAGTTGTCCTAGTGCTACAAAATCAGTGTCTTTGTGTAACTGGAATGTAAGGTGGTAGCCCCAAGACAGGTAACTCTGGCTGGCCATGTAGAAAGGAGCACTTAGCTGCAGTGTTTGTAACCACTGAAACAGGAGAAATGAGCAAAGGAAAAAAGGATTGAAGGCCAAAGTAAGTGAACAACCCTGCTTGGAAAGGCCAGACTGAAATCTTTTGGGCCATCTCAGTTCTCTGAACAGCTGAGTGCATTCCAGTTTGTCTGTGGCCAGTGAGGAGCAGGATAAGTAGCTTTGAGTTCCATATAATGGAGATTCTCTTTATCTGAGGTGGGTTTTAATTTAGGGAGTGATTGTCTGAATTCTTGCGGAACAGATCTCACGGATGAAATTCTCATCTTATGGCAGTTGCTCCTCCTGTCTAATTAAAGGCCAGGGTTTTCATCTGAGTGTGAACAAAAGTTTTTATTAGTTCCTGTTGCCATCAGTGCTGCAGAGCTAATGCAGCTCTGACACGAGGAGCCTTCTCCTTTTCTGCCCGGCGCATTCTTGATGGGATTTTTAATTAAGCTCCAACTGCTGAGCTAAATTGAACAGAGTCACTCAGGTATAGCTGAAGACATAATTTGTCTGGAGGAATCTTCTGCTGCTGATGATCTAGCAGACTAGCAATTAAAAAGGAAAAAAAAAGAAGTAGTTACCAATGAAGAGAGACTATCCAACATTGAAATCACTAAGGAAATGCCCAAGGAGGAACTGAGGGAAGGGATGCCATCCAGAGGGACATTGAAGAGGAAGCTCAGGGGTGACCTCATTGCCCTCTACAACTACCTGAAAGGTGGTTGTAGCCAGGAAGGGGTTGGTCTCTTCTCCCAGGCAACCAGCACCAGAACAAGGGGACACAGTCTCAAGCTGCGCCAGGGGAGGTTTAGGCTGGAGGTGAGGAGAAAGTTCTTCCCTAAGAGAGTCATTAGTCATTGGAATGTGCTGCCTGGGGAGGTGGTGGAGTCACCATCCCTGGAGGTGTTCAAGAGGAAATTGGACGTGGCACTTGGTGCCATGGTCTAGTCATGAGGTCTGTGGTGACAGGTTGGACTCGATGATCCTCGAGGTCTCTTCCAACCTTGGCGATACTGTGATACTGTGAGAGGCTGGAGAGATGGGCCCATGACAGCCTCATGAGGTTCAACAAGACAAAGTGCAAGGTCCTGCATCTGGGTCGGGGCAATGCCAAGCACTGGGCTGTGGCAATGCTATCGATGAGTAGTGTGAGCAACCTGGCAGTGTAGGCCTAGAGCCTGACATGGTGTTAGGCTATGCTCAACATAAGTGCAGAAGTGGCTAGCAGTGTAGCAAAACAGCGCTGTGTCTGCAGCATGTAACTAAAGCAGGGCACTGGTAGCTATAAACAGAAAGTTATCTTGGAACAACAGGACACGCACCTGCATCAACCACCTCACGTGTCGTTAGTAGTTGGACCAATAATCTGTAACAGTGTGATGTGTGGTCACTCATAGGGAACCGATGAAGCTATGCCAACGATGCTCTCCGAGTTTATATAAGTTGTAGAAGTTCCCTTAATCCCCACTTCTTTTGCTTTCCTTCCTTTTACATTACTTTGCTATCGTATACTCACTATGCTCACACTATAGTCCTACAATACTGGAAGAATAAAGGAACAATACTCGATCATATTGGTCGTCCGTATTGACTCCAGTCTCCGTCGCTGACACCGGGTATATAGGCTGGGCAGGGACTGGCTTGAGAGCAGCCCTGAAGAAAAGCACCTGGGGGTGCTGGTGGATGAGAGGCTCAACATGAGCCACCAGTGTGCACTTGAGGCAGCCCAGGCTCGGGTTGGCTTTCTGGGCTGCATCAAGAGAAGCATAGCCAGCAGGTCAAAGGAGATGATTCTTTCCCTCTGCTCCACTCTGGTGAGACCCTACCTGGAGTACTGCATATAGTTCTGGAGCCCCCATTACAGGGAGGATCTGGATGTGCTGGAATGTGTCCAGGGAAGGGCCACAAGGATGATTACAGGACTGCAGCACCACTCCTATGAGGACAGACTGCGTGAGTTGGGGCTGTTCAGTCTGGAGAAGAGAAGGCTCCAAGGAGACCTTATTGTGGCCTTCCAGTATCTGACGGAGGCCTACAAGGAAGCTGGGGAGGGACTTTTTAGGGTGTTAGGGAGTGATAGGACTGGGGGGAATGGAAAAAAACTAGATTCAGACTGGATGTTAAGAAGTTCTTCCCCATGAGGGCGGTGAGACACTGGAACAGGTTGCCCAGGGAGGTGGTAGAAGCCTCATCCCTGGAGGTTTTTAAGGCCAGGCTGGATGTGGCTGTGAGCAACCTGATCTAGTGTGAGGAGTCCCTGCCCATGGCAGGGGGGTTGGAACTAGATGATCCTTGAGGTCCCTTCCAACCCTAACAATTCTATGATTCTATGAAGAGTTTTACGTTTATGGATTTAGTGACTTCATGGACTTGTCTTGGATTTATAGACACCTTAAGCCCTTTTAGAGGCTGGATGTCTCCAAAGAGACTGCAACAAAATGCAGTATCACTGCAATGTCCATGCTGAGCAGGTTTGTGAATGTGGAGCAGCTGGATTGAAGGTGCCTGAAATCCAAGCTGTGCTCTGTATTCGGTTGTGCTCTTGGAAGGTACAGAAGGTACTGAGGAGTGCTTGCACAGCCCCTGCCTGGGCCAGATGCAGCTGAAAGCTGGTGGGCTTGGGCTGATGGGGCTGCATTGTACATGCTGCTAGAGAGAGTAGGACACAAGGGGTGCACTCTGCAGCCTGTGCCTGGCCAGCGAACACTGCGCTGACCCTCAAGTGAGCGGCTGGGCTGTGCTGGGCACATGAGGCCTGTGTCACCTCAGCAGGTGTCTGTCTGCAGCCCAGTGCAGACACAGAACGTGCTGTCCAGAGCTATGGGAAGAGCAGACAGCAGCTATGTTTGGAGGTTGGGAATGCTTTCTGTGGCTGTACCCTGACAGCTTTCTGCACCAGGAGATGGTCTGTGCTGCCTGTGGAGCTGGAGTGACTGCAGAGCAAATAAAGCAGCACCAGAAAAGAGCATGCAGTTGATAGAATGAACATTGATGGAATTGGGTGGCATTTTTTTTGCATGGATAAGTTTGTTTACTAAAGTTTGGGGAGTTTGTTGTTAAAATATTGTGTGAAGTCACAAATTTGAAGCTCAGTGAGCTGTGATACAAATGTGGGGCCAAACCACAACGTTTCATTTTGACATTCACTTGTCATATAGCATGATACTTGATTTCAGGGACCAGCTTAGCACAATTCAAACAAACTGAAAGTTGGTTGTGGGTTGTTTTGGGGTTTTTTTGTTGTGGGTTGTGTTTATTTATTTATTTTATTTATATTCTTTAAATTTATTATTCTGATTCCCTAACCCTGCAGATCGACAAAGACCTTCATGCAAACAGTATAGACCAATTATCTTGGAAATGCATAGAACTAATTAGTGTGGAATCCAGTAGAGCCTACTAAACAGGCTGCCTGTGAGTTGAGCTATAGGAAGGGCTACAGTCTTGCTCTTCATCTCTGTTACTCCCTTTAGTCCTGATTTTTCTTTGGTTGTATTTCTGAGTGAATTCCAGCATCCTTCTCCTTCCTCTGCCTCCTCACCTGCTTCAGCTCCCCATTTGTATTCCCAGCATCTCCGACCTTCTTTGGTTCCTCTGAGTATTGGAAGGTGGGGAGATTCCTGGCCCCTTCCTAGCATAGGGGAAGCATCTGAAGAGAAGACCCTTAGACAGACTTCAGCTACTTGTTTCTATAGATACCCAGAAGTCTGTCTCGTGTTAACCATCTGTGACTGTTACAGCCCACCACAGAAGACAGCAAGCCATAGAACAGGGGAGTCTGTGGGTTGACACAGTCCATGGCTCTACCAAACTGTTCCAAAATAACTACAAAAGCACTGTGAAGAGGAAAAACATACATAATATATATACATGTATAAATAAAGCTAAGTCAATAGATACTCTCGAGTGCATGGAGATGAACAGAGTAAAAAAAGCATTTGGGTGGAACTGAAAGCTTAATGATGAGAAACAAGAGCTACCCCCACGAGCACATGTATGGAGTGAGGCTTGGTCCTGTCTAACCCCACGTCACCCGTACTGCTTAGTGACAGCGAAGAGGTGTGAGGTCAAGGAAGTACAAAAGTCACTCTCCAACTTGCCCAGATCTTTCAGGTCTGTAGAATACTTTGTCTGTGCCCTGCACATCTTGCAGGTGATGATCTGTTGGCATAAATGGAGATTACTGGACTTAGGAAAGAGTGGGAGTGCAGTCCTGCTGCATTCATTTCCTAAGGAGTATTTCTAGAAGATGATGCTGAAGTGGTTTTTAGAGTACTGTTGGACCCCTGTTGTTCTCACTTGTGACAGAAGGCTGTGGGGTTTATTTGCACTCCCAGCACTGTCTGTGTGTGAATGTCCACAGCATTGCACCCCCATAACTCACCACTGTACCTTGCTCTGCTGTCTTGTCAAGTGCACGTTGATGCTACTGAATGCTTCTCTGCTGAGAGCTGCTTGCTAACCTCTGTAGCTGCCAAGATTTGCTTTTTGGCTTCTGCTTTCTGCTGCTGGTAAACTTCCCTGAGTCTGTCTGCGTGGTGCAAATGACAGCTCATCTCTTCCCAACACCACTGGAAGGCTTCAGGGTCAGGCTGCAGACAAACCAATTTTTTTATTTCTGTCTGTTCTCAGCCTGAATTCATCTAATTGGAAATTTTACTTTCCAGACCTTAATATCTTTTAGGGAAAAAAAAACAACCAACCCAAAACCAAAAAACAAGCCTCTCCATGCAGGGAATGTGCTGTCAAGTTTCCCACCACATCCTCCAGAGCATCTTTCCTCATGATCTGCTTCACTCCTAGAGCACTGAGTACATTTTTACAGGCATGTGTGCACAAACTCACAACCTGGGATTGCATTTTGTATTGCCTTCTTAAAAAAAAACAAACCCAGAACTCTTTTCCTCTCTTCCTCCCACAGGTCTTTTTCAACTACTTATGCAAAGTCAGAAGTCATAAAACTAAAGGCTGTAAATCTTTTCTGTTAGCAGATATATGATTAGAAGCTGGCACTGGGAATTTTTTTCCTCCAGTGCCTAGTTCAGAAACATGAACATCATTAGATTTTGATGAGATAATTCTTTTTACACCCCAGGTAGTAATAAGTGACTAGTTATTTGAAATCCATTTTATAACTCTGGTCTTTGTTTTTATCTCATCCATCACTGCAGCTTCCTTGTGAGCCTCCTCTTGTCTCAGTGTTTAAACGAGGCCACAGTGCTTTCCCCCCATCTTTTAAAATCAACCAGTCTTCAAACATGGGCTCATTGGACTCAGATTGTCTGAGCTAAAGGCAAATGCTGTCATGGTGAGCCAGTGCTGGGGACAAAGAAAGAGAAGACTTGCACTGTTGAGGTCTGTTTTCTAGCCGAGTTCTGTTTGGGCTAGCTGCTTCCTCTCCACCAGAGCTGTGGGATCCTGTGCCTCAGCTGCAACAGCAGCTGACTTCCAGTTCTCTGTGTCCTGCTTGAATCTCTTCAGGTGCCCTGTCCTTAAGACATGGCAGAAGAGGAGGATTTTTTTTCTGAGAGCCATGGCAGTGAAAGAATCAAAAGACCTGTGGAGTCCCATTGGCATGTTTCCATGTTAGGAAATAGTTACCTGCCTACAAAGCAGTTTGACACTGCACTAGCTCAGGTAACCATCTGAGGGACCTGTATTTGCTTGCATCCCTTTTCAGTGTCCAGTGGCTCTATGATTCTAACCCACTTACATTCTCAGTGGAATAATCCCACAGGATCCAAACCTTGGCACGTAGTTCAGGTGGGACCATACTTCCCTGAGATTTGTATCAGGATGGATGTTTTGTGTTGGATACTCTCCCCTTCTGCAGAAGGCGCAGTCTCTGTAGGAAAGAGTTTGATCTTGGTGTGTTGCAGAGCCATGTGGCAGGTTCCAGCAGGTATGTGTGATGGATGTGTTCACCATCACTGCCAGAGGTGCTCTCTTAAATCCTCAGTCACCTTACATGCAGTGTCACAAAGTGCAGTGTTGTTCTAAACCTGTATGCATGCAGATTCAGCCCTGGAGCAGTCCTCTTGCTCTGGTGGTTTGTTGTTTGTTTTTTTTTCCCCAGTTTCTTGCTAGTTTCCAGCTGTTTTCTGATTGTGAACTGCTTGGATATAAGTTCTCAGGGGCAGGAAATCTCTCTTCTGTTTTATTTGCAAATAATACTAAGAACCTTATCAAGGTCTCTAGGTACTATCACAGTAGAAATAATCCTAATGCTAGCCCTCTGGATAGTAGCCAGTCTGTTAGAGCTGAAGTAAAGTAGCAGCTTGGCATGGAGTGGAATGTTGTACTTGAGTTGTGGAGAAAAGAGAGCAAAACATACATGGAATATCTTTTGCTACCTTCTGCTTGGAGAAAATATTAAACATGGGTTGCCATTTAATGTGGCCAGGGCTGTCTTGTTACAGCTACTCTTTTCTTGGTTGTTTCCACCCCAATTATTCTGCAGGATGGAGGGATTCGATTTAGACACAGCTTTTAAAGATCAGCATTCATGGCACACGCAGTGAAGAGCAGCTTAAAATTAAAAGGCTGCTTTAGACTTTTAAGAGCACCTGGAACTTATTTTAGAAGCAATTGGAACTCCTGGCCAGCACCTTGTAGGGTAATTTAAATTATTATTATTCTTTTTTTTTTTTTCTTTTCTTTTTTAAACTTGGAGTACTTGCTGAGGAATTGATTTGAACAGCACGGGGCTGAGCTCTTCAGGGTTTGAAGTACTTCCAATTCCCAACCAAATTTAGCAGCAGATCACCCAAAGAAATGCTGCATCTATCAAACAGTTTCTGTCATGTATTTCTTTTCTTTTGCTAGGCATTACATATACATTCCAGCAGGAGCAGGGAAGTCATTGTGCCCCATACTCTGCATTGGTTAGGCTGCACCTTGAGTCCTGTGTCCAGTTCTGGGCCCCTCAGTTTAAGAATAGAATAGAATAAACCAGGTTGGAAGAGACCTTCAAGATCATCGTGTCCAACCTACCATCCAACACCACCCAACCAACTAAACCATGCAACCAAGCAACCTGTCAAGTCTCCTCCTGAACACCTCCAGCGATGGTGACTCCACCACCTCCCTGGGCAGCCCATTCCAATGGGCAATCACTCTCTCTGTGTAAAACTTCCTCCTGACCTCCAGCCTAAACCTCCCCTGCCGCAGCCTGAGACTGTCATCGAGACACTTGAACGTGTCCAGAGAAGGGCAACAAGGCTGGGGAGAGGCCTTGAGCACAAGCCCTATGAGGAGAGGCTGAGGGAGCTGGGATTGTTTAGCCTGGAGAAGAGGAGGCTCAGGGGTGACCTCATTGCCCTCTACAACTACCTGAAAGGTGGTTGTAGCCAGGAAGGGGTTGGTCTCTTCTCCCAGGCAACCAGCACCAGAACAAGTGGACATGGTCTCAAGCTGCGCCAGGGGAAGTTTAGGCTGGAGGTGAGGAGAAAGTTCTTCACCGAGAGAGTCATTTGTCATTGGAATGTGCTGCCCAGGGAGGTGGTGGAGTCACCATCCCTGGAGGTGTTCAAGAGGGGATTGGACGTGGCACTTGGTGCCATGGTCTAGTCATGAGGTCTGTGGTGACAGGTTGGACTCGATGATCCTTGAGGTCTCTTCCAACCTTAGTGATACTGTGATACTCATAGAAGTTGCTCAGTTCAACGGCAAGACAGGGTGAGGTTTCCAAAGAAAGCACAGAGATGTACGAGTGGCCGACTGAACCATGTCAGTTCAGCGTTTGAATGGAGTGTTCTTATCAGAACAATGCTGATAAAGACACTGCACCGAATTGTGTGTTGATTTGTCCAGGGTGAAAGGGAGCAGCACCAATCCTATAGTTGCACTCAGCCCTCTGGGGTGGATGGGCTACCCTGTGTCTCCCGTGAGACAGCAGAGCTGTGGGCTGAGGTGCAGGGAAGGAATCATCATGGAACTAAGGGTTCATCATTATCAACAGACAGAAGAGAGCCTGTGAGTGCACATGGAGTCTCCATGCTGGAGGTTACTGCCCTGAGCACCTGCCTTTGAGCCATAAGTCCACTGTGCTGAAGACTTTCTGGGTGCTTTCAGAATACCCTGTGAAGATACAGGGGTCTCATGATGCTTTCTTTGTATAAAGTGACCCAGCACAGGCATTTCCTTTCTCAGCTTTAACAGTACAGAAATGAGGTGTTGTCCCTTCTCAGCAAGAGGCTCTCCTAAATAATGGGGATGTTAGTTCCTGTTCCCCACTGAGTGCCCAGTCCCCTGCAGACAAACACAGATGGGACTGGGAGCAGCTGGCACAGAGAGCCAGGCACTGGGAGTTCCCTGCAGTGTGACCAGCTAGCAAGGACCTGGCTAATAGAACAGCTGCAGTACAAGAAGCAGCTGCCAACAGGCAGGTCCTGCTGATAGTCTGCAGCTACTTGCAGCTGCAGTGAGGAAGGCATTGAACAGATCAGCGTCTCCCTGCACAGGCTGGATTTCTTATCCAAAGCTAGAGGAGGCTGATATAATTAATTTGGGGAAAAGCTGAATGTCTTTTTGCCTTGGCTTGGGATAAATAAACCATCCTAAGATATGCTGGTGATTTCACTGGGGTGTGGAGGAGGAGAATGTAAAGTCTGACTGTTTTGTTTGCTGTCTGAATCGCTAATGTGCTACCAGTCAGTTTAATTAGAATAATTACTCATGAAATACATAATTGGTCTGAATCTTCTTGCAGATTATATAGAGAGCTTCTGAAGAGGAATGTGGGCATTTGATACTGATCCTGCAAGTGTTTCTGCACGCCTGTAGCTCAGCATGCATGAGTTGGTGTGCATGCAGTGCCGCCCCATTCACTGTGCCAAGGCAGCTTCTCAACTAAGGGCATTGCTCAGTTCAGCATCAACAGCAGGCTGCAGCAGTCTGTGGCTAGGCAATTGTAGCAAGAAAGGGAATGCTCTGACTCCTAATGGCTGGTGTTTGCAGAGCAGTAGTGATCAATGTTGGCATATCCTCTGTGGCTTGGGTTGTGTCTTGGTCTGTAAAGCTGCAACTCTCCCGTATGTATTCCATGAGCTTATGGTGGCATCGCTGCAGTGAGTCCTGTCTTGGGGAAGGGCCCTGGGTCAGCAGTAACTGTGAGGAGGAGTATGCTGTCACTCTCTTGGGGACCCTGCTGGGCCATTGTCTGGATCTGGTTCAGCCTGTGGACACCCCTGATCCTGCAAAGCTTGGGAGAAGTGACGGGAGGATGGGAAGCTCCTGGTGCTGTGTGGAATAATGGGTTAGACTTGTCTGGCTTTAGGTTCTTCTGCTTTTACTTATGGAAGAGCTTGTCAAAATAGAGCCATTCTTGTTGATATTGACAAGTGCTGCCACTTCATCCCTTTTTCCCTCCCAAGGTGAGATATTTTTTATCATGGGTTTTACTCTTGGTTGTTTTATTGTCCTTTTTTTCTTTGTTTAAGATGTATGTTCATTACAAATCAGATGAGGGAATGATGTGGCCCTGATTTGTGCAAGCTAGGAGCTGTCCCCATTTGGGAGCACTGATGTTCGTGCTGTTGCTGTGAGCAGTCCTATCCAAGTCAGTCACAGGACAGTGAAGTATTTTAACTTGCTTTCAAGTCTTAGTCTGAGCTGAGGTTATCGTGAGCTGAGTCAAAGGGACTTCATATGAAGTGCTGCTGCCAGTTCATTTCCTAACTGCTGCTTACCTGAGCTGTTAATTTCTGCTAACACGTCTGTGCTTTCTTTCCTTGTGGTACCCCATCCACTGTGATAGCAGAGTGCTGTGTGAGCTGGAGATCCTTTGTTCCAGGAACATGTGACATGTCAGTCCAGCTTGTTTCCATTGCTTATTTCTTCCTCTGAGATTAAGCAGCAGTTTCATCACAGGTAGCCAATTCTGTGCCAAGGAAGGCCTGCAAAGGGATCAGGCAGCCCTGCTGTATGCAGGTGGTTCTCTACTTACAGCACAGGCTTCTCTGCCTTGGTCTGGTTTGATGGTCTGGCTGCAGCAGAGTGTTCTGTGCATTATCCCTGGAAGGAAACTGAGGTTTTATTTCTTTGGCAACAAAGAGCAGTTGAAAGCTGATGGGAGTTTCCTCCTATATTTATGGTAATTCTGTAATTCCATTTCTCTCTTTGGCATGCTCCACAGTGTTTAATGTAAAAATACAAGCCTCAGCAAAAGCTGTGGAAGGATTTCTGTTACTGGGATGGAGCTACAGTCAGCAGAGGAGGAGAAAATAACAGAGACAGGGGAGAATGCTGTGAATGGATTATCCCTCTGTGCCTGAGGCTTTCCCTTCTTCCACCTGACCCTGGTGTGACTCCTTTTCAGTCCTGGCTTTGGACTGGTTCTAAGCTGGGTGTTGTGTATTCCGAGCAGCAGCTGCATGCTGTGAGAGTGGGGCTGCACAGAGTGGCACTTCCAGCAGTGGGCTTGTCGGAAGAAACAGTCTTGCTTTTAAAAGATCTCTGCAACATCTTGCCTGCTAATGCATATTCATGTCTTAAATGCAAATCTCCCCCCTTTCCTGTTTGTGTTGTGGATGTTTGCCCTGTCTGTTTGGGCTGTGTATCATAGAGCATGTAAATAAAAGATGACAACTTGTGTAATAAGTGGAGGGGGGAGGGAGGAGAAGAGGAGTTTGATTTAATAACAAACATGCATAATTTACACACACAGCACCGTTCCACTCTGCTTTTGCATACCTTCATTGCAAATCCTGTGGCTTCTTCCCAACCAATATCTTGCAGATGGTCTTTGACTGGTCCTAAGGGTAGGATTTCTCAGATAGGATGTGCTGGTAGAATGAGCATCCCGCAGTGGCTTGGCTTTACACTGAAGTTTGGAAATGTCCTTGTCTCTTTGCAAGGTGAGGGCAGGTATGACACTTGGGCTAGATGAATTAAATATACAGGATAAGCAAGAAGGCAGGCTTTAGGTGATGCTTTCATCAGACAAGCTGTAAATACAAGTGGGTGGATTTATGGTTCTCTGACCTCTAAATGATCAAAGCTGAGGGCACAAATTAATATTGAGATGCTGAGGCTCCCAGTTTGCAGACTGGATTCTGGTACCTAGACAAATGGAATCAGGAGTCCATCAAACCCAGCCTAGCTTTTGACCTGGGTTGAAAATGGGTGCTACAGTGAGGCAAATCCATGAAGTTTGTGTGTGGTTTTATATTCAAGATCTGGGAGGTTTGGATTCATGATGGGTTTTTTTGCTTTGTTTTTCAACATCTGTAATTGCTGTAAAATTTCCATGGATTCCCTCTTTCCTTATCCCACCCCCCCCCCTTTTTTTTCTTTCTTTAACCTCATTGTAGACATAAATATTTCACACAAATGCCGAATCCAGAAGTGTTGTTGGGCCACTAAAATTAACAGCAGTGTCTGAAGTTTGTTGTAGAGATACAGCTGCATAAAAGAGACTTTCCAAACCCACCTGGATGTGTTCCTGTGCAGCCTGCCCTGGGCAATCCTGCTCTGGCAGGGGGGTTGTACTCAATCTCTGGAGGTCCCTTCCAACCCTTGCCATTCTGTGATTGAAGGTAGCAGGTCAAGGAATGTGCTTCAATGGACTGTTCCTGTGGCACAAAATGAAGCCTTGATAGAGCTCTGGTGATGCTGCAGCTGTCACTGGCAGGGGACTGGTGCACATTCTCTCTGCTTGTGTTGTGTTGTGTTGCTTGTGTTGTGCTTTATATAGCATGGACAGGAGGGAGAAAGGCAGTTCCATGTATGTTCCTGAACACCCTCATTTATGGGTCCTTGACTTGTGCATGCTGTCTCTGGGTCCTAGGCTGAATCCCAGGGAGGAGAATAAAAATCCTGTTGGCTTTTGGAGGCTCTGCAGACAGCTTTAGTCTGAGTGAATATTAAAGGGGAGGTTATTTTGTTGGGGGCTTCTTCTGATATAAGTAAAGAGTTTCCAAATCCATCAGTCTTGTATCTAGGTCATAAAAAAAGGTTAATGCTCTGCCTTGTAGGGGTGGGGAAGCTCTGGAGGTAGTGTTTTTTCTTCCTTCCCACTTACCAAACTCGAGAGGCTCACAAACAAAAGGAGCACCAGGCATAAGCAACAAGTAAGATTTGCCGCCTTCTCACACGTACAGCTCAGTGCTGGAGGAGGACACTGCTTGTCAAAACTAACGGTCCCTCATGATGCCTCTAAAGCTCTGCAGTGACACAAGCCAGTTCATGGTTTAACTTGTTGGGAAAGCCAGGATGCCTATTGCTCCACCTGTTGTCCTTTCCATGGTGCTCATTAGACCTGCAGCACACTGCTCTAATCTCCCCAGCCATTTCATGACAAGACTGGGACAAAATCTGCTGTAGTGAAACCAGCTTTCAGAGTCAAACCTGAGCTGCACACCTGTGGTGGAAGCTGTGTCAGAGTAACAACTACTGAACGTTTGGGTGATGAGTTGTAATGGTCTCTCCCAGGGTTTGTAGTGCACTTTGTTTATATGAAACTATTTCCCCAGGATTTAGCCATTGAGGGATTGGCTGCTCTGGAGTTGTTGCCTAAACTCCAAGAGGTTACTTACTGAAGCATAAAAAATGCCATAGCTGGGTGAGTGTTTTGTGCCTTCCTTTTCAGTACAGAATCAGCCACTGCAGTGTCTTAGCACTGTCAGCAGCTGTGCCCCTTGATGGATTGCTTCCATAAAGACTTTGGAGATTCCTTTCCTCAGCAGTCTAATGAAAATGTAAATGCAGATCACCAGTGGAGTAAACCTGTGCAGCTGCCCCGCAGGGAGCGGAGCCAGGCCATGTTCTATTGGCAGAGGAACTGCCCTGGAGGGTCAGTAAGTGGCAGACCAGCTTGGTTTGTGGTTTCACTAGTATATGAATTGCATCCATAATGTAATTACATGCAAGCCTGGGTTCCCTGAAGTGCTGCATCTCAGAAAAAGGAGAGAATACCAATCACTCTTTCCAGTCTCTGCTGGAGAGATGTTTGTGAAGTCTCACTTTTGAGCAGAATGCAAATTCCTAACTTGTTATTCTTAAATTTACCTGAAAGGGAACTGGGTGAGCAGAAGTTTCACCTAGCTCCATGACTGTTCATCCTGTCCAGTAGCCTGCTGAGGGAACTCAGGCTCTTGTCTAATTGCTGTTGGACATCTTTGAGAAAATGGATGTTGTGGCAGGAAAAGGAAAGTAGTCCTTCACACTTTATTGAGAAGCATTGCAGAAGGGGCCAAAGTTCAATGAGAACTTGACCTGAAGCTGCCTGTTTGGGTGGGAATGGACTGTTAGCACCTTCAGATCACTGCAGGTAGAAGCATTTGCCACTGTCGGGCAATGCTTGCTCAGGAAGCAGCCAGAACTGCAGCAAATGATGTGAGCCTCCTGGTGAGGGATAGAATAGAATAGAATAGAATAGACCAGACCAGGTTGGAAGAGACCTTCAAGATCATCATGTCCAGCCTATCATCCAACACTATCTAATCAACTAAACTATGGCACCAAGCACCCTATCCAGTCTCTTCCTAAACATCTCCAGTGATGGCAACTCCACCACCTCCCCAGGAAGCTCATTCCAATGGAGTATCTCCTGTGTCCTGCATCCAGTAAGATTTGCCTTCAATGAATCCTCATCTGGCACACTCTGAGGCACCAAACATGCTAAGTTGCCCAGCACTGTCTGGCTTAGTCTTAGTTGCATGTTAAAGGACTTCTCCTTACAGCAGTGCTTGTTCCTGCCACGTTCTGGGAAAGGTGGAGACATGCTCGGTACTGAGTAGTTTCAAAAGGCCATCCAGATCAGGTTCTTTACTGGTCGCATCTGTCCATTATTCCTTTGTACTTTACACAACTGCAAAGGGCCTAGGACCTTGTCCTTTTTCTGTGCCTGTACGTCTCACCTCTTCAAGACTTCCAGTGCTGAGGACTGCAGAGCTTACCCAGGCACTGTTGCAGCACTGTTGCTCTTTCAGTTTATTTCAGTGTACTTTCAGTTGCCTCTGATCTTAGTTTGGGTTTCTTTTTGCAGTTTCAGTACTTAAATCCCCTGAGCACAAAGAACTGACTTTTCCCTCCTCTGCTGAAATAGAAGTTTCCAGAATTCTGTCAGTCTTTTCAGCCCAGCTTGCTGAATCTTTCCTCTTAAGTTGTGTTTGCCAATGCTGTGCTCACTGGATGATAGGTTGGACTCGTGATCTCAAAGGTCTTTTCCAACCTGGTTAATTCTAATGCATTCTTCACTGATCTGCCTGTGGGCATTCTTCAGGTGGTCATTCCTGGTTTGAAATGCAGTGAGGCAAGCTGAGCAGGTGCTGCAGCTGTGTAGAGCTGAGTGGCAAGGTTTGCTTTGTGTATCTCAGGTTGTACCTCTCCGCATACACTGCTGTAAAATGTTTGTTGTCTTCCCAGCAGTGTGAAGGAATGGTTGTGGTGTGTCCATTGCTCACCTACATGCTGCCTTCCCTGTGGCCAGGGGATCACCCTAGTGACTCCTGCTGAGGTGTGGACACTGTACTGCTCACAAGCAGCACATGCACTGACTGCTTGCCAGCTTTCCAGGAGAGCCTGAAGTCCTGTTTCTAACATCCTCAGTGTCTCTCCCAGCTGAGTGTGATTTAACCAACTTTTCTGCCCCCCATCCTTCAGTTCATTAAGAAAAATACTCAGTAAAGCCACACCTAGGACACTTCCCTGTGGAATACCATTGAATGCCTGTGTGTTTGCTTTCTGAGTAGTCTTTAGAGCCTACTAATATTTCCACTTTGGTTTACAGAATTTGCCATGAAATCAAAGCCAGGCTTACTTAAGTGATATGGCAGCTGCTCTATCCCCAGAGGCCATTATCCTGTGTAGAAGGAAATTAACCTGGTTTGATGTGGCTCCTTCCTGACCAAGCCATGCTGTCTGCTACTCATCTTGTATTTTCTAGGTATTTACAAGTGGTTTGACTATTTATTCTGTCACAGTTCTGGGAATTGAAGCTAAGCTGTTGGGCTTATAGATCTGTGGCACCTCCTTTTTATTATATGCCTATCTGCAGTCTTCTGGTAAACTCACTGTGTCCCAGGGGACCTCCAAGATGAATGTCAACAGCTTCTCTGAGAGAAGCCAGCCCAGACTGGAAATGTCTGATTTACCAAGGTGTGTTCTCATCCTTTTCTTCCCTGATTAGAGGCTGATGTCTTGCCATCTATTGCTGGTATTAATTATGAGACTTAATTGATGCTTAATGAAATGATGATGCCATTCTGAATTTCTGCTTTCCAGGTGACATCCCAAAGCAAGGTCTCAGTTTTGCTCAGTAGTCTTGGTCTTTGTTACTTGCATCTGACTGTGGCCTTGTCTTCCCTTACTTGAAATTATCAGCTCCTACTGCACTTTGCATCTGTCCTTAACAGCCTAGCCTGGTGTACATTAGCTGTCATGAATTGAAGGCCAAGGATGTGTTCAGGACAGTCCAACCCCTCCTCTAGCTCTTTGTGCTGCCTTACCTCCATCCAGGGGCCCATTGGTACTCCTGCCATCAGTGGGTTTATCTGAGGAAATGTCCCTCTCTGCCACCCTTTTCTCCTAGACCAGTGTACCCAGGGAGCTGCATTAGCAGCCCTGTGTGTGCTGGAATTTGCCTTCCTGAATGGCACTGATATTTTTTTATCTTGCTGTTCCCTGTTTCTAACCCAAAGCTTGTGCCACTCTTGGCTTTGAGTGGGTGAGTAGACACTGCAGAGGTACAAGCATCTGTGGCTGAACCAGAATATTTGGAGATGCGCTGATTTGCAGGTGCCTTCCACAGCCTATCCTGATCCTTAGTGAGCTGCAGGGTAAAATTCACTGGTTCAGACACTGAGCTCAGAACCTAAAACCCCACATGGTGGTCCAGTCAGCCAGAGCAGTCAGGAGAGCAATGTATCTGAAACTGTGGAACCCCCTGGGGTTTGGTCTCCCAGAGTGCTGTGTGTACCAGAGTGAGCATCTTCCCTCTCCCCTGCCCTCAAACTCAGGGGTGTCACGGGAGCAGTAACTCACTGCTTAATAAAAGCAGTAGTTGTTAGTTGTCTCTCCAATCTTTTCTCAATTAGAGAAGTGAACCTGAATTGCCTGCATCCCAAAATAGTGCAGGTTGGCTTTGAAGCCCTGGGTGATGTGTAACTGTAATAACTTAAAAATAGACTTTGGAATTTCATTTTCTCTGTTGGCCGTCTTGGTTGCCATGGAGTTCAAGTAATAGGTTGTGATGTTTAACACTGAATTAATTACTACTTCTCACTCACAGAGAACATCTAATTATACATATTCATGAAGAATGGTGTTTGGCATTCCTGAGGCAGAAAATATCTCTTTTAATACTGTGTATACATACTTCTGGAACCAGATGGGCTCTGGTAAATGGATAATCTTACAGCACTTTGACTTCGCTAAACTAGGAAACAATTGTCTTAAATATTGTCCTAAAATAAACTCTTTGTATTAGGAACATTTACATTCAGTGAGTACAGGCATTTACGTTTTAAGTACTCCAAGTGTAAATGGACACATGGAAGGATGGGTACATACACACCTGCAGAGCAGGCATACAGTACTGATTGACAGCTGGCTGAACATGAGCCAGCAGTGTGCCCAGGTGGCCAAGAAGGTCAATGACATCCTGGCCTGCATTAGGAATAGTGTGGCCAGCAGGAGCAGGGAGGTCATTGTGCCCCTGTACTCTGCACTGGTTAGGCCACACCTTGAGTACTGTGTCCAGTTCTGGGCCCCTCAGTTTAAGAAGGACATTGAGACACTTGAACGTGTCCAGAGAAGGGCAACGAGGCTGGGGAGAGGCCTTGAGCACAAGCCCTATGAGGAGAGGCTGAGGGAGCTGGGATTGTTTAGCCTGGAGAAGAGGAAGCTCAGGGGAGACCTTATTGCTGTCTCAACTACCTGAAGGGAGGTTGTAGCCAGGAGGGGGTTGATCTCCTCCCAGGCAACCAGCACCAGAACAAGGGGACACAGTCTCAAGCTGCACCAGGGGAGTTTAGGCTTTAGGTGAGGAGAAAGAGTTCTTCACAGAGAGAGTTGTTCGTCACTGGAATGCGCTACCCAGGGAGGTGGTGGAGTCACCATCCCTGGAGGTGTTCAAGAGGGGACTGGACATGGCACTCAGTGCCATGGTATTAGTCATGAGGTGTTAGGCAATAGGTTGGACTTGATGATCTTTGAGGTCTTTTCCAACCTTATTGATTCTTTGATTCACATCAGGACCAAGGAGTTGTCTTTCTGCACAGCCTCAGGCTTTCCCATGCTGTATCTAGTGGAAATTGGTGACATCTGTACTGTCTTTCCTTGCACACCCAATGCCAATGGCATGCTTATAGCAGGCACTTTCTGAAGACCAGGTATCTATACTTTCCCACTTACAAAACAGTCAAAGAACTGTATGACCAGATGTGAAGGCCATAGGCTGGCTGTGAACTTCAGCTAAGCAGGGAGCAGAAAATGCTGGAGACTGCTGGTCTGAGATTTCTCATCACTTTCCATTGCCACTCCTCTTGCTGCACACTGAATGCATTTCACTGCCTGTAGCTATTGCAGTTCTAAGGTCATGTGTTGTTGGTGTCTGATGCCCTGGGAAAAAACAAACCACAACCAAATCTAAGAGTGAACTGTACATTTTAATCTGGTCTGGTTTGTGAATGCCAAGTTTGCTCTCCAGAGTCCAACTTGGAACTCTATCATAGCAGGCATTTCCCTTCTTTCTGATTCCCAAACTGCTCTGTCTGTATCAGCACTGGAGGAGCAGAGCTGCCTTTCAGCTATGCTTTCCTCTCAGGCTCATGATGTGCAAGTGCTTCCATAGACGTCCCAGGCTTGCTGCACTGCCTGGCTTTCAGTGTTGTTTTCTGGCAGGCAGTGTTCAGAGAGACAGTTCCACCAAAGCAAAACCCATCTTTCACCTCTTCTTTTAGCCATTCAGTGAAGTTCCATCCACCCTTTTGTTGCTGCTCCTGCTCACAGACTCTGCTGTTGTCTTGTGGCTCCTGCTGTTAAAACTTTCATGGCCCTAAAATTGAGCTTAATGTCTCCGCAGGCTTAACAGCTTTTGTGCCACAGACTTCAGCAATGCTCTTTGCGACTTCTGTCCGCCACGATCCAAGCTGCTACGTTGAGGTTTAATGCAAATGGAATGTTTCAGCTTGGAGGGTGCTTGGAAATGTCACTGTTCCCCCAGGAAGAGGGTTGCTTGAGAGTTCAGTCATTCCCAGACCATGTGCTTGGCAAGGAGGGCATTGGCCAGCTGTGGTTTGTGCCAGCACGGGAACTACCACTGAAGGTGTGGCATGGCAGTGGCTGTTCACACGCAGTTGCTGCAGAAGCTGGGTGGGAGGGCACAACATCCCCGTGGGAGGACCTGACAGCTGTGCTCACTGGTAGGAAGCTCCAGGAACTGGCTGCCCCAGGCAGATTTCAAGGAGTTGCTAGCTTTGCTGATAATTGGCAACAAGATCTGCCCCTTAGCTCCTCAAACTCCTGTTTCCCTACTGAAAGAGATGCAGCTGCATGTTGATAGGATTCTGAGATGCAATCTGTTTACACTTTCAAGATTCCTAAAGCCTGAACCAACTTTAGCAAGCTCCTTTCAGTCATGGGGTTGAATTTACACTGCAAAGCTACCCTGATGTGATCGATATTTTAAGGCAACATCAGGTTTCAAATTAAATCTCCCTTGGCTGTATTAAAAAGAATGGGATCCACCCAGCCTGAAATTTGTCACTCACTTCCAAAATGCTTTTAGAAAGACAAATATAAGTTAGAAAATAATTAGGAGTGTAATTAGAAAGGAGCTCAGCAGAAGACAGTTGTATTTAATATTTAAAGCCATAAGTAGTACAGCAATAGCAGTTTCTGCCAAGAACATATGGCTATTGGTTATTAATGCAATTAAAATTACATCAGGCTGCTAATTTCCTTCCTTCCTTAAAAGCAAGAATAGGTTCTGCTGATAAGTGCTTGGGAAGGGAAATCTTTGTACAAAAAGTCATACAACCACGATGGGCTGAGCTGCCTGAGCCACTCTTAAAGGCACAGCCCCTGAGTCCTTGCTGTCCTGGAAGTCACCAGAGATCCAGTCCCAGTTGGGGAACAGCTGCTGGTGGTGCCAATGCAGTACTTAGGCTGTTGAGTACTGAAAAGTACCAGCTCAAAGGGCTCTGTGAAATGAAGCAGAAGCTTCTCTGAGCTGGCTCTGTCAGACGTCAGCAGGTGCCACACAGCATAACACAGTGCTGCCTTCATTTGGAGGCTTCTTCCAGGCTGGTCTGCGGCAAGACTGCAATTCCTGCAGCTCCCCTTCCCTGCCTTTCTTTCCCTTCAGGTCATGGAATGTGATACCACCATCTCTTTGAGTTCTGGGTCATGCAGCAGCCCTTCAGTGCAGCTGACAGCTCCAAGAAAGATGGGATAAATATTTCATCATCCATTCAGTAAAAAATCATCCTCTTTGTAGCAGAGCTCCGGCAGGGGCTCAGCCTTGCCTAAATCAAAGTTGGGATTCCAAGTAAGACTTTTTGATGGGTTTGATTTGGCTTTTGAGAGGAGCTCAGGGCAAACTGTGAGCATCTGTTCTGCACATCATGCTGCAGGAATATTTCAGAGCTTTTTGTCTGGGATCAGAGACCTCTCTCAGGATATGCATTGATACACCTGTGCTCTGACTTTCTGCAGTGTTTTATTTAGGGCAAGTTTGCAAGGGCAGCATTACCAGACAGCTCTTAGAGGGGAGGTTACTGGAAGGAAAAAGCTTGTAGAGAACTATTAAGCTAAGAAACTGATCTAATTTGTATTCTAGTGAGAATACTTCAGGATAGTATCTTGCAGGTTTTTAACTGTAAACTCGCTGCTAGAGATATTAGTTGGGGTTTTCATGGCTAATGCTTGTATGAGGTGCCTGTAGACAGCACACCAGCTGACCAGCTGTGTTCAGTGACTAGCTGTAACATGCACTGAGTTACGAATGCTGGGGTTTGAGCCATGCTGTTTTCATTTGTACTTCGCTGTTATTTCTTTTGGACAGAAATACATTAGTGCCAGGATGTATCTATATTGCTGAGGAAGTGAATGAACATAGGGGGTTTGGAGTGCTTTCTTCCTTGATTTCAGGTCACAGCCTTCAGAAAATCTCAGGAAGTGAAAGCTAAAGTTATTTGCCCAGTTTTACATTGCCTTTGATTAAAGTGCTTGAAGGCTATTGGGAAGTGCATGCTGTGAAAGCAGCTATCCCATTCAAACCCCTGGGAGACTGAACTGAAGAATAATTCCTCTTCTATTTAAATAAAGCTTTTTCCCTCAGCTTCTTTGTGATAAAGAATTTAAGAATGTGTTTAAGCTTCCTGGATATCAGCTGGGCTTGAGCATAGGTGTGCAGGATCAGGACGGGCTCAAGGGTGTGCTAGAAACTGAGCTTGAACGAAGTCCTTGCATGCTTTAATCCTGTACCACTCTATTATGAACTCTGGCACAAGCTTAGGTTTTCTGACAGATCCTGCTGCTTTTCTGACACCCTGCCTATTGGTCAGGAGTGTTGTCTGGAGATGGTTTTGGTGTCAGAAAACCAAAGCTGTTTGCAGACTCCTGCGGCACGGCTGTGTCTTGTCTGTCTGTGAAGACCGTCAGTGAGTATGCTTCAGATGTACAGGGACGACGTTGGTGTTCCAGGTGAGGCAGCAGGCAGCTCAGAAATGTTCTCTTGTTTACAGCTGGATCATTTACAAAAGCCAGGGTCACCATTCTGCATTTCCCTTTGTGACTGACACTGTCCTGCAGGATTTTGTCAGGTCTCTCCGTGCAGTGGGAAGCATCTCTCAGCTGTGTGCTTCTGTTGTAGACATCTCTTTTTTTGGTAAGAAGTGGGACTCCTCCTTTCTGCAATGGCATTGTGCAGTCAGAGATGGACTCCAGAGAGCAGGAGATGTGAACAGACAGCTGTCTTTATGTGTGTCCCAGTCAGCTGAGAAATCACTTGAATACAAGGTGCTCCAAAGACTTGGTTTTGTTTGCTATTATGCTTCCACTGCGTTTTGAATCTTCTGTTTCTCCTGCTGAAAGAGAAGCACTGTGGTGTGACACTGGGCTAGTCCTTGGGCAGAAGTTTTCCTTACCTTTTGCACTCTCTTTGGAGTCAAGCATTGCCCGTTGGCAGGCAGTCTCGCTTTCAGCCCAGCACCACGCACACATTCCTGGGTTTCCACGGCACCAGTAAGCAGGGTGTGAGTTCTCCAGATGCATGCGTGAGCTGGAGGTGTGTACACACATACACACACAAGCTTCTGAGGTTGCCAAGCATTTCAGTGCTGAACAGCCACCAGCACATGCCCTCTGCAGCCAGGAGTGCATCTGTACTTGCAGTAAAACCAAACCTAAACACCCAAGCAGAACAAGCAATACACACTGCTGAGGCAGCTTGTTTGGGTTTGGGCAGAGGAAGTTTGCATCAGTGAGTGGTAAAAAGCACCTTCTGAATATTTTACATCCTCATCTCCCTGCCTCTCCTCCCTCAATCCCTTCCTTGAATTCACTTTACATGCACTGTCCATGAATTGTGTGGCTTCTTGTCTTACATTCTAGAAGGGGTTCAGGTCTGGGTTTCTGGTGTGTTTTTCAGTCTGTCTGTTTCTGTCTGTTGGGCTGGCATTGTGCCTTCTCACAGCTAGCTTGCATGCAGTGGATGCCATATGATGATGGATAGAGCCACCTGTGTAGCACTGCAAGTGATACTGCTGTAACATATGCTTGCTTTTCACCCCCAGTGAAACCATTTCAAGGCAAAATGATGGCAGCAGGGGAGAACAGAAGCCAGATTCCTCTAGTCAGCGTTTGGCCTGAGTAGCTCTACCCCCAGATAGCTCTGAGTGGTACAGCTGATGTTGCCCCTTGGCTGGCAAAGCCTGTGCAGACCCAGATAATATCCTAGGGAGCAAACTCGCTGGCAAAGAGCAAGTTTGGTGGAACTAAGAGCAATAGCTGCATCTAAGAGCTGCTGGCAGTCAGTTGTTTGTATGGGACTAGAGATCCCAAGGTCCAAGTGTGTCTGGAGGGGACATGGGCAGGAGTCAGGTGTGTGCCTGGGGCTCTGTGAGAGCGCCAGAGCTCACCCCTGCCTGCCAGCACTGTGGGTGGAGAATACCCTTAGTGCAGGCACTGGCACAGAGTGTCAAGCCAAGAGGAGATTTGAATGCTAATCAGTGTTTGCTGTCCCAGTTTCTCAAGTGATCTGGTCCCACCACACCATTCTTGCAGGGGACCAAGGACACTGTTACAGAGTTTTAGGAGGAGACTCAAGCAGAACCTCCTGGACACCTCACACACGTGGAGGGCTGCATGACCCAGCTCCCACAGGCAGGAATGCAAGGCTAAACCTGGCTAGGGAAGTGTTTGAAGCTAGGCCAGGAGCCACTCTCTGCCAAGCCCACTGATGGAGACACATGCATTATTCTGACAGTAAAGTGCTCCCCCTGGGAGGAGGAAGCCTGCAGGCCAGGGCTCTTCCTGGCGATTCCACTGAAGCCTTTTGAGCAAGGGGCTCTGCTCATTTGTAAGTGTGGTGACATTTGGAGCATTTGTACAGCAGCGGAAGCACCCTGGGAGGCTCATGGCTGAGCCATTTCTTCCTAGAGAGCAGTAAATGAGGTTAAATCAATTTCCTCCTGCAATGGCAGGAGGGGGAACAAGGTTTCTCCCTTTAGCTCCCAGAGAAAAGCTGTTCTCCTTGCAGAATTTTTCGTTGTATTTCAGTTTCTCTATCATTCACATTTCTAGAGCTGGGAAACCTTTTGTCTTGGGCACAAAATCATCTTGAAATCTTCAGTAACTAAGATGATATTGGCTTAGCAAGAATATTCCCTTTGCATTAAACCCCTGATACTGGTATGGAAAAATCAGTAATCAATACTTAGGTGTTTGCTAACACACTGATACAAATATATCTTTTAATTGATAACATCTCTTACACTTATCGGATAGGGGAGAGACTTCTGGCAGCTGATGGAAGCCCTGTGGGAGTCGTGTGCTACCTTTGCTAGATGGGAAGAGTGGGAGAGAAAGCCTCTCTGCTCCTGCTGCTGTCACCCTGCCTTTTATGCCTTGAAGCTGAAGAGCCTCATAGGTGCTTTGTTACCTTGCTGTGCTTTGCATTCAGGTGTGATGGAGAAGAGGAGGAACCAGAATCTCACCTCAGAGGTGGTGGGTGATGGTAGACCAGGCTGTTTCTGGGCATTTCTCCTCTCTTGCCATGGGATAAGCAAGATGTGAATAGCACCAAGATGAATGATACCATGGAAAACAAGAGGTGAAAGGTTTTGAGTCCCCTGAGGAAGCTTGGCTTTTCTTGCCTCTGTGTTTTGCTTAATTATTGTCTCAGCTGATGTATTTTGGATACCTGGATGTGTTTCAAGGTGGGGTGGTAGCACACTTGGGCAACAAAGACCAACCTCTGGAGCTCTGCTGGCTTTCTTGGATGCCTTCCTGACTAACATGGAGATGAGTTGGGTAAACTGAGCCTGGGAAGGGCTGATAACTTGCACTGTCAGCAAGGTTTATCCCTCTAGGAAAAATGTAGTTCTGGATAGAAATGTTAAAGCATTGAAAAAGGATGAGCATGGTCTGGTTCAGAGGCACTGAAAACTTTCTGCTCTGCTTGAAGTGCTCAGGTCCTTTACAGCTCGGAGTAGAGTGCCTGTTTCTAAAAGCATGTCTGTGTTAAATATGCATGCCTACATTGCTTTTAAAATGCAGTTGTTTTATAAACCCAGGATTTGATGGGACATGCTGAGAGTCTGCCTTCCTTTGTAAAAAGAGAGTTAGCTGCAGCTGGCTGCCACAGCCTGCTGCCACTGCCACATCTTGCCAAAATACGGTCAGTGTCTGCCCCGAGGTGTGCCTGGCTCAGCTGCTTGTTTCCTGCAGTGGCCAGGGCTGGCTGCATGGAAAAGGTGCTGGGAACAGGGCAAATATTGGCTGATGCTTTCTTTTGTGTAGCTTCTCAGAACTTGTCAGGTAGGTCCCTTAAGGTAGAGGCAAGATTTCTTAATGAGAACTGGCTTAACAGCTCCCCAGCTTGGAGCACAGGTAAAGGAGTCCATCAGGTCTTTGTGGCCTCCACCACAGGCTGCCCAAGAATGAGGCTCTCTGTTTGACATGAAGTTCTTCCACGAGTTGTGTGTGGTTGAGTTTTGGGAGCAGGTGTAGACAGTAGTGTGTGCACACAATCTGGCAGTGGTATGCATTACAAACGTGTGAAGTTGTAAATAGAGGTGTTGACGATGTGGTTGGCACTAGCAGATGCACTTGACAGAAGGTGTGGGTAGCTGTTCAGTGCTCAGAGGAGAGTGTTCAGCCCCCCTGCTCCTCAGCAGTTCTGTGAAATGTTGTCAAAACCAGTCCATGGTAGAAAAGCAGCTTTCTCCTCCAGCCAGCAGGACTCCATGTGCAGGAGAGCATGTGCTGGGCTGGAGACAGGTCTGCTGAGCTGCCTCTCTTGTAGTGTCCATCTGCTGTCAACAGGAGAGTGCTGTATAGGCCTGGTGGGTTTGCTGCTGGTCACAGGAGGCACCTAAAGCCAGGCCCATCAATCTCTCCCTGCAGCTGACCAGTGCAGTGTCAGGGGTAGCATGTCGCTGTGAGCGCCGCTGAGCTCCCAGCCATGTGTGCACTCTTCACACCACTTACACTCTCCATATGGCACTGACAGGCTGCCCTCCCACTTCTTTAAACAGAGTGTGTCAGCTGGGAAGGCTTCGCCCTTCAGAGTGTCCCAAAGACTTCAGACCTTCTCATGAGATGAGCAGTGCCTTTCCAGAAGGGTTTGCAGATGCCTGCAGCTGACAGCCTGCCACCATCACAAGCCAGTAATGCCTTCTATTCTTTTTGCCCTCTCAGCTCTCCTGGCAGCTTTGTTCCTTGCTGTGTTTTCCACAGTGCTGTCTCCAAAGGTAGCTAGAGAAGCAAGGAAGTCTCTCCAAAGAGACACCTGGTATTGAACATGGACTGCATCTGTTTCCCAACTCAAACTGCCACAGGTTATGACTCCAGGGAGGATGTCTCCACAGGTAGCATCCAGGTGGTCCCTTCCCTCTGAACCTCTGGGTGGTTTGCTATAGCAATCACCGCTGTGATTTTATCCAGAGAAATTGGAACTTCAGCACAGTTTCAACATGAATTTGGAAATCTGGAGGGGACAGAGGTTGTGCAGCTTTCCCTGATGTATCCAGGGCTTCATCCAAGTGTCACCATGACAGGTCTCTGGATTTCAGTTTTTATGTCAGGAACATCTCAGGAGTTGAGCAGTGCGAGAAAAACACCTGGTCCAGAAGCTAGCTGACTGTTTCTAGAGAGAGGTTGGATTTTTGCCTGCCTTCTGTGATCACTTTTACAGCTGAGGAAAACTCTGCAATGTGCACTTTTATTTGGAGCTTGTTACATAAATGACCTTCTAACAAAATGACTTGCCCCTGGCCTTCCAGGTTCTGTTTCTGAGCTGTTTCCACAGCTGTGTGGTGTTGTGAGGTCAGTGATATATTAAGAGGCTGGGTGAACAGTGCAGTGGATTGGTGCTGCAGGGAGGCAAATCCAAGCTACGACTCTGAGGAATTTGTGGTTAGGTGGTGGGGTTTTGCCTTTGCCTTGCTGTAGCTCTGTGTGTCACAGTTAAGAGATTGCATTTTGGAATACAGGTGTGCCCTGCTCAAGTTAAAGGGATGGAACCACTGCCCCTTTGCAGTGAGACTGGAGATGTGATTGACACAGGTGTTGAAAGATGTTCTGCTCAATGCCACTTCCAGCTGGGGGGTTAGAGGATTTCTAAACACAGGTGGAAGATTTTCAATGTTCTGCTGTTTTGTTGTGCTGCTTTGTAAGACTGAGATTAAAAATCCTCCTGCCTCTATACCAAGTAGGAGCAGGTGCCCAGACTCACAGTATCACATTATCACAGTATAACTTAGGTTGGAAAGGACCTCGAGGATCATTGAGTCCAACCTATCAACACTGACCCCATGGCACCCATGGCACTGACCATGGCACCAAGTGCCATGTCCAATCTCCTCTTGAACGCCTCCAGGGACAATGACTCCACCACCTCCCTGGGCAACCTGTTCCAATGATGAATGACTCGCTTGGTGAAGAACTTCCTCCTCACCTCGAGTCTAAACCTCCCCTGGCGCAGCTTGAGACTGTGTCCCCTTGTTCTGGTGCTGGTTGCCTGGGAGAAGAGACCAACCCCCTCCCGGCCACAACCACCTCTCAGGTAGTTGTAGAGGGCAATGAGGTCACCCCTGAGCCTCCTCTTCTCTTCTTTTTGCTGCTGAGGAAATCTGTGATGGTTTATCTGTGTTACTTTCTTGTATAGCTGGCTACGTTTGTGGCAGACCTTCAAAGATGCACTGCAGGAAGCCAGCTTGCTCCTTCCCGGGGCTGCCCAGGCCTTGCTGAGCTTCTCTGCCTCACAGACTGTGCTGGCTGGAGTGGGTTCACACCCCCTGCCTCTCTGTGCTAGCAGCTTTCTCCCTCGATGTGTGCCTTGAAAGCAAGCCCCAGCAGAGCTGTTAGGCTGAGCAGTGCCTGGGCAGTCAGGGGTACTCCTGCTGCCATGTGTGGCATCACTAACTGAAGACCCAGCTATAACTGTGGCAAGCAACATTTGCCTGATTGAAACTCTTGAGATAATTGTTAGGCCTTTGGCACTGCAGAGAGGTTTTTTCAAATTAACAATGACTAATTCTAAGCAGCAGCCATGTGCCATTTAAACAGCACTACTGTAACAGCAGAGATGACTTTTAAAGGGTAATTAAAGAATTAGGAGTGCTCCAATTCACAAAAGACTTGGGTGCTTCATTATCTTTTACAGTCTGGCCATGATTAAAACTAGGGAGACTTCTGCACCTATGTGAAAGGAGACAGCTAAAAGCTTTATCCAATTTGGGTTAAACTATCCTGTGAAAACCTGGTGTCTGGTGAGCCTTGCAGATCTCATACATACACTGACAGACCATTTTCCTAGCACATGAACAGAAGAGGACATTTGTAGGGGAAAAAAGCAGTGACAGCAAGTCTGTTTCTCCAGTATTGTAAAGCCACTGGAAGTTTAGCAGTGGTGGAATCCCCTCTTTCTGCACTCTGGATCTACCTGGGTTCTGAACATTGCTGTACAAAGCATGGATTTACTAGCAGGGAAGCAGCATTAAACAGCTTTGGGCCACAGCATCCCTGGGTGCAGCTGCACAGATGCCCCTCTCACATCTTTCCACCCTTATATCAGTGCCTGTGGTGAAATAGTCTGCTACTGAGTAAGATTACAGGACCCTGTAATGTTAAAACAGCTAACTCTTGCCTTGCAGAGTTTATGACTAGGGAAACAAAATACAGGCTCAAGTGGGGTGATGGGGAGAAATGCAAAGCATGTTGCTTCGGTTTGATCCTGCTTTGGCAGGGAGTTGGATCCAGTGATCTCTGGAGGTCCCTTCCAACCTCTAATGTGCTGTGATACTGTGATGTGGTTGTGGATTCAAAGTGAGTTGTATGGTTGTGTGGTTGGTTTTCCAGAAACAGTACCTATGCCTAGCTTCATTCTGGAAGGGGGTGGGTCTCCTGTATGGGGTTCATCAAGTCAGTTTGCCTCCAGAGGATCACAGCTCTTTACCCCTGACAGGATCATGGCTGAGGTGTTCTTCTCCCAGCTATGCTTTGTGTCTAGGTCACCTGTCCCTTCAGAGCTTTGTGGCAGCAGCCTGTACAGCCGTGTTTTCACATACTAGGTTCATACTGAGGTTTCTCTGCAATACTTTTACATAGCTAATGGAAAATAACCTCACTTTTCTCATGCTGAGCTAGATTCAAGGGCAACAAGGCTGGGGAGAGGCCTTGAACACAAGCCCTATGAGGAGAGGCTGAGGGAGCTGGGATTGTTTAGCCTGGAGAAGAGGAGGCTCAGGGGTGACCTCACTGCCCTCTACAACTACCTGAAGGGTGGTTGTAGCCAGGAAGGGGTTGGCCTCTTCTCCCAGGCAACCAGCACCAGAACAAGAGGACACAGTCTCAAGCTGCACCAGGGGAAGTTTAGACTCGAGGTGAGGAGAAAGTTCTTCACCGAGAGAGTCATTCGTCATTGGAATGTGCTGCCCAGGGAGGTGGTGGAGTCACCGTTCCTGGAGGTGTTCAAGAGGAGATTGGACGTGGCACTTGGTGCCATGGTCTAGTCATGGGGTCTGTGTTTACAGGTTGGACTCGATGATCCTTGAGGTCTCTTCCAACCTTAGTTATACTGTGATACTGTGATTACCAGAAGGTTGCCCCTCCCTGCACCAAAAGTGATTTTGCAATGGAGATAAGTGATTTACATTCCAAAAGGCTCATTAACCATCCGATAGATGTGGATTAGATTACTAATGGCATCCTGATGGTTGTGTGCAACCTGCAGCAGATTTGTCAGTAGCTAGCATTAAATCCATTTGAATTATCATGAGGAGGCCCCAATACATAAGCACTTATTAACAGGGCTCTGTAGCTATAATGATTGCTGGCTCTGTGTTTTCATTCTCAATAATGGTTTCATGCTTGTCCTAAATGTTGTTGGAGGACTCAGGGTACCAAAATCTAAAAGCATGAAATCCTGGCCTTGTTCCCTGTGTGTGAAACAACCAGGCATGTCATCTCAGCCAGGATGACAAAGGGTGATAAGGCCAACTTCATACCTCTCAGAGCACCACAGCAACTCTCCCAGCTTGTGAGACCATTAAAAATAATAATAAAAGAGGTTAAGAAAAACCAAAATGAGCTTTATTTTAGTTGTCTCCTGTCAGCCAGTTTTCAGATTGCCAGAAAATTCTCCTTAGATTTCAAAACTCTTCTCAAGAGCGCTGTAAGGAGATAAAGAAATGGGCAGGTTTGATTTCTCTGTGTTCGAACACACTTTGTCTTAGGCTCTTTCTTTGTGCTATTAGACTTGTGTTTTCTAAACACAATACGACAGGAAATCCTTGAAGTGAATTTTGTTTGAGCCATGGAATCATTACCATCTCTTCAGCTTGAGTTAGTAACAGTTTAATTAGCTCATTGCTGATCTGGGGCTCAGTGCGCCCCTGTTGCACATCTGGAATCTGTGCTATAAAGCAGGAAGGAATAAGAGCTCTGACTGATAGGATTTAAAGGACAATGAGTTCTAGTTGGGAAATAGAGAGAACATGCAGAGATGGGAAATTGGTCAATTATAATGACACAGAAGTAAAATAAAGACTGGGGGAGGGGAAATCCAAAATTGAGGGACCACTCAAAACCTATTGCTGAACAATGTTAGAGTCTTCTCACTCAAAGCACCAATAATGAAAGCATCCTCTGAACTGGATGTTTTTTATCAATTGATATAATGAGGATACTTTTGCAGGTGTAAGCACTGAATTGTGGAGATTTTTCTTCAGAAATGAATAACTGAAGACATTGAAAGTCATCTTGCTAAGACATGACATAGCTGTATGCTGTCTTACGTCTGCTGAGGCAGCTGATAAAGTAGCGAGTCAGCTGCTGGAAAATGTGTGTCCTGGGTGAGGAAAACCTAGTTCCAAGCTCAGAGCTCTCCACTGCAGAAGGGAATATCTTGATTTTTCTGTCCCTATGGCCTCAAGTAACAAGGTGCTAAAACAGTTTCCAGGAGAGCTGCAGCCATTGCAGGAAGCAGCTTTGGGCTGCTTATTACCCAAAGTGGTTGTGTGGGCAAATCTACTTCAGTTGAAAAGGTCCTTGTATGTAGCCTGTCTCTGACTGCAGTCATGCTGAGGGAATGGAAATTGTGGCCGTGTCAGATGGGAGCTAGTTCTAGGTATCTTCAGGTAACATGCATGGATAGCAAGCTTGAGTACAGCTTTTGCTTCCTGGAAATTATTTTGGAATAGATATTCCCAGAGAAATATAGGAAGCATCATTCACTGAGGTCTTCAGTAGTGCAAGCAACTCCCAAGTCAGGATGCTGATAGGATGCTGTCTGCAAGTGTTGTATAGCTCAGCTAAACTTGCCATCTCTGCTTCTTACTTCTAACAACTCTGCTTCTTACTTCTAACATCTCTGCTTCTTACTTCTAACATCTCTGCTTCTTACTTCTAACATCTCTGCTTCTTACTTCTAACATCTCTGCTTCTTACTTCTAACATCTCTGCTTCTTACTTCTACCCTACCCTACCCTACCCTACCCTACCCTACCCTACCCTACCCTACCCTACCCTACCCTACCCTACCCTATCCTATCCTATTTGGTTTGTGCTGCTTGGTGATAGAATGTTGGCTTGTTTATGTAATGGGGGTGAAGCCCAAGTATTGTCATATTCTTTTTTTTTTTCCCCTTGGGTTTTGCAGTAATTCACAGAAAGCCTTCTGCTGCTCTTCCTGGGTTGTGGAGCTGCTGTTGAGCTGCTGTGGTTTCAGCAGGTAGCAGTCCAAAGCTTAATGAGGTGCACGTGGAAAAGAAAAGAAAGAGCGAGTGCTGGTCCACATGAACACGAGTTGCATGAAATCTGTTACTTTTCTAGGCAGCCATTGGTGGTCCAAATTCCCCACTTGTGTGGGAAGATTCCAGTTGGGCCTTGCAAATTGTTACTTCTGGTACAGGAATTCCAGAAAGCCAAGTGAAGCGCTGTGTATGTAACAGTGAGTTGTCTTGCTGCTGCTAATGCTGTGGTGATGTAATTGATTTAACAGTGGAGGTACAGCATTAGAAATAAATTAACAAATCTTTAATTATCATCACTTCACTAGCAAGTGAGTTTCTTAAACTAACAACTTGCCTGGGCCTGTATCAGTTGACATAATTCATTAACCCACATTAGTTCCGCTGAGCTTACCTGAGTGTGTGAGGCAGGGAATCTGCCTCTGCTTTAAATGAATTAGCAAGTCACTCTTTATGGTCAGTTAATTAAAGAGCAAACTACTGAAGCAGTGTCAGTTTCCCACTCAGTATAATGTAGTTGCACTGATATGCAGTGAGCAGAGGATTATCCCATCACTTAATTCTCCTGTGTTCTCACTTACCGGTAAGCTCAGAAGAAGCGGATGCCAGGATCTTCTCCCAGTCCATCATCTGCCACCACGCACATTTCTGAAGGCCTCTTCCCTGCTTTGATTGCTGCTCAGCAGCAGCAAACTTCTGCACATCTGTTCAAATGGGCTGGCACTGCAATGCCTTTGCTGAACTTCTACATCTCTTGCCCTGCAGGATGTCAGACAAAGAAGAAACATGTCTGTCTTTGCTGTGGAAGCCCTGTGCCCAGGGACTGGAGACCCTTGGAGCCTGGGCTGTTTCTAGGTCTTAGTTTTTTTCCAGTGCTTTAAAAGCAGATTTCTATGGTGGGGACTTGGAGGTTTACAAGATATCCAATATTTGTATCACACAAAGAAAAGAAACTACTCACAATTAAGTTCCAGACAGCTCACCTTAAACAATTCTGTGACCTACCATGGACGGCGTTGTGCTTAGCTTTGAGCTCTACGGCCAAAGAAGAGTTAAAGACCTATTGGTTCCTCTGTTTGCAAACAGCAATTAAGCTGAAATAAAGGGCTATAAATTATGATGACCTTGGAAGTGACTCTTCATTTGTGGGATAGAAATGTGATGATGTGAAAATACCATTAATAATAATAATATGGAAAAAAATACTAATAAGTTTTTCAGGAGCCACCAAGCGAAGTGTAAATTGCTTTCTGCTTGGTATCAGATTGTCATGTGAGCTACTGCAGCATGGAAATGTTCAGTCTTGTTAAAACTCAGATGACCTAAAAATAACGCTTCACCTCTGTACATTTTGTCTTCTTGGCTGGCAGATGTGATTCTTCTAGATTTTATCAGCATTCTGTAATGAATTGTGCCGAAAATACAGCCTGCTGGTTTTCCCTCGTTGGCCTGTAATACGCACAGAGAAGGGTGGCTTTATTTGCTGGTGGTCTTAAATATCTACAGCCCCAAAAGGCAGGCTTTGAGCTGATTGGCAGCACCCCCTCTCTAAAATGGAATTGGTATGTTTATGCCTTCTCAACTAGTTTTCTAAAGACACCTAAGGCCACCAGTACAAATGTTCAGATGGCAGTTCTGTAGACCGGAGATTTTCCTTATTTCATGAGGCAGTTGTATCATTATTGAGTGCAGTGTTGCCATGCTATTTCATGAACCTCCTTCTGGTGAGAACACAGTGAATTCAACCTTTGAGCCTGGCTGCTTTTCCTCTCAAAGATGTCATGTAACAGCCACCGAAAATGTGTTGCTTTTGTACTAGTTGCATGTTTGCTAGAAATACAAGAGAGAGCAGATAGGTACTAGGTTGGTGCGGGACACTGAGTTCTCCATGCGGCTGATCTGTGGCCTTGAAATGTAGAGCTTCAGGTCCTGCAGACGGTTCTGTTTCCCTGGTTCCCAAGGGCATGCTGAGGAGGCTGTTTATGGTCACTGGAAAGCCTTAGGTATAAGGTGACCATGAGGTTCTGCCCAGTCCCTGCCCATCTGTGTGTGTGCAATGGGTGACACTGCATCTCATTGTGATAGAAGAGGAAAAAATCCCCCTCAGGCTCTTTTGCCTTATCTTCCCTTTTCCACTAACAGTGGAAACTGGGGAGAGGACTCTCAGCCTGTACTTTATTGAATTACTTGTCAGTGATATTTTAACTAAGGTGAGGAGTTGCCTTCTCAATGTTTGCCTTGTTTAGCATAGTTCTGGTAAAGGCTCCTTGCCTTTCAGTAGCTCCTGGGCAGTAGACACCAGCCTCAGGTTTAGTATTTGTTGTTCTGTCTTCCTTTAATTTGGTGCTATCTGACTGCAAAGACAGTTTTGCAGTTCTTCAGCAGTTATGGCAGGTCAACATTTCCTAACAGTATCCACAGTGAGTGGTAGGGGGAGAATACAACTGAAATCCACCTTCCAGCTTCTCTGAGTTTGACAAGAGGATTCAGAAGGCCCAAAGCAAGAAGTCCTTTTTCCCTCTGTTTTAATCTGTGCTGTGGATTTGTGCTCCACTTTGTGCTGTGGAGGCCTGCTTTGGTGTTCATCTGTCATTCATCATGCCCCAAGGGGAAGCTCACAGGGTGGCTGCCTCCAGATGGGCCTGCCAAGTAATCCTGGCTGCTCAGCAGGGTACCACCTTCTGTGGAGTGACAAGGGCCTAAGGAGATGAAGAGGGAAAGCAGCAGGAGTTTGTACCGGGAGGTGGAGATGCAAGTCCTTCTCTCTGGATAAATTGTCCTTGAAGGGGAAGTGCAGGTACCGCTGCACCATGAAGCAGATGTTGGGATTGTGGTGTCAGCTGAAGCACTGATCTTTTTAAGGTCAGTTCTAACTGCTAGCAGAGCCCAAAGGTGCATGTAGCTGTCAGTTTTTGTTTCAAAATTAATTCTGTTTTAATAAGTTGGAGAAATTCTTTGTCTAGCCAAGTCCACAAATAACAGATGTTATTTGCCAGCCATCAGCGAACACTAAAGCTGTGGGTATGACCCCTGTCCGTGTCCTGCTGTGAAATCTATCTGCCTTCAGCATTAGGTTGCCCCAGAGAGTGGTGTTTTCTGTAACAAGATCTGAAGTGTAAGTTCCACTCACTCCTGCCATGCAGGAGCCCTGTTCCATCGCAGTAAGGGAGATTTCGTGTGGTTGCTTGTGTTCTCCATTTTATTTTGGAGGGCATTTAAGCTGAGAAGTCCTAACTTTCTGAATGTTCAGTTGATGAGGCTGGCAAAAGCCTCTCTCTGTTTTCTTTAAGCATTTGATCCTTCATTGTCCATGCAGGTGGAAGTGCTGTTGCTGATTTTGGGTGACAATAGGATGGAAGAGATATGGCATGAGGTTGACATCTTGTCAAGCTGCTGTGGATGCCAGATTTTGATTGAAATTAAAGAGGTCCTGCAGGTACTGGGATAATTTGTTGTGGTCAGAAACAAGTCAGCCTTTTTGTTTTTTCTCCCAAGTGTCTACAGCACTGTAGATTGTGATCTTCTAGACAATCACAGCATCACAGGATGTTAGGGGTTGGAAGGCACCTCCAAAGATCATTGGGTCCAACCCCCCTGCCAGAGCAGGACCACAGAATCTATTGCAGGTTGCCCAGGAATGTATCCAGATGGGTCTTGAAAGTTTCCAGAGAAGGAGACTCCACAACCTCTCTGGGCAGCCTGTTCCAGTGCTCTGTGACCCTTGCAGTGAAGAAGTTGCTCCTTGTATTGAGGTGGAACCTCCTGTGCTGTGCTCAATATCCATTAGCTCTCATGATTATAATTATGATCATGTCGATGGCAGGCTGAACATGAGCCTGCAGTGTGCCCAGGCAGCCAAGAGGGCCAATGGCATCCTGGCCTGCATCAGGAACAGTGTGGCCAGCAGGAGCAGGGAGGTCATTCTGCCCCTGTACACTGCACTGCTTAGGCCACACCTCGAGTCCTGTGTCCAGCTCTGGGCCCCTCAGTTTAGGAAGGAGGTTGACTTGCTGGAACGAGTCCAGAGAAGAGCAATGAAGTTGGTGAGGGGTTTGGAACACAAGCCCTATGAGGAAAGACTGAGGGAGCTGGGGTTGCTCAGCCTGGAAAAGAGGAGACTCAGGGGTGACCTTATTACTCTCTACAACTACCTGAAGGGAGGTTGTAGACAGGCAGATGATGGTCTCTTCTCCCAGGCAGCCAGCACCAGAGCAAGAGTCTCAGGCTGCGCCAGGGGAGGTTCAGGTTGGATATTAGGAAGAAGTTCTATACAGAGAGAGTGATTGCCCATTGGAATGGGCTGCCCAAGGAGGTGGTGGAGTCGCCGTCATTGGAGGTGTTCAGGAGGAGACTTGATGGGGTGCTTGGTGCCATGGGTTAGCTGTTTGGGTGGGTTGGATTGGTTGATGGGTTGGATGCGATGATCTTGAAGGTCTCTTCCAACCTGGTTTGGTTTATTCTAAATTATCAGCATGAAGCTGCACACAGCAATGGTATTCTCACCAGGTGTCAGTAAGGTCTCACACTCATCCAGCATTTCTAAAGAGAGCATTAACACTTTACAGCTGAATGTGAGAGCAGGAATATTCCAGAAGGACAGCCTCTGCTGAGTGGCAGAAGTCCAGTGGAGATTCTCCCTTGGGTTTCTGTATAGCATCTTTTAACCTAGAGCATTCTGTGAGGGTTAGTGGCTTTATAGACCTCTTCTGTCCACCATTGCTCCTTCCTCTTGAGCTGCTCCAGCTGGTTATTGGTGCTCAGCGCAGCTGCACAGTGTTCAGATCATGGAACTGGACTTCCCATTCTGAGGAATCTGCCAGACTCTCTAGCCCAAGAGTAGAGTGATTGTGAACAGCACTGCAAAGCAGCCTGGGTACAAGGTAGGCTGATGGGGCCAATGCTACTGCATGCTGCTGACTGCTGAGAAATCTATATTGCTCATGGAACTACTGGCATTGCTTCCATCAGTAGAGATTAGTGAATCATCTCAGTAGTGTGGGAGGACTGGAGAGATTCAGGAAAGTGGCTGCACTTCAGTCCTGTATCTGTATGGAGGGATGTTGTGCACTCAACAGGCTGGGAGAAGCAAACAGTGTCTAACTGTTATGTGAGACTGAACTTCTTCATGTCCTTGTGTGAAGATCTCTCCCTGTGCACTTCATTCTGTGGAACAGTCACAATTTAAGCCTACGCTGAGCACAAGTGTAAATCTTGTTGTATGTCACACTGAGGAACCATTTCCCCCCAAGTCCAGCAGCAAAGCAGAAATGAGGAGAAAGAATAACAGAAAAACATCCATTACTTCTGGAGGAGATCCATTGCACCAATTAAGAGTTTGTGCACTTACAAGGAATGAGTTTAGGCGTGGCTCTGAAGAAAGATTTACAACTGATCATTTAAATGGTTTGATTGTTGGATCTGCATGAGGTGACTGCTCTTCTGTAAGTGGTTTGAGTCATGCTGCACTTAGCAGACATCTCAGGGACATCCCACTGAACTGACACCTCAGCTGACATAGGGAGCATTTCATATTGTAGCAGTGAGGATGGTCTCGATTCACCTTGATTGCAGGTGGAGGTCAAGAACCTTTTGAGATGGGCACTTGAATGAACATAGCTGGTATCCTTTCTGACTTCTTGTAGCTTGCTTAACTTATCAGAGTCATCCTTTTCAGCTGGTCTAAGCCAAGAGATTGAGAATGGAGTTTGTGAGTAAGGCTGCATGTCTCTGTGATGCTCTCATCTTGCATAGTCAGTGCACATTGATACAGCTGTGTGAGAAGATAGCAGTGGTAGCATGAGTTGACATCTGTTCTGTGACTGGTAGCATCTGTTTGATGACTAGCTAAAGGATTTCAGATGGTAGAGTTGTCAGTCTGACACCTTTGATGAGCATAAAAATAAATCTGTGCTACCAAGAATGGCTTCTGGTTTATTTTTCTCCCCCTGTTTTTGACTTGCTTGACTTGTTGTGTCCTTGCTGATAACTATGACCAAGGCTAATGCATTATAAACTCTGAGATGTGAAGCAAGTTGATGCTATTTCTTGCACAACAGATGTTCCTGATCAGCAAAGAATCTTGTCACTCATTTTCTGAGCTATTTAATTTGTCTGTTCCATGGCACACCAGCCACCTCCTATCTTGTGACTGATGAGCCCAAGTCCTACTTCACTTCAGGATCAGTTCCTTTAATCTTACAGAGTTATTAGATTATTTTTTTTTCTGTGCCAGAGCAAGGAAAGTGGAAAAAGGAAATTGCTTCCTTGCATATGGTGTTCCCAACACTGCATCCCCATGAAAAGTGGCAAAGGCCCTGTTTCAAAAGTCAAACACAAGCACTGCATTTTGGGAGAACTGTGAAGCACCCTGTGGACACTTTTTGAAGAAAGAGCAGTTTAGCCCTGAGGATGCTTCTGTAGCACTTGTAAGGCTCAGAGGTAGGGATAAGCAGCACATGATCCAGCAGATTCCTGTAATGCAACTTAGCAAGGTGGAAAAATGGATATGTTCTTAGGAAAAGTTGTTTGCTGTGGATCCATCTCTCTGCTCCCTAACCATGCAGGCTTTCCAAGATGAGTCATTCCTGGGGATTTTTCTCCTCTGTGTGGTTTGATAAAAGTGCATTGTGCTGCTGCAGTTTTGTAGTGATGGATGTGTGCTGCTGAGGAGGTAGATTCTGCAGTTGTTCTGCAGTTGTTCTGCAGGTGATTTCCCAGTTATTAGTCTAGCACAAGGCAGTCATTTTGCCTACACACAGCTCCTGACTCCACCACCTCACCAGTCCGGTGCACCCAGCACAAGGCAGGCATTGCTGCCCCTGGAGGAGGCTGCAGGCAATTCCTCATCTGCCTACCCACTTTTGTCAAAGACTTGGTGGCAAGCACAGGGACAAGGCAAGGTGGCTTCCGTTGTGTGTGTGACTAGCCCTGCACAGAACCAGCTGTTGATGCTGCCGAAGCGGCAGTGTCCATAGCCATGGCTCTCAATCCTGATCAAACTGCACATGAGGAGCTCGTTGTTGTCTGTTGCTGGCAGAGAGACAAAACACTGATGTGACCTCTTCTCCATTTGGCAGGTGGACAGGACAGAAGTGATTCGGACCTGTATAAATCCTGTCTTCTCCAAGCTCTTCACCGTGGACTTCTATTTTGAAGAGGTGCAGCGGTTGCGGTTTGAGGTGCACGACATCAGCAGCAATCACAATGGGCTGAAGGAAGCAGATTTTCTTGGCGGCATGGAGTGCACTCTTGGACAAGTAGGTACCGCTGCCGTGCTTCCAGCCACTGCTCATCATTCCTTATGTCCCCAGAGTGTCCCACCTGGCTGAGTGACTGATGGGTCAGGTTTGTCAGTGTGCCAGGGCTTTGAACAGGATAATTGAGAGCTTCTGCTGCTCTGATTTACTGCTGCAGCACAGCTTTAAGTCAGTCAATGCCATAGGAAATAGCACCAGATGACTCTTCTGATCTCCATCTGTAGTTCAGTGGAGAGAAACAAACAGTTCCACCTGTTGGTTCATTCCACCTGAGACATCCATCATGGACTAGGATAAATTGCCCTCAGGGATACCTGTCTTTCCACATCAGTTATTGAAAGACTCCAGACAGGTGACTTAGAGTACATCCCTAACTTTTTAGATGACTAAACAAAAGGATTCACATCTAGGGGCTGTCAGAGCCAGGTCTGCAGTGAGTTAATTCCTATATTGCTGACTGGTAGCACACCACGGTGTTCCAGGAATCACAGTTTGTCTCCAACTGGCAGACTGCTGGTTCTGTAGGGTCTCATAACACAGATTTTATCTCTGTTGATGATGGAAATGCCAAGGATGGCTTTGGTTTCACTGAGCTGTGTGTGCACTTGCCCTCCATTCTGTGGCAATGCCTGTGGTGAGCCAAGCAGCACTCCTCTATGGATTATCCTTTGCAGCTTGTAACCTCAATACAGGCTCTTGGCACAGGAAGTGCTGCAGAGCTTTTGTTTCCTATTTTCTCACCTTTTTTGGTTGCTCCATCAGCTCCATCACATATAATTTATTACTTTTTTCCTAAAGCCATTGGGCCAACCATGCTGAAAGAGGAAGAGTCCTCTCAGCAAGAGAATTCATACACACTGTATCTCTTCTCAGCTGAAAGCTCCATGTGAAGATATTGTTCCTTAGGATATTTACAGTGCACTATAAAGTCTTTTCTTTTTGGCAGACTTCTTGTGACCTGAATGGAAGAAAATAAGCTGTGTTATAACACCAAAGAGAATGAGAACTGGAGAAAAAAAGCTATTCTAATGTTCTTCTCCCTTAATTGGCTTGAAAATGAAGGGAGGGAGGTATGCCATTGCTGCTGCCTGTAGAATAGACATCTCTATACCGATTTAATCTCTGCAAATAGCACACAGCTGGCTTGCTTGCAGTGCAGTTTTAATGGTAACCAACTAAAAATGGTGACAGTGTGGAATCTCTTCACAGTAATGTAGCCTTGAGGACTCTGATCTCATACAGTATCACAGTATCACAGTATCACTTAGGTTGGAAAGGACCTCGGGGACCATCGAGTCCAACCTATCAACACAGACCCCATGACTAGACCATGGCACCCAGTGTCTCGTCCAATCTCCCCTTGAACGCCTCCAGGGTCGATGACTCAACCACCTCCCTGGGCAACCCGTTCCAATGCCGAATGACTCGCTCGGTGAAGAACTTCCTCCTCACCTCGAGTCTAAACCTCCCCTGGCGCAGCTTGAGACTGTGTCCCCTTGTTCTGGTGCTGGTTTCCTGGGAGAAGAGACCAACCCCTTCCTGGCTACAACCACCCTTCAGGTAGTTGTAGAGGGCAATGAGGTCACCCCTGAGCCTCCTCTTCTCCAGGCTAAACAATCCCAGCTCCCTCAGCCTCTCCTCATAGGGCTTGTGTTCAAGGCCTCTCCCCAGCCTTGTTGCCCTTCTCTGGACACGCTCAAGTGTTTCAATGTCCTTCTTAAACTGAGGGGCCCAGAACTGGACACAGTACTCAAGGTGTGGCCTAACCAGAGCAGAGTACAGGGGCACAATGACCTCCCTGCTCCTGCTGGCCACACTATTCCTAATGCAGGCCAGGATGCTATTTGCCCTCCTGGCCACCTGGGCACACTGCTGGCTCATATTCAGGTGGCTGTCGATCAGCACCCCCAGGTCCCTCTCTGTTTGGGAGCTCTCCAGCCACTCCGACCCCAGCCTGTAGCTCTGCATGGGGTTGTTGTGGCCAAAGTGCAGCACTCGGCACTTGGACTTGTTGAATGCCATCCCATTGGACTCTGCCCATCTGTCCAGTCGGTCGAGGTCCCTCTGCAGAGCCTTTCTACCCTCTAACTGACTAACATCTGCCCCTAACTTTGTGTCATCTGCAAACTTGCTGATGACTGACTCTACCCCTTCATCCAGATCATCACAATGAAAGAGTGATGGGGGCCTCTGGAGATCCCCTAGTCCAATTTGCCTGCTGAAGCAGGTTCTCCTAGAGCAGGCTGCAAATTTTTTTCCTGCCAAGAAGCTTTCAAGTATTACTTAGAGGTTTTATATTTCCCATATACACACTTGTATTACAAACCAGATTGAAAGTCTTCCTTCTCATTAATGGGTGCTAGTGTTGTGTGCTTTTATTAATATAAGCCATTCCAGGATGCTGCCCTTGAAAATGCTGACCGATGATGAGTTCAGTTTCAGCCATTCCAAATTGCCTTGCTTTTGAATTGGAGAAAGGTTAAAAGAGCCTTAATTGCACCCGAATTAATTAAATTGGCCTCATCTGTATGAGAATGTTTGTCTAATGGGCTGCTGACTGCTGTTCTGGTGCAGAAGACAGCGCTGGTGTTTTCGAGATGTTTGAATTCCTGAACCTCATCAGATGTCTGTATGCCTCCTTAGGTATCTAAATGCATGTAAATATTTGGCCTTTGCTCTCCTCCAAGTGAAGCTGCTCGGTTCATTATTGGCATGAATCATGAGCTTTATTAGATGTGAAAGTCATTTCCTGCCGGGGCTGACCCACAGCAGGAGCACATTGCTGCAGCTCTTTCTGACTTACCTAACGATTCATAGTCCTTGGTTGTGCTCAGCGAGCTCTTGGGTTACCACTGCAGCAGCATCTTGGAAGCTGTAGGAGTTCCTGTTCTGGGTGCATTTTGTCAGTTAAAGTTAATGGAATTACCTGTCCAGTTTGTACTGCTTTGTTTTTTGCATGTACTGTTATGCTTTTGCAGTATGAATTTCTCTGGCAGTCTTCAGAAAAGCAATTTAAAGTTTAGTTTGCTATTATAATGAGCTGCTGTTGTGACTAATTATAAGAAGGATGCCACACTACATACTAATTAAATTCAAAGACCTTTTATGCTATTGATAAGCTATTTCCTATAATAACATTATTACTTCTTGTGACAGGGATATCTTTTCTTCTCAGTGTTCTGTAATTCAGCTGTAAATAGGCTGTAAGATGATCAGTGCTGTAGGGAGCAAAAGAAGTCTTGAAGAGTAGTGAGTATGGTACAGAGTATCACCTGTGTGGAGAGGAGGATTACAGCAGTAAAACCTGTATGGAGAGGAGGATTGTAGCAGTAAAACTGGCTCTACCAAGAATTCTGTGAGCAATTAAACTGAAGGAAACTTCCTTCATTAAGGACACATGCATCTGAACTTGTTCTCCTGGAGGCAGTTCCTGGTACCTGTGAAGGGGTGAACTCCTCCCCCAGGCCCGTTTTTCCATGACAGCAGAGTAAGGTCGCTGGCATCTACCCACTGCCTGGTGTCTGTGATGTTCAAGTGTAGCGTACATCTCTGACTACCTGCCATGCTTCATGGAATTTGTTTGATGGGCTCAAAAGTGTTGAGGGGATAGAAAGCAAGACAGGCACAGGCACATCAGAGTTACACAAATCTTGCTTTGTCATAAAACAGGGTAAAGATGTGTCTGCGAGGAAGGAGAGAGAGTTCTACAGCTTGAGCAAGAGCTACCTCAGTTCTGCTGCCCTTGCATTAGTGGATCATTGACCAACATAGGTGAAATGTCAGTAGGCTGTCATTGTACCTATGGGTACAGCATTTGAGCACATTACAGGCAGAGCTCACTGCTATTTTAATTTATAGGTTTCACAATATGTTTGGCAAGTGTTATGCCCTGAGCTAGATGTTGCCCAAGTCATTTTAGTGGAAGCAAGTCCCTAGAGAAAAACCACACAGCTTGCTGATCCCAGAGGAAATGTGCAGTCTGACTGTCAGGCCTCTGGCCCAGAATGGCACCTAGCAAAACTGAGTCAAGGCTGTTGGAAGAACCTGGACCAGCCCCAGCTGTCTGTGTATCAGGACTCTCGGTATGATGTAGTGTTTGCCTGCTCCTGCCAATGCTGCATGATGAGGTTAAAGAGCCACGGTGACATCTGCTCCTTACTTTCATTTATAAGCACTGGGAGTCCTGTGTAAAGTAGTGAAAGTTATTCCCATGTTTGGCTAAGGAAGGACCACAGAGAGAAATATATTTTTAAAAGGTTCTTAAACAAGCCAGGTAAAATAGGTCATTATATTTAACAGCTCATCTTACACAGTGCTGATTAGTCACAACTCAGAGAGCAAACCTTCATCCGAGTCAGACTGCTGGGCAGTGCACAGTGCACAGCTGGGGAGGGTGCCTTGGTGCTTTGATCCCAACTGATGCATCTGCTCATATTTTTAAAACAAGAACAAAACAAACAAACAAACAAAAAGCAAAGCACCTTTTATATATTTTAAGTTGGAAATTAGATCAAATGGCAACACGTGACTCCAGATTTAATTACAGCATTTGTTCAGATCTGGCTTTCACCTCTTTGGCCTTGTATGTAACAAGGAAAATTCAGATACCAGTCCCCATGTTACCTTGTGGAGCTGACATCCTTTGGCAACACAGAGCAGAAATCTAGCTGAGGTGGTGCTCTGCTGAGATGATAGACAGAGGTAATTTCATGTGCTCGTCCTCTCTCTCTGAAACAGAGCAGTGGCTTTGTCAGGCTGTTCCCACCTCTTGCAAACATACACAGTGTGTGTGTTTCATTGGACATAGGGCTGGGGGAGAGTTTATTTGCAGCTCTGGCTGCAAATAAACCTCACTTTGCTTCACTTCTCGAGTTGTTCTTAGCTTCACCTCTTAAACCTCTGAGATTTCTGTGTCCATTTGCTCACTTACAGGTCATCCTTCTCATGAAATGTTCATGAGGTTAACGTGCTCTAGAAATAGAATGAGGGCTGCACGGGATTCTCCTGTCTGCATTCTAGAAAGAAGAGAGAGGTTGACTTTCTGCACTTCTTCACAAGCACCTTTTTCTCCAAAGTTTTAAATGGCCCATGTTTGAAGCAGGAGTCAAGCCAGAGACTCCTGACAAATGGAAGATCTGTAGTTAATGGCCTTCTTGTGAGTCATTCAGCACTCTCTAACTCTGGACTCAGGCCCTTGAGTTATCCCATGTTTTGGACTTGCTGTCTGGCAATCAGGTCAGCAAATGCTCGTTATGATAATGTTCAGAAGATTTACCCTGCCACATAATAAATATGGAGACATCCTATTAGACTGCTACATAATAACTAACTTGATGGCATCTCTTTCAGAAATGGTGCTTTTAACCAATAAGAGCATGAACAAAAAGGGCAATTTACTGCTAAGCAAAAGAGATTCCTTGCAGTCATAATCTGCAGATCTTAAACTGCTAATTACAGTTTGAGACAGCAATGCTGGCACATTGTTGCCAGATGGAAGATTACTTTCACTGGCCACTTAATTAATAACTAATAAATGATTGCACCCAGATAGACATATTTGCATATGCAGAGCACTTACTGTGTCATGGTGATGCTGACAGCTTAGAGAGTGGGTCTTGTTAATCCCATCTCCTAATAGGTATGTCAGAACAAATGATCCTCTCTGAAGCTGTGCCACCTGCATGGGAGCCCCTGAGCTCAGTACCACAGATTGCAGTGGAAGAGCTTTCAAGGTTGTGAGTGTACCTTGGGGAGTGGGAGAGGTCCTGCAGATAAAGGGGCCTGGCTGCCCAGCTACCATAATTCATTGTCTGGTTGGTTGTTAGGGAAATGGCATAATTATCAAGATGGGAAATGACATCTTTGTGAGCATCACTCTGGTAACATTTGTTTGAGGTGCATTTATAGGCTGCTCAGATGCAGTGGAGGTCTGGTACCTGCTATGCAAAGGAGCCAATTTTGGAACTAAAGCTATGGGAGAGTTTGCTTTCCTCTGCCCTGAGCTTAGAGTTGATGGTATTTTGAAATGAAGTAAATGCCTTCTCTTTGATATGGGCTGGAATTTCCTGTCAAAATATGTGGGGTTTGGAGGCAGCTTTGACAGATTTGCTATGTACAGCTCCCCTTTACTGTCTGGGAAGTCCATTTCAAGCTTAGTTCTGTCCTACCATCGCCATTGTGTCAATAATTGAGGAGAATAGGAGATGTGGTTTCTATTCTTCTGCTCAACTCAGTGAGTTGTGTTCTTCCCATTCTGCTTGATTCCTCTGTCCTTCCACCACATCCTGTCTGCAGAATTCTTGGGGACCCTTTATTGTGATCTTGTAGTGTTAACTCTGATCAGGGATGAGGACACCACCTTGATACATGACTGAAAGGCAACAGCAATCACCGTAAGCCACTTTCTTCCCCTGGTTTCTGATGTTTTTCCCTTTGTTTTGTTGTTGTACAGATTGTTTCTCAGAGGAAACTCTCCAAGTCCTTACTCAAGCATGGGAACACAGCAGGGAAGTCATCTATAACAGTAAGTCACTCTTAAATACGCAATACAGAAGCCACAATTTTCACTACTCCTACTTTTAAATTAAATTGGCAGCATGAAAGTCGTGCTGGCCAATTACTTGTAGCTGCAAGTCTGTTGTAGCTGTAGGTTATAACCCAGCTGCAGGCTTAGCTGAGCTAGAATACAGTTACAGACTGGGTAGTTAACAGCCCCACGTGTATCTGGAAATCTGCAGATCAGTGAATTACCTCTCTTTAGTCTTTCATTGCTGGCTGCTCTGGGAGTTCAGGCTTGCCTGTGCTCAACCCAGATGCTTGTGACGTTTGCAGCTTGGCAGTAAGACAAAGACTATAATAAAGTATTCTGCTTTGGGAATCTCTGCTGCTTTGCTCATGGAATAGGGAGGGATTTTTTTTTCCTTGATGTGCAATTAGCTGGATTAGTTTCTTTTGCCTTGATTGTTTGAATTTTTCAGCCTTCATCTACAAAGACAGGCAGCAGACTGACAAATAATGCCCAGGGGCTTTGCTTGGATATATTCATTGGTGCTTGACTGGGATGGGATGTGTTTAAATGTGGCATTGAGTCCATCATCAGTAAATTTGCTGACAACACCAAGCTGGGGGCAAGAGTTGATCTGCTGGAGGGTAGAGAGGCTCTGCTGAGGGACCTTGACAGGCTGGACAGATGGGCAGAGTCCAAGGGCATGAGATTGAACACATCCAAGTGCCGGGTTCTGCACATTGGCCACAACAACCCCATGCAGTGCTACAGGCTGGGGTCAGAGTGGCTGGAGAGCAGCCAGGCAGAGAGGGACCTGGGGGTACTGGTCGATGGTAGGCTGAACATGAGCCTGCAGTGTGCCCAGGCAGCCAAGAGGGCCAATGGCATCCTGCCCTGCATCAGGAACAGTGTGGCCAGCAGGAGCAGGGAGGTCATTCTGCCCCTGTACACGGCACTGGTTAGGCCACACCTCGAGTACTGTGTCCAGTTCTGGGCCCCTCAGTTTAGGAAGGAGGTTGACTTGCTGGAACGTGTCCAGCGAAGGGCAACGAAGTTGGTGAGGGGCTTGGAACACAAGCCCTATGAGGAAAGACTGAGGGAGCTGGGATTGCTTAGCCTGGAGAGGAGGAGACTCAGGGGTGACCTTATTACTCTACAACTACCTGAAGGGAGGTTGTAGACAGGTGGATGTTGGTCTCTTCTCCCAGGCAGCCAGTACCAGAAGAAGAGGACACAGTCTCAAGCTTAGGCTGGATGTTAGGAAGAAGTTCTATACAGAGAGAGTGATTGCCCATTGGAATGGGCTGCCTGGGGAGGTGGTGGAGTCACCATCATTGGAGGTGTTCAGGAGGAGACTTGATGGGGTGCTTGGTGCCATGGGTTAGCTGTTTAGGTGGGTTGGATTGGTTGATGGGTTGGACATGATGATCTTGAAGGTCTCTTCCAACCTGGTTTATTCTATATAATTCTATTTAAGAGGTTTGGGTTGGAAAGGAATTCCCTGTTTATCTGACTGCATAGAAACAGGAGAGAGTGTTGCGCCCTGAATAATTTGGTGGTGTTTGCCTCCTGGGATTATCTGGGTATGCTTCACCCCTGTGGTGTTCTGGAGCCCCTCCAGGAGGGATAGAACAGTCCAGTCTTGTGCAAACACAAATGCTCTTGTTCAGGTAAAATCATGAGACTTGTTTGTGGAGTGTTCTGGCAAAAAAACATTGCTCAGTGATACACAGGAGATGAGAGAACGTGAGTGAGTAGTCCCTGCTGGCCTATCACTGGGGGATAGCCATGAAGTATGAACCTTAGGTACTTGCTTTGGCTTCTGAACAGTTGACTTCACTGGAATGGCAGAAAACTGAACTTGGATTAAAATCATTGTGTGCCAAGTCTGATGTCTCAACCAGAGCAAGTCAAATGGATTGTTTGTCATCATTTCTGCACCCAGGTACTTACCAGTTACAAATACTGGTTTCCTAACTTGTTCAGTCCACTGAATTCAGTTTTTCATAGGTTTTTGGAATGTCCTGTCTCAGGATGTTTTGCTGGCGTGTTGTTAGTCCTTTGGGTGATGCCCTGTCGATGTGTGCTGAGACCTCAGTGTCACAGAGTCAAGCTCTGTGTGGCTATTCTGCATAAGGAGGTGCCACAGGTCACTGCTGTGAGGTGGCACAGGCAGAAGAGCTGCCATTCATTTAATTAATTTCTAATTAACATCAACATTTAATTACTGATTCAGGCATTGAGAAACAAATATGGCAAACAAACTCTTAGGAAAAGCACTTTTCCTCCCCCATTCCTAGGCACAACTTCAGTCTGACACCTCTCCTGCACCCTTCACAGCCTCCAGTGCCTTTGCCTTCAAGCTCAGCCCCTGTGATGAGGTGGTGAAGGGCACAGGTTGGGGCAGAGCATCAGGATTTCTGCTTTGTTGCTCTTTGTTTCATAGCCATTTTTACTGCTCTGTCATGGGCTTACGCATGAGGCACGGTGCCTCTGAATCACAGAATCACCCAGGTTGGAAGACACCTCAAAGATCATCAAGTCCAACCTGTCACCACAGACCTCATGACTAAACCATGGCACCAAGTGCCACGTCCAATCCCCTCTTGAACACCTCCAGGGACTGTGACTCCACCACCTCCCCGGGCAGTACATTCCAATGACGAATGACTCTCTCAGTGAAGAACTTTCTCCTCACCTCCAGCCTAAACTTCCCCTGGCACAGCTTGAGACTGTGTCCTCTTGTTCTGCTGCTGGTTGCCTGGGAGAAGAGACCAACCCCTTCCTGGCTACAACCTCCCTTCAGGTAGTTGGAGAGAGCAAGAAGGTCTCTTCTAAGCCTCCCCTCCCAGCTCCCTCAGCCTCTCCTCACAGGGCTTGTGCTTGAGGACTCTCCCCAGCCTTGTTGCCCTTCTCTGGACATGTTCAAGTGTCTCAATATCCTTCTTAAATTGAGGGGCCCAGAACTGGACACAGTACTCAAGGTGTGGCCTAACCAGTGCTGAGTACAGGGGCACAATGACTTCCCTTCTCCTGCTGGCCACACTGTTCTTTATGCATGCCAGGATGCCATTTCCTTGGCCATCTGGGCCTGCTGGAATGTCCCTTCTCCAGCACAGGCTGACCTGTTGGTGCAAGAAGATAATTATTCTGACACAAAACACCTCCTTCCACGGATGCTTCTCTAGCTATGTGCCCAGCATCCCCTTCCCCATGTCTCTTCCTGTATCTTCTTTAGGGTGACCTCATAGGCACCTTTGTGCCTCCTGCCTCTGGCAGCTGCCACCCTTGCTTAAACTTGTTCACACAGAGATACCCTCTGCCTCTTGGCTGGGTTGATGTTTCCAGGTGCAGCCAGTAGCTGCTGAGCTATCTGTGAGCAGCCTCCCCACACAGGCCACCCCTGCAGCCCCTGCTCCCAGAACCCTGCCAGTTATCCCAAGGCAGAATTTAAGTTAGTTTCTCTCAGAGAAAGGAAAATTCTCTCAAAACACCTTGGTGATACTGCAGTTAACTGGGGTTATACAGTCTGGCCAGTTACTGGGAGGTGCAGGTCTGGGCTGTGGGAGCATCATACACTGCAGCTCTAAGCCCAGTGACCTTCAGCTATACCACACTTGAGTTTCCTGATGGGATCTGCAACGTTGCCACTGAAAGATGACATCTTTGTCCCCTTTCATTGCCCCACAAGAGACTCACCTGTGGCTTACCATTTAGGTGATTGCTGAGGAGCTGTCTGGCAACGACGACTACGTCGAACTTTCCTTCAGTGCGCGGAAGCTGGATGACAAGGTGAGCTGGATGGGAACCTCATGGAAAGACAGGAGAATGCCTGCACAGATGGTTTGATGAGATTCTCCCTGACAGATATTTTTTGCCTTGTATTGTTAAACACATCAGAGGTTTCAGATGAATGTTTGCAACAAGGATTTCTTCAATTAAAAGAAACCCTCAAGAGACTCTAATTAAACCAAGACGAGTTAATTATGCTATAACCATGACAATTTAATTATTTAAAATGCCACCAATCAGAAGTGCTTAGGGAAGTGAACTTTCTGTAAGCAGTCAAAGATGTTGTAGCCAAAGTGTTTTAAAATGAAGCTATAAAAGTGCATAATGACTGAGCCGTGATACACATTCTGTTCAACTTAAATGTAGCTTGAATGGGAGAAAAAGACTGCTGCATATTTGTTCAGTATTTTCCCTCTTTAGTAAGAAAGCTCTCCTCTGACTCCAGCACTACTCTTCATTGTGAGGGTTACCTCTTTTTTGGAAACAACCATTGATATTTAGCAATATTTAGTTGACAAGCACCTTGAGCAACACACAGCCCAAAAAATGCAGATCATATAATCCTAGAATTACACCAAGCTGTGTGGTGCAGCAGACATGCTGGAGGGAAGGGAGGCCATCCAGAGGGACCTTCACGGGCTGGAGAGGTGGGCACAAGCCAACCTCATGAGGTTCAACAAGACCAAGTGCAGGGTCCTGCATCTGGGTCGAGGCAATCCCAGGCACAAATCCAGGCTGGGCAGTAACTGGAAAGCAGCCCTGAGGAGAGAGACTTGGGGGTGCTGGTGGACGAGAAGCTCAACATGAGCTCTCAGTGTGCACTTGCAGCCCAGAAAGCCAATCAGATCCTGGGCTGCATCAGGAGAAGTGTGGCCAGCAGGGCAAGGGAGGTGATTCTCCCCCTCTACTCAGCTCTGGTGAGACCCCACCTGGGTACACCTGACTGATACTATGATACTGATACTATGATGGAATTATCAGGGTTGGAAGGGACCTCAAGGATCATCTAGTTCCAACTCCCCTGCCACGGGCACGGACTCCTCACACTAGATCAGGTCGCCCAGAGCCACATCCAGCCTGGCCTTAAAAACCTCCAGGGATGGGGCTTCTACCACCTCCCCAGGCAAACTGTTCCAGTGTCTCACCACCCTCATGGGGAAGAACTTCTTCCTAACATCCAATCTCAATCTATCCATTTCTATTTTTGTTCCATTCCCCCCAGTCCTATCACTACCTGACTCCCTAAAAAGTCCTTCCCCAGCTTTCTTGTAGCCCCCTTCAGATACTGGAAGGCCACAGTAAGGTCTCCTTAGAGCCTTCTCTTCTCCAGACTGAACAGCCTCAACTCCCTCAGTCTGCCCTCATAGCAGAGGAGCTCCAGCCCTCTGCTCATCCTTGTGGCCCTTCTCTGGACACATTCCAGCACCTCCAGATCCTTCCTGTAATAGAGGCTCCAGAACTGGATGCAGTACTCCAAGTGGGGTCTCACCAGAGCTGAGTAGAGGGGGAGAATCACCTCCCTTGACCTGCTGGCTGCGCTTCTCTTGATGCAGCCCAGGATGCAATTGGCTTTCTGGGCTGCAAGTGCACACTGGTGGCTCATGTTGAGCCTCTCATCCACCAGCACCCCCAGGTCCTTTTCTTCAGGACAGTTCTCAAGCCAGTCCCTGCCCAGCCTATACTGGTGCTTGGGATTGCCCCGACCCAGATGCAGGACCTTGCCCTTGGTCTTGTTGAACCTCAAGACCAAGTGCAAGATGAGTACTCAAAAGGCACACTCTTTGTTATTTCAGTGGCATAGCAGCCATACTTACTTGAGGTAATCTAGGCAGTATCTCTGTAATTAATAGATGTCATAAGACTGTGGTGCTTTTTAGATGATGGGCTTTGCATTAATTGAAAATATGCCATATTATCCTTTCTTATGGATGAAGCTGCTTCCAATTAGAGACATGGTAACACCATACTCAGGTTTATGGTTCTCATGCTCCAAGCCTGTGCTTGTAACCATTTGATGCAAGTAACTTACAATCAAATCAGTAAGAGTACTTTTGGGGCCATATATCAGATTTTCAAGATCAGGCCATAACCAATGAGTGATACTTTTGGATGGAACTGCCAGAAGAACTCAGGCAAGCAGAAAATACACAGAAAGATTAATAGAACTGGAGTTTATTTAGAACCTGCAGGTAAACAACATCACTCTGCTCATGCTCATTAACAATCATAAATGATCAGGACCTCATCTGAAAGGAATGATGAAAGATGAATCTGAAAGATGAACAGCTGATTGTTATAGAATTGCTGGAGTCCCAGTGCCCAAATTGTGATTTAACACCCTTCCTTCAGGCAGACATCCTTAGATTTCCAAGAATGTGCACAAGTCTCTTCCTGCTCTGCATGCTGTCACATCTACAAAATAAAGGGCATGTACAACATGATGAGACTCCACTTGCTCATTCATTTCCCACAGCTGTAAATTCTAATCTGGTGTGAGTATTAGGATTGATTGTGGCTCTTGTTGGCATGAATTAAAAGGATGCTGGCAGAGTATGCTGCTGAGCCAGGTCAGAGTTATCTGGGCAGCAGCTGTGGAGAGTTGACTGAAACACTCAGTGGGGATAAGTTGAGGAGAAACCTTCTGAAATATATGAAGAATATTTCATTCTTGCCATGCTGCCATGCCCATCACGGTGGGCTTCATCTAACGAAGCACTCCTGGGTGACGCAGTGTGCAACTCAAGCAATGACTCACCACGTTTTATCTGAACCAAAACTCCTGCCTTCTGCTGATGAAAATCTCTGGAAGCCTATTACAGCTGGAAGAAGTCTATTTTCATTTTTTCCAGGCAGAGACATGGCTCTAAACCTGACTGAACCTTGGCTTTCCTCATTTATAAGAAAAGGTTATGGCTTTGGGTATGGCTTATGATGAACTTTGACAGTAGTAGCTGCAAGGCACCATCAGTAATTATTGTCATTAAAGTTTGAAATTGCTGAAATTGCTGTCATGGGTTAACCCATTGGTTCACTTCAACCTGTTACAATTGCATGGTTCAGCCATTGGTGGCAAAGCATGAGTGCTCTGAGGCCACAGAAAGGTCCCAAAGAGCCATCAAAGAGTTGAGAAGAGCCCATCTTGTAAAGTCCTAAGCCTCTCCCTGTTCAAAGACCTGATGGAGGTGTAACAGAGAATGAGACAGAGAGGTGGAACTGTCCTTGGAGTCTCCTGAAAGACAGAGGAAGCCTGAGGAAACATTGCTGATGCCTGGGTAAAGCCAGAGGTTCTTGCACTAGCATCTCTTGCAGGTGGCAGAATAGGAGTCTCACAACTTGGGGTAAAGGAATGAATGGTGCAGGGTTTGGATGTGCTTTAAGGATAAAATCATAGAATCATAGGATTGTCAGGGTTAGAAGGGACCTCAAGGATCATCTAGTTCCAACCCCTCTGCCATGGGCAGGGACACCTCACACTAGATCAGATTGCTCAGAGCCCCATCCATCCTGACCTTAAAAACCTCCAAGGATGGGACCTCCACTGCCTCCCTGGGCAACCTGTTCCAGTGATTCTTCCCACATGTTACCATCAGTGGTATTTTGAATGGACAAGAGTTTCCTTCCTCCACCCTTGAAGATGATCTACACTGTGATCCTTAAACACATGCATTTCCCTCTCTCTGAGGAGCAGGATGGCAACCTGCCCTTTCTGGCAAAGGGAACAACAACAGTTCTTGGTGTGATTTAACAGGCAGGGCATGTTTGTTTGTTTGGGTGTTGGTTTTTTTAACTCCCTCTGTATGCAATTGCAGGAGTTTTAGAAGCCACAAAACAGGTAAAACACCTGCTCAGCTTTTCCTGGAACATTCAGCAGGAGATGGGGAGGAAGTCAGAGGTGTGAAAGTTTCCTGTAGTTAACTGACTTTGCAGAGACAAAGGCTATGTCTTTCATTGCAGGGCTTTCTTTGGAAGGCATCACTGCATTTCTGTGTGGGGTTGAAGGCCAGCCAGCTCAGATGGCTCCTATTTGTTTCAAGAGATCCACTGAGAACACTTTGCAGTGGAACAATAACTTTTGGGAAGGTTCTGCTGCATTAAAGGCTGTTACAATTACCATAACAAGCAGCTACAGTTTTATGAGAGCTGTAACAAATTAATGAGCTCTGAGGCAGGCAAACTGCTCTTCCTCTTCGCAGAGAAGCAGTTGCAATTGCTTGGGAAAGGTTCCCCAGCAGGTGTCTGCAAAAGGCAAGTGAGTACTGCTTTGCTTAGGTGTTTTCCTGGCATTAAACTACTACTCAAAAATCCTTAAATGCTTTGTCTGGTTGCCAGAGATTTTCTAAATCATTGTGTCTTTGGGTTACTTCAGTCCTTTTCTGAGGGAACATTGGCCTGACCCTCAAACCTGAGTCTTACAAAGTGCCATGCTCTGAAAATCAATATACTAAAGATTTGTCAAAGGAACTGCTCAGGAGTGGTGCATTATGGCAGCAGCAAATGCATCACATTAGTGCAGGTTTGTGTGGGAGTGCTCAGGTCTCTTGGCTGGATGCACGTCGGAGGAATGTGCTGTGCATTGCAGTGGGTTTGTGACCCTCAGTGTATGTCACAGGCTTGCTTGTGCTTAGAGACATCGAGCAACTTCCTGCACTCCCCTGGTCTGTCTGTCTGTCACCTTAACATGGACCATGTTATCACATCCTAAGGGGCCTTGCTTCTCCAACCTTCTCTAGTCCATCTCCCTGGTACTTACTCACTGTCATGGTGTCCTGGCCATTTTACTTTTGATCTGAGAGGGTGGGCAAGGAGTGTGAAATTCAACCCATTGTAGAATACACCTCAGGGGCCTCATTTGACCCAAAACTGATGTCAAAAGACCAAACAGGTATGGAGACAGAAAGAAACAAGCTAGGTGGGTAAAGGATCTAATGCTGAGGAATGTGGACTGGATGTAAGAAGGGAAATGGCTGTAAAGTGACATTTCACAGTTCTGCTGCTCTGATTGAGCAGTAAAACTGAGAACAACAGCAGTGCCTTGGAAATCCTTGTGGAACAAGGAGAAGAGTGAAATATTGCTGAGGGACACCGAGTGGCCTCACTAAACCCAGGCTGGATCTCATTTTTCATTGACAGGCAGGCAGTAGTGCACTGTTCCTGAAAAGCCTGAAGAAAAAGAAGTCTCAGGAGTAACCTGTCCTGTGTTTTATTTCAGGATTTTTTCAGCAAATCTGATCCTTTTCTGGAGATCTTCCGGATGAATGATGATGCAACCCAACAACTTGTTCACAGGACTGAGGTATGGACAGGGTTGGATTTCTTCATAGAAAGGGTGATTGGCCATTGGAATGTGCTGCCCGGGGAGGTGGTGGAGTCACCATCACTGGAGGTGTTTAAGAAGAGACTGGATGGGGTGCTTGGTGCCATGGTTTAGTTGATTAGATGGTGTTGGGTGATAGGTTGGACTGGATGATCTCAAAGTATCTTTTCCAACCTGGTTTATTCTACTCTACTCTACTCTACTCTTACTCTACTCTACTCCACATTCCAAGGATACAGGTGGGCTGTCAGGAGGAACACTTCTGTCTTTTATGTAACTGTTGACCAATGGTTATTGGGTCTTGACTTATGCACATGAGGGTAAGGGAGAAATGTTAGTGATGACACTGAAACCAAAGCTCCACATTTAATTCAAGTGCAGGTTTGTAGGTCAGGAGCTGCACCTGTTATAGTTAGCCCAACCCATGCTGCAGGCAGCGGCATATTTTCCCATTGAAAATGGTGCAACTTCTGCACCTCCTTCCAGGCTGCTGGTGCTAAAGAGATTTGTGATCTGGGCACTTTGCATTTGTTGCCTCTGTCCTGGTATCATTCCTTCTACCATGTCATGACTGACACTCTTAAAAAGCAGCATTTGGGAGTACAGATACTTGGGATCATGAGCCTATCTCTTATGGATCCTGTAAAGCCTTCTGATAAGGCAGACAGTGTGTCTGTAAATGGATGCTGCCCATCCCCATTGCCCACTCCTGCAGCTCCTCCATGGCTTCCAGTTCAGAGGTGGATCTGGCAGCCTTGACCTTGAGCATTAGCATTCCGAGGCACGGCAGTGCTGGAGCAGTCTCTGCAGTGTGATCTGTGTGTGGCTTTCCGCCCCCTTCTGGGGCTTTCCAGGGGAGGAGTGTTGCAGCCTGAGGGTTGCTTAAAGGCACATGTACCACGTGTGTTGTTTTGCAAACCTCCGCTGAGCTCTGCTTTCTCTTGCTGCCGAGCATACTGTGCTGAAGAATGTGGCTGTCAGTATTCTCTTTAGAGATCGGCAAAAGTTCAGGATTCCCTTCCTTTCTTTTCACTCATAGGTTGTGATGAATAACTTGAATCCAGCATGGAAGACCTTTAAAGTGTCTGTAAATTCCCTGTGCAGTGGAGACCAGGACCGCAGGCTGAAGGTCAGAAGTCATTCCTCCTTTCTGAAGAGTTTTACTTGGAGAAAGCAAAACTTTGTGTCTCTTTTTCAATTGAAGATTCATACTATTCTGCACTGCCATCAGGTCTGATGGAAAAGGTGCTCATACAGCTGCTTTATGAGTACCACAATCAAATGAAGGGGGCAAAGCAGTGGTAATCCACTGTAATCAGTGGCTTGTGAGCTACACCTCTTACAGTAACTTTCAGAACACGATGGGGCTGCTTTTGCCAGTCAGTTGGATAATGTGAAGCCAGCATCACTGAACTGTGGGAAGTGCACTCAAGGCAAGTGGCAGCCCTGTCACTGTTGTAACTACTGTCTCCTTACTTTATGTCAGGAGCCCCTCTATAAAAGAAGCACTGAATTAGGGAGTAGAAAGACATGTGTGTGGTGGGTTGAGATTACCCCCCAACTAATTTGAGAGAATTAACCCCCAAAATAAAATTGCCAGACTAGCTCAGTTTGTGATGGAAACAGAGCAAATAGAGCCAAACCTTCCATGCTATGACAATGCTTAGGCAATGTGCTTTCTGTACCAAGACCTTTATAAACAGCAATGCAATAGCCTTTCCAGTGGGAGTAATCACAGGCCATGATTTTCTATGCTTTTGTGGTAGATCATTTTTAACAAGGTCTTCCTGAGAGCTTTGCACTTGCTGAAATTAATGATCTGTGCAGTGCCTCTTCCTTGATACCATTATATGACGTGGTCCTTGCTTGGAGTGTTAACAGAAGGAGCTCTGCAGCCTAGCAGAAAGGTTTTGATATTCTGCTGGATGGGAATATTTTACAATATATTTATTTTTAAAATGAAATGAAAACATCATAATAATAATTTAGTGATCTGTTCCCCAAGGTCTGTTAAGGCATTTTGTGAGGTGGAAGGTTGGGTCTCTCTCAAACAGTTGTAACTGCTTTCTCCTGACTTCTCCAAGCTGGTGAATCTTCCCTGCTAAAGGATGGATCATCAGGGAGGAAAAAGGTTTCTGAAAGGTCTGTGTAAGTGTATTGGCTGCCTCATTGTGAGTTAAGAAAAGGCAAACAGCAGTGGTGATTTGGGTACTGTCTGGGATGTTACGGCAGTGTTCTCTAGATCAGTAAGCTTCCAGTGACCTATAGTACCACAGCTCTGCTTGTACAGGTGGATTACAAACTGTGATGCTTCTGCAAGCCCTCGACATCTCTGAAAGCCAGTGGTGAAAGTAACTGAGCAGAACCTGTGGAGAAGGGTGAGCAGAGCTGGAGATATGAGCAGTAATACATTCAGACAAATCCATTAGTGCTTTTCTTCTTGCCCACTTTAGCTATGATAGCCTGCCTGAAGCACTAATGTGGAAAGACATGGTTCATGGCCACCAACAATAATTTGTGCAGGACTTCAGACAGCATATGGCAGAGAGGGTAATTCAGCCAGTGTCGAATGATGATTAGAAAAGCATGGGATGAAGGATTTCACACTGTTCTGGAAGAGAAGGCTCATTGGGTTTGCTGTTCACTGTGGGCTTTTAATTCCACACAGAAGGAATCACAGTGTGGGGGAGGCTTGCTGATTATGTACCTGACTGAGTGATTTCAGGCTTTCCTGGTGGACTCTGCTCTTTTGCCTTTCCCCTTTCAATTTATTCACAAAATGAATGCCAGTGGAGCCAGTCACCCCTTGCCTGCTTCCTCTGATGTTATTTCAGAGGCATTTGCATGTGGGGTCCTCCTTGTGGAAACTCTTCAGCACAAGAAAGGGGAACTCAGCCTTTAGGTGTGTTTAATGTGAATCAAAAGATGTCTTCAAATGACCTTTTCAGTAAGTCAGTTCTTTTTCATTAGGCTGGGACATTTTCCTGGAATCTTGAGAATAATTGCCTCTCCCTTGAAGGGTGCAGATCCTGCTTTACAGTGCTGATTCATTAGTGATTTGAAGGATCTTATCCTGTTGTGGGGAAGCTCCTGTAAAACTGACTCCACAGATGATAATTTTAGGTAACAGAAAGTTCCTTCTTGCTGGGCAAAAGAAACATAAAACAATTAAGCTTACATAGTGGGATGTGGCATGTAGTTAACAAGCTAACAGAAATATTTGTACAAGTGCTTACTGCCTAACCAGAGCAGGAGTTTTGAACCAGCGTGCTGGGAGGCTGCCATGTGATTTTGAGGATCATTACCAAATTAAATGGCACACTGTAAAAGCCAGGTTCTGAAACCTCCTTACACAAATGCCATTGGACTTATCCAGTAAATGATTCATTAGAAAACTGCAACTCTGAAATGTTCCTCTTGCTTTCTTTCCCCTCTTCCCGTTGTTCTCTCTCCATGCCAATGGTTGGAGACACTGCACCCATGATTAACAGCTCAAGTGCCTGGCTTCAGAAGATCTTCAGTGGTTGTGGGCAATTTGTTGCAGTTCCTTGCTCTGTTTTGTCAGTTTGAGTTAGTGTGGAGTTGATTCACTTTGTAACATGGAGTGTCCTGAATGCATTAATGGCAGCAGCATGTTTGGAACCCTGATTTACCTGAGCATGTCAAGGACTGATCTGATCAATCCTCATAAACTCTGTGCAGGGCAGCTGCAAGATTTCAGCACCTGACAGATCCCTTGTTCTCTCTCCCTTTGCCTTGGCTGTACTCTTGTAGTTGAAGAAGTTAGGGAAGAAAATACCAGATTGCAGTGAAGATGCAGGAGACAGAAATAGACTCAAGGAATGAGCTTGATCCTGGTTTTGTTAGAGTCAAGGGAACTCCTTCTGATGACTTTCGTAAGCGCCACTTTATTCTCTGTTATTGTAACTGCTGGATAGATAGCAAATTAATTTTTGTCTTAATTAATCTAGCTTTGGGTTAATTGATGTTTGTGAAGTGCCTCGAAGATGAAAGAGCTATCTGAATGACAAGTGTTGCCACAACAATTAGGGGTGCAAGTGGTTTTCACAAGGGAGAGAGCATCTGATATATTGAGATTAAAAAGAGAAGAGTTGATTTTCACATCTCCCAGGGTCTGGGCTGCTGGTGAAGGTGGCAGCAGAAGGCTGAAGAGCTTCTACGTGTGAATAAAATGGACAGGATAGGGAGAGACAGGAGTCTTGTTCCCATCCACTGAGTGACTCTAACAGGTTGAACTTCAGTGTTCACCCTCTAAAAGGAGGTTTTTGCTTCTTGGAGCCCCTGGTTTCATGAGCCTTGGGGCAGAAAGGAAGAAACTTTGTCCTGACATTGCTGAGCATCCATTATGTGAAACAAGGGCAAGGAGAGGACAAGAAGCAAGCAGAAATGTCATGTGTGTGTTTGTTTGGCTGGATTAGGGGATCCAGGGAGTGTTTTTTCTGTTTCTCTTTTGCAAATAACAGAGGATTGCCTCCAGATAATTGGCACTTTGCTTTTTGGTGAGCTTACTGTCATGGTGGCTTCATCTCCAGACAAATAAATGCAGCCTTCCACAGCTTTGCCGTGCAATTCATCAGCTCAAGAAATGTTTTGAAGAGCTCTCTCTTGCCTCTCCTGAGCAGTCTGTGAGTTTTAGTCTCCTGAAATGAAACAGAGGTTCCTGTGAGTGCTGCTGCCTATAACCTAAACCAGAGGTGTCTGGGCTCTCCAGGGGGCAATAACTAAGTACCGAGTACTAAGTACTATCCCTGAGACCATGGGAAACCAGACCAAGCCAAGCCCTTGCAGCGAGGATCAGTTCCACAGTGGTGGACAGAGGGGATGCTGATGAGTTAACCTCGACATCCTTCCTGGCTTTCAGGTTGCAGTGTGGATAGTGCACTGAACACCCCACAGTGTTAGCTGCAGAGCTGCTTAGGGTAGAAGTTTAGAGACCAGTGCTTCCTTTTTGAGTTACAAGAATGAAGTGAAGCTCTGCTTTCACTAAACCAGATCAGGATTAAGGCTTAGCTGTAACCTTGTAAAGAAGCTGAATGCTGTAGGGAGAGAACTTTAAAGTGTCACCTATCTTAAAGCAGATCTGTCAGTCTCATAGCCCTGTGTCTACAGGACACATTGCTGTGTGACTTACAGTATCTCCTGATATTAAAAATGGGAGAAAATGGAAGTGTAACCAGTTTTTCATATTCTTTTTTTTCATGCCTTTCAGCTGAGACTGGAAAGAATAGTGAAGGCAATTTCCAGACAATCTCATTTCAGGCTCTCATAAAGTAGCAAAGCCTTGCATTGGCTGACACGTAAGCAGCTTATAAAGAGCCTTGGTTGCTTCACAGATGCCTTTTTTACTGTGTAAATTGAAAATCACACACTCATGGAAATCCTCCTGTTGTTGTTAAACCTTGTAATAAATGTATTCTCTGCTAGGAGCAATATATTTGTGCTATTTAAATAGAAAGCTCACCTTAAAATCCTACCAATAAATGGTACCTTTATAGTTTCTATACTCACGTGCTACACACGGTGGGTACACGCTGCAGATAATTGAATATGTGTGTTTTAAATGGCAGCATCCCCAGGGAGTGCAGCAGAATCAGATTTATGGCAAAACAAGGGGTTTGTTTAAAAAAAAAAAAAATAATATAGGAAATAGCTTCAGGGACCTGATGGTAAATTAATGATTGTGAAATCCTGGGCAGCATGAGAGCAGAAATAACTTTAAGTGTGTCTAGACTTTAAAGGTTTTCAAAGATGTCTCAGTACAGAGGGGTCACTTGGAAAGTGTGAAGGTTCTGGCAACCAGCACCAGAACAAGGGGACACAGTCTCAAGCTGCGCCAGGGGAGGTTCAGACTCGAGGTGAGGAGGAAGTTCTTCACCGAGCGAGTCATTCCTCATTGGAACGGGTTGCCCAGGGAGGTGGTTGAGTCATCGACCCTGGAGGCGTTCAAGGGGAGATTGAACGTGGCACTTGGTGCCATGGTCTAGTCATGGGGTCTGTGTTGATAGGTTGGACTCGATGATCCTCGAGGTCCTTTCCAACCTAAGTGATACTGTGATACTGTAATATGTATTTAGCCCTCCTGTACACACTCATCTCACCTACCACACATACCCTTAAGAGAATTTAGATCTCTCTTGGCCAGACCCCTGTTTCCTCCCAGCTGGGTGGCATGGCTCCTTCACTACAGCATCCTGGCAAGGTGAGTAGTAAATGGATGATTTGAGTTGAGGTGTGTCTGGTTTGCTGTGTGCAAACTCACAGAGAAGCCAGGCTGGTCCCGTACAGCTCTGCAGGAGCTGCAGTAGAGCTTGGGGAACTCTGTGTTCCTTCTAGCACTCACCCTGATGGCTCATGCCCAGCCATGTGCTGCCTTTCTTTCTTGTATATAGATTTTCCAGGAAAGTGCTCTCCTTCAGCAGAATACCTGTTTGATATCATCTATTTCTGGTTTGCAGTGAATCCATTTCTAGTTGCAAGCAAAGCATCTGAAAAGCTGACGACTGTCTGTCTGGAAAGCAAGGCTTCTTTTGCAGGCTAATTAAGGAGACAACTCACATTAGGCACAATTCTGCTTGTAGACAGACAGGAGTGTTTCAGACTCCTGCTCTTCAAAATATGAAAAAAAAAATACTTTGTCAGAGTTGTGCCACAAATGAGTCTTTGACTCCTGAGCCAGATAAAATGTGGGAGGAAAAGATTTGCCTATTGTCAGCTTCCCAGGGTGTTTTCTTCATAATACTACAACCAACCATTCATGGATACAAGATAATCTGAAGGGGAAAAAATGCTGCTGCAGACTGGTGGTAGATGTTATTAATAAGTGAGGTGTGTTGATGCAAGTAGTGCTGAAGGTTAGCACTGAACTTGCTGCTGTCACTAAGGAGGAAGGAGCAGAGGATCTGGAAAGAGTCAGGATCCAGCCATGGACACTTCCTCTTGCAGTTGGCTTGGACATGGTAAGGAAACCTTCCCACCCTCTTTCAAGTGTGGATCTCCCTGCTATGCTTCAGCCCTTCCTCTGTCCCTTGTCCCTCTTCTGGGAGTCCTGACATGTGGAAGGAACTGGCTGAGGTGAGGGGAGCAGAAGCATGGCCTGGCTCTAGCCATTCCTTGTGCCATGCTGGGCTTAAGGAATTTGCTTGTGTTACAGCCTGTGAGCCCTGGAGAGGACAGGGGTAAAGCAGAGTGGATGGGTCAGAGCTGGGCAGCAGGATGTGCCCTGTGTGGCTGAAACTGAGGTTGTGATAACAGCAGCTCCCAGTGGTACTGTGGACGTTCATGAGTGTGTTATGTCCTGTCCCTGACACGTTGCCTTCTGCTACACCGAAGCTGTGTCAGCAGCGTGAGGTGATGGCGTTCCTTGTCAGGATGCAGCTTGTGCTTCTCCAGGCAGACTTATGCAGATGGAAAGCTTGCAGAAAATAATTCAAAATCACTAACTCGTCATTTTAATCATCTCCTGCACATTTCAAAAGTTAGAATGGTGATTTTAGTAGCCTAGATTTGTTGATTCACAGCACTTGAACCCTGCATCTCCTTAAGAGCTTTAAAGCCTCACTACTGCATGGCTTTAAGGTGACCCTGCAGAAGTAAAATACAGAATCCTGGCACTTTCATTGACTGCTCTCACAGGCCAACCTGCTCTCCTTTCCTGGCTGTTCAGAGCATGAAGCATCTACTTGTGAAGCTGTTGACATTTGAGTTATTTGCCTCAGCCTTTATTGATACAGAAACGGGCCCTGATCTGTCTCACACAGCTCTTAGGGCCGATTTCTTTGGCTGCTTGTTTCCTGCCTTCCTGCTGAAAGCAGCAGATCGTTCCCATTACCACCACTGTATTGCTGTCATTGCTACGTGCACAGGGACAGGCTTTCCACCAAGGTTAAGGTCAAGCTCAGTGATAGGACAGATATTTAGAGGTGCTTAGGAGGTGAAGGTGAAGTTTGGGTGAGAGGAATGAGTCAGAGAAAGAGTCTGTTTTTGGGCTTGTGTTGGCGAGCAGTCTATAGGCAAATAACAGAGGTTTTCTGTAAAGCTAAGTGTTCTCTCTGCAGGATATTAACTTTAAGCACTCTTTCATTCTAAAGGCATGCAGAGGTTTGCCTGTGGTTAATATTAATAAAAACACCATAATTTTGTCTTTCAAGGAGTACAGCATTAGCAAGGCTGGCACTGGAATCAGTTCCATCTGTGATGCTCAGGATGGAGGAAGCATGTCTGCTAATTGAAGCTGCAGAAAGAGTGATCCTTCACAACCCCAGTGAATTCTGCAAAACACAGCCCTGGGTTTAGTGCTGAAAGCTTCCCTGATTGGTTTGGGAAGAATGAAAAGATGCACATTTTGGCAGTGCTATTGTGTTGCTGGTTGCCAAGGCAAATCCTCTTCTCTCGCTGGCCATATTTTATCTGTCCGTCAACATGTGCTGCTTACAGGATGCCCATTGCTACAATATCTCAGCACTGGTCCATTTTACTCATCAGAAACATCCAGAATTATTGGTCTTTTTTTCAAATCTATTGTCCTGCATCTTTTAGGGAAGTTTGCCCAGAATCCAGTGATGGCAGGAGCCTTTGGTGGCTTACGAATGTGTATTTCCACTCGATGTGCTGGAGACAGGAGTCTGTGTAATTCTGCACAAGTGCTACAAGAGCAGCTGGTGAACAGCCTGCATGTGCAACACAGTGCTGGGCTTCAGAAAAGCCTTGTGCTTGCTCTCTTTTTCACCCAGTCCTCTGCTTGCACTGTGCTTATGCTTGACCACCTCTCATACCCATCATAAATACAAAGGGCCAAACAAAGCTTGTTAGGATTTTCATCCCAGGTTTTTCCCCCAAACCCTCCAGCTTAGTTCAGCTGAAACAGTTTGAGTCTGACAGTCCTGCCAGACTATTCAGCGAAAGAAATCCCCTCCAAGACAAGGTGTGTTTATTCTTTGCTTCTCAAGACAACACTTTATAGATGGATTTTCTTCTCTTGAAATTTCAAAGCTGGGAATCAAAGGCCTGTTCCTGTTTCTGGTTCAAACAGAGCAAGTTTGTGAACCGTGCTTTTGGACAGCATTTCACAGACTTCAGCTCTTGCTCAGGGAGGCTGGGTGCTGGCAAGCTCAGAGGGACATTGCTGGGGTCAGGCAGCACACAGGCATCATCTGTGCCGTTCAGGTGTGGGATTTAAGCCCCCCATGGCTTGTATAAAAGCATGTTTCAGAGCAATACACTTCAGACAGAAAAGAGCTGCGCTTGCCAGCTGTCATCTATGAGAAGCAACCACTGAGTACTCGTTTTCATTTCCTACTTGGGATGTTTGGTAAATGAAGTACCCTGAGAGTATTCTGAGAATCTTAAAATACCCTGTAAGCTTGGAACAGCTCTTGAGAAGTTCCCCTGCCTCTGTGATTAAACACTCCTTTCATCTCCACCAGAGAGTGTTATTAACATGAGTGTTACAGCACTGCAAGGAGCAACTGCCACCTCTTCTGTTCACTGTCACTTCTTACGCTGGAGAAACATAACTGTGTTTGAGCATGAAGGCTTTTAGTCAATGGACATGAACGAAGCAGTGTTTCTTTTGAAATTAGTTGTGCTTGGAGTTTATAAAAGCAGCTTGATGCATGACTTTTATATTCCACTTTGATTTCTTAAAAGATGAACAAGCTGCTTAAAACTGCTCCTCCTTGAGAATCAATTTTTCATGTGGTGTTGCCATGATAGTTAATAATTCCTTAGTTCCTTTTCCTCTGCTAGACCTCAGTGATTTTAGCTATTATAAAGAGGTAGCTGGAAAAGTCCTATCAGCTTGTTTTCTGTCTTTCCTTTCTGCTCCAGTTAAAAGGTATTGCTCTGAAATAAAATGGTCACTACCTTGCTTTCACCTTTCTTTCTAGCTTATGACCCATCTCCAGTGCATTGCTGTTAATAAGTTAACTGCTGATTGATAATCATTCATTTCTTGTAGATGTGTGTTATACTTAAGAACCCTAGAGAACTCAGGAATGTCTCAGTGTGTTTGGTTTGTAACAGCAAATGTGCAGAGTTATTCTGAGCCCAGCAGTAGGCAGTTTAGTATCAGTCAGTTTCTTTGCTCATGCTGTCAAGTTCAGTTCTGCTGAGTCCAAAGGGGTTTCCTGCCTTGTTTTGGGCTTTCCAGTGCTTCTTAGCCCAGCTTCTCTTCTGTTATCCCTTCTTATCTCACAGGCACAGAAATGTCTGCCAGGGACAGCTCTGTGGGACTCCTTTTTTCCAGGGCTTTTTTTGAGAGGTGATGTAAATCTCCTTTACGTTCAGAGTCTCCGATGCTTCAAAGGGATTCCCAGAAAGGATCTTAATTGTTTTGTATGTTTCTCCATTGCTGGCTCTCACATCTCAGTTCCTGAGGGACAGGTGAATCCCAGTCTGAAGAATTATTTGATTTTAGTATCTACATCTGACATTCATCCTACATTGCCTTGAATTTTGTACTAAACCTACTACAGAGCAAATCCAAGTCTGAGCATTGCTGCTTGGTTGCTTTTTCTCTCCACTGACTCCTGAAGGAGGATAAGCACAAATCATAGAATCATAGATTTGTTAGGGTTGGAAGGGACCTCATGGATCATCCAGTTCCAGCCCCTGTGCCATGGACAGGGACACCTCACACTATAGCAGGTTGCCCAGAGCCACATCCAGCCTGGCCTTAAAAACCTCCAGGGATGGGGCCCAAAAGGATGATATAGCTGCCACCACAGCTAGCCAACATCATATCAGGACTTCCAAAGCTGGTTTTTTCCTACACATTTTATTAATGCCCCATTCAGAGCTCCTTATATATTTGATTATCTCCACCATATTAATGGCAGAAATAAAGCCTAGCAGTGAAGTGACTTCAGTCAAAAGGCTTTCTGAGGTGTTCTTTAGGCGTGGGTCTGTACTGAGTCACTGGATAACAGACCCCCCCTAAGCTTCAGGAGGCATCCCCTGGAAGAAACAAGACTAATTACAGGCCTTCTGATGGTAGTTTAGATCTAGATACCATGGGTGAATACAGAATTACAGAATTAGCATGGAAAGGACATTGCCATCGTGAATTCGAATGACCTCGTTAGCAGCCTTTCTCTTACATGAATATGGAGAAGCAGAGAATAAATAGGAAACCTGGTTTCATCTTCCTAAAGGTAGAAGTAAACTGAATTCAGGTGTCTGGAGCCTGAAATACACTGAAAATCTTTGGCTGGGGTATAAAAAACTACCACCTATTCCTGTGCACCTAACCTGAGGCAGTCCAGGAAGATGAGGCTTTTCAAAGGGGTGTCTTCTCAGCACCTTCTGAAGGGCAACCTCTGAATAAGGGCAACAAGGCTGGGGAGAGGGCTTGAGCACAAGCCCTATGAGGAGAGGCTGAGGGAGCTGGGGTTGTTTAGCCTGGAGAAGAGGAGGCTCAGGAGTGACCTCATTGCTCTCTACAACTACCTGAAAGGTGGTTGTAGCCAGGAAGGGGTTGGCCTCTTCTCTCACGCAACCCGCACCAGAACAAGAGGACACAGTCTCAAGCTGCGCCAGGGGAGGTGAGGAGGAAGTTCTTCACCGAGCGAGTCATTCGTCATTGGAACGGGTTGCCCGGGGAGGTGGTGGAGTCATCGACCCTGGAGGCGTTCAAGAGGAGATTGGACGTGGCACTTGGTGCCATGGTCTAGTCATGGGGTGTGTGTTGATAGGTTGGACTCGATCCTCGAGGTCCTTTCCAACCTAAGTGATACTGTGATACTGTGATACTCTTGAAGGGTCTTGAGCTGGAGGAATCAAAATCACAGGTCTCCAGTGAAAAAATGTTTGCAAGGTTATTTCTGCATCTCCTAATTCATTGTTTTGTGTCCAGTCCTGAGCCCCTCAGTTTAGGAAAGATGTTGAGTTTCTGGAACTTGTCCAGAGAAGGGCAACAAAGCTGGGGAGGAGTTTGGAGCACAAGCCTTATGAGGAAAGGCTGAGGGAGCTGGGGTTGCTTAGCCTGGAGAAGAGGAGGCTCAGAGGAGACCTTATTGCTGTCTACAGCTACCTGAAGGGAGGTTGTAGCCAGGTGGGGGTTGGTCTCTTCTCCCAGGCAACCAGCACCAGAACAAGAGAACACAGTCTCAAGCTGTGCCAGGGGAGGTTTAGGCTGGATGTTAGGAAGAAGTTCTTCACAGAGAGAGTGATTGCCCATTGGAATGTGCTGCCCAGGGAGGTGGTGGAGTCACCATCGCTGGAGGAGTTTAAGAAGAGACTAGGTGGAGCACTTAGTGCCATGGTTGATTTGATTAGATAGTGTTGGGTGATTGGATTTGATGATGTCAAAGGTCTTTTCCAACCTGGTTAATTCTGCTCTGCTCTATTCTATTCTATTGTATCTGCTAAACTAACTGCCTTGGTCCATTTCACAGGAGCCCTTGCTCCTGGTAGGGGCCAGTTGATTGTCTTGTTTCGTTCATTCCTCTGGTCATTTGCAGTGCTTCTGAAAGATGGAATCTTGTAATACAGAACCAAAAGACACTTCTGCCAACTGCATTGGATTTTGTACCTGCAGCTCCTGTGCTGTGGTAATAAACAGACATCTGTGAGTGAGTGAGAGATCAGAGTCACAGCCACTGTAAGGAGCATCCCTCCTTTCTTGGGCATTAAATGCATTTCTTTAGTTCACAGTTTCAGTGTGTGGAACTAACCTGTCTTCCTTTACTGCATTCACTTCATAGTTACTCTGGAGGGAAGGAGGCTTAGGGGAAACATTACCACTCTCTACAGCTACCTGAAGGGAGGTTGTAGGAAGGTGGGTGGTGGTCGCTCCTCTTTAGTAACACATGCTAGCACAAGAGGAACTGGCCTTAAATTGCACCAGGAGAGGTTTAGATTGAATATTGGAAGGAACTTCTTCACTGTAAGAGTTCTCAGAGACTAGAAGAGGCTCCCCAGGGAGGTGGTTGAATCATACCACCCCTGGGGGTGTTTAAAAGATGCAGAGATATGGTGCTGAGGGGGATGTGGTTTAGCACCAGACTTGGTAGAGTTAGAGAAAGGTTGGGACTCGCCTTTTCCAACCCAAATGATTCTGTGCAATATTTATTCAGGGCATTTTCTTTAAGGGTTTTAAAATTCCTCACAGTGAATTATTTTTTTTCTGTGACATGAAGTTAATAACAACACAACCATGCTGGAGTGAGCCAGAGAAAGTCAAACCCTGATCCTGCCAGTACCTCAGACAATACTGCCAAGCACCACTGTTGACAGGAATGATTCAGACTTCAGTGAGTTTCACGACTGAAATAAGAGCAGGGCATTTTGTGATCCTAATGCTTACCTTCTGCTCAGGTTTGCAAACTTCATTTCTATGTATGAAGACTCACTTCTTTAACAGGTGAGTTAAGAAATAGTCACAATGTTTTAATGCCTGGGACAAGTCACAACACGCTCTGGTTTCATTCAGGGACATCATCTCAGAGGCAGCATAGCCAGGAAATTCTGCACCTCAAGTCCATTTTTTCCCCTAGCACCAGAGGATGGGCAGAGTGCTAATTCGGTTTGGGTCTCATCAGCGTGAGAAGCAGGGTGCACTGCCACATGTTTGTGACACTCAGCAGTGCTGTCAGATGGCACCTAAGCATAAGTAGCTATTTCACACTACTGTTCACCAGAAAAGATTCATTTTACTGCCTCTCAACATCCATGGAAATCAACTATTGTGACAAAACCATCCCGTGAGGAGTATCTCTGGTTACAGAGACAGTGAGAAAGCAAGCAAGGAGCAGTGCCAGAGCCCATGGCCCACTGAGATGTAGGGAAGCTATTGGAACACAAGGCACCTGTAGATGGGCTGATGGCAGCTGGTGTCACCAGTCTTTGCTGCTGAAGCATATCCATGTTGTACAACTGCACTGAGGGGACTGAACAAGAGAAAGGATGATGTTAGCATCCCATATTTAAAATGTCCTCCTTTGACAGGAGAAACTTGAGGTCAAAACCTTGCTTTGATAAATGTTTAACAATTTATGCAAAGCAGCAGCAGCTCCAGCAGAGAGGAATAAGGCAGAGAGGTACCAAGCAGAAGGCTGGAATAGCTCCTGTCTGAGTGGATGAAGTGGGGAAAATGGAGGAGCAGTCAGAGGTAGAAGTGCTCTCTCCACTGGGCAGGAGCACAGTTTTGTGTCACTAAGAGAAATGTGAAGAGTCCCAGGTTTGTCCTGATACAGAAAAAAGGAGGCTCCTAAATTCCTGAAAATCCTTTAGAGAGGGAAAAACATTCCCCTTCTGTCCCATACCATTCTTAGAGGCTCTTGGAGATATGCAGAGTAGCCAGACTGTTGGAAGGAAGGAAACTAGAGTATGAGGAGCCTAGAGTGCTTAACAACAATCCTTCCCGTCAAAGAGAGCAGTGTCTCCTTTTGGAGCCTTTGGCACATCTGATCAAAGGACTTGGCCAGCATGATTATTGTCACCTCCTGCTAACAGAGGAGTTAAAGAAATGCACAGAAGTTAACTCCTGGCCCCAAGGTATTCTAGGGATTCCAGACGCTGAACCCTGTGCTTAGGTACCATGCCAGTTCTTTGTACGCTGCTGGGAGTCATCCTGACACTGCTCTGAGTGCAGTCAGCACACAAAGCCTGGGAGAGCCACTGAAGACATCTCTGTCCAATATGACAGACTTCTGTCAGCCTTGAGCACTCCTAGACCCATTCATGTAGAAGATTATTTACCTGTTTCTCTTTGCACTTCTTGAAAGATTCTGTCCACTTGTGAGTCCCCACTGACTACTCAGCCTCACTTTCACATCTTGACAGATTGCTAAGCTGCGCTTTTCTTCCATCCGAAGTTGCTCTCTGTGGGACAGTTTCTGTAGCTCAGGGGAGCTCAACTTGGTGGCTTACAGGGAGTCGGAAGCTGTTGCTGCTTCACAAACTCCTCCCAGTGGGACTTCAGGGACCTGGCAGTCTGTGCAGCTCACTGCTGCCATGCTGGTGCCTGGCTAATGGCAGCAGGTGTGCTGCTGTGTGCTGCACACCTTGCATGCTGGTCTCTTGCTGGCAAGAGATCCATAACCCCATCCTGAGTGCTCCATAGGTGTCTTCTGGGAGTCACAGCAGAATGATCACAAATTAGAAGCATTTCTATGCATACATGTGAAGGGTGGAGAAAAGTCTGTGCCAAGTGGGCTGCCCGAGGAGATGGTGGAGTCACCACCACTGGAGGTGTTCAGGAGGAGACTTGACAGGGTGCTTGGTTGCATGGTTTAGTTTATTAGGTGGTGTTGGATGATAGGTTGGACACGATGATCTTGAAGGTCTCTTCCGACCTGGTTTATTCTATTCTAAAAAAGAGTGGAGAGCTTCCATGGTTAGTGGGCTGCATTGAGTGGTTTAGTGTTGGACACAGGTCTGATGTGGTTTTCCTACGTATGACAGCACAACCTCAGGTAAGTGGTGTTGGAGCTCCCTCTGTTTCCAGGCAGCTCTGCAAAGCCAGCATCCTGTACCTGCTAGCTCCACCACCTCCTTCTTACCTATACATAGGGTAGGCTCAGAGTTTGGGAGGATGAGAGCTGTGTCCAGGAGGGGTTCCTGGTCCCCTGCTCATTGCTGTTGTAGACCATGGATACACTGGTTCCAGACTTTCATCAGTGCTTTGTAAGCAGCGTTTTCATTTTGGTAACACTCCCAAAAGTGGCACAGCTTGATTTTTGTCACCATTGTCCCTGCTTTTCACTTCAGCAGACTGTACAGCAGAATTAACTTGTCTGTGGCATCTGCTTTCCCCTGGCCAGCTCTTTTAAAGATAAAGATCTCATGCTATTATGCTTGCAGATGTCTTCTTTAGTTCTGAAGGCCCCATCCAAAGGCCACTGGAGGTCAAAGGGACGTTCTGTGCTGCTGTCAGTGATACAGCTCCATTTACTTCAACTAATGTTGACAGTTCACATTAGATGATACCTCCTAATCTTTGCCTCAGAGAGAATTGTTTTTCCTATGTATGAGTAGTGTTAGATTGCATACTTTATATTCATGGAGTATTTCCTTAAGCAGGCTAGGCTCCCCTCGTCGGTGCTGCTGCCTGTCCCAGGAATCATCTTCTTTGCTTTCATAATGACATAATGGTGCCACCTGCAGACCAGAGCTCTGTAGAGGTGGCTCCCGAGAGTGTGCTCCGCAGGAATGAAAGCCTTTAGCAAAGCGAGGGGAGGGGCAGCAGCAGCCCGGCGTTTGTAGAAGTCACTTGCTGTAATAAGAGCTTACATTACTCATTATTTTCCTGGAAAATTAAGTCGATGAAACCAAAATCTTTGCATTGGTGAGTTGCTAGGGCATCTGATGAACCTCAGTGACATGATTCTCTGTAGCTGCTGCTGCTACCAAGTGTGCTGGAACCCGCTAAAATGCTTCACTGCCGATGTCAGTCCCTGTGAACACATCACAAACAGGGAGAACATGGACCCTGTAGGCTGTGCTTGAACCCAAGAGTGAATTTTCTTTCTCTTAGCAGGGTAAAATGAGAATCACTAAGGATTAATGTTGCTGCCTTGTGTCCTCCTCATCTCCCTGATGGGCTTTTCTCTTCTGTCCTTTCCTAGGGAAGCCTGTCTCCTAGTGCCAGAGGATGTCCAACAACTGAGCCTTCTGCTATGAATTCTTTATTAGCATTACTTACACTGTGTGGATTCTGACATGGATTTTCAGTGCTTTTTCTTCCATCTCTTTTTTTTGCAGTTTTAAAGACAGAGCACATTTGTGGTCTGCACAGATGTATGAAAACAGGATGAACTTGGTATTTATGGCTTGGATTTCTTCTCAATTACTTTGTCTTATGAGTAGCCTTCAGGGAATGTCTGCTGGCCAGTCAGAATAATCACTTTGCCTGAATATTCTTCTCTCTGTAGGGTTTCTTTTTCACTGAGCTGTGGCCATAGTTTTATATCCAGCCTATTGATCCAGGCACATGCTTACTTAAAAGTCCTTTCTTGCTGTAATCATAGTGAACTAAAGCAGCCACATTAGGAGGAAATAGAGATTCTCATTACATTGAATTAAATGTTGATTCTCCTTCTTATTCCATTGGTAATTATTTTAATAACAGCTTCATAATTCACCCAGGAGAGTGATGAAGGAGCATCCACACCATTTTCCTGAATGCAAAGGAAGTTGCTCATTAATCTAACAGAATGTTGACATTAAGGAACGAAATACCACCTTAGATTTAACCAGACCTCTTTTTATTCACCTCCAGTAATGTGTTGCATAATTGTGGTCATTAGGCTGGGGGTGAGGAGAAAGTTCTTCACCATGCGAGTCATTCATCATTGGAATGGGCTGCCCAGGGAGGTGGTGGAGTCACCATCCCTGGAGGTGTTCAAGAGGGGATTGAATGTGGCACTTGGTGCCATGGTCTAGTCAGGAGGTCTGTGGTAACAGGCTGGACTCAATGATCCTCGAGGTCTCTTCCAACCTTTGTGGTACTGTGATACTGTGTGATTCAGAGAAGGTACTTGGATATCTAAGCACTGTTACTTCCCCCTGTTTACCTACAAACACAGAGCTCAGCTCTTGAAGGTCTGGCTTTAGAGTACTGGCTGCACTTGTCCCTGAAGTTCTCATTTTTCCCAACCCCTGCATTTCTTGGCATTCTTCAAACACCTGAGCCCTCTGCTCCCCCAGCAGTAACAGGCCTTGCTGCCTTTGTTCCCTGGGTTTAACTCTTCTAAAACACTCCAGCCCCACAATTGTGCTGCTTTTCCCCCTTTCCTTGGCAGTCTTGCTCAGTCTGGGGTGTATTGGTGGGCAGTGCTAGCTGGAGAGCCAGCATACTGAAACAGGCAGGCTTTGTTTTTACAGTTTACAAGCAATCAGCAACTTTCTGTCATTTAATCTCATCACTCCCATGCACCCTGGAATCTGAAGGGTAGAGAGGGAAGCAGAAAACAGTCAAATGTGTGCAGAGGTTTCTTCATTTTATTTCTCTGAGCTGTGGTGCCATGGAAGCATTGGTATTTTTAGTTGCTCTTCACAGCTTAGTCATCTTCAATAACACAAAGGGTCCAGACCTAGATTTTCTGGTGGCACTACTGTAAGCAGTGAAGGTCTTGGGTCTCAGTTGCTTTCAGCACAATGATTGCCAAGTCTCACTCATGAGGCTTCATTTTCTGTGCTTCAGCTCCATCTCTGGAGGGAACAGTGGCACATCCTGAGAACCACAGAATCACTCTGCCACTGTGCAGGGCAGGAAGCTTCAAAAAACCTTGTTCCAGCCTGAGCTCCAAGGGGTGGTGAGATGTAGAAATTTAATTGCTTGTGCTGGAATGAGGCCAGTAAACAGGGTCAGCTCTCTTGTCCTTTGGAGAAGTGTTTTGGCACATCTCCGGTGGAGCAGCAGCAGAAATTCTTTGCAGCAGTTTTTGATCTCTGAGTCTGGAGGGTCATCCATGTGCTGAAACTCAGCCTGTAAGCCTTTTATCTGAGAGTCTGCTCAAATGGCACCACTGCCAGCCTCAGACCAGCTCAGGGTGTCTGGCTTCACTGGTATCCTTGGCCAAAATCTTGGTTCTCTGGAGTTAGGGCATAGGTGCATCTTGGCCACCTCTTCCATACACCACTGATGACAGCTGTCAGTCTCTTCATTTGCTGTTATTTTTTGTTGGCTTTTCTTGAAGGAAGAGGGGTGGCTGGGTACAAGAGTATTTTCAAAACTGCTAAGTGTCTTTTAGAAATTAAAATCCCAGAGATGAACTTGATACCAAACAATATTACCTTCTATCATCACTGGTAAGCATGCCAGGAAACAGAAGCTGAACATGCATTGCCTTGCTTCAAATCTTAATGGTGGGCTTCTCACCATGGATCCTGGGCAATCTGGGCTCTTCATTCTGCTGCGTTGTGAGTAGGTCAGAATTTTGTTGAGGTTGTTTAGTACCAAACTTTGAGCCTTGAATTAGTACCAACAAAGTGCTCAGAAGTGAGAAACAGGATAAGCTTCAAAATAAAGAAATCATTTCCCAGAATTCAGCAACTGTTCATATAGGTGGTTCAGAAGAGGGAGGAAAAGAGAGTGAGACAAATGTACTCCAATGAATGACTGTTTGCACATGCTTTGCATTGAATATTTGGGGGGAAAAAATGAGAGGGGAAAAAAAAAAAGTAGTCACAATAGTAATTTAAGGCAACTACTTTCTGATGCATTCTTCACGCAGCAGAGTATTTGTCTCTTCAGTTACACTCACGGAAGGCTGTCAGATCTCTTCTTTTAGTTTCAGCCTAGGTAGCTGACATTCCAAATGAGTCTGTGTTCACACAATATTGTGTTTCCTTGCTCAGGAAGCAGTGAAGGATTCAGATAAAGCAAGATTAATGTGTTATTGTTGTTACTGTATATCTAGTATCATATATGAGAGGCTGTGTATTATACTACATACACTCTGTGTTTTATGGATTTATTCTGTATGCTTTACATTAAGGTAGAGTTACAACATGCTATACATAGGTACTCTACAGCATCTCATCTTCTCCATGGGGGAAGAACCTGTCCTCCCTAGGTGCTGTGACAAAGTTCTCAATGACCTTATTAGGCTTAGACTTTCATCAGGTTTCTAGATCATTTCAGCCATGTGGCAACCTCAATGGTTCTATTTTCCACAGCATCTTTTCTACCACAGCTTTTCTCCCTTCCTCCCATGCCCCTATCTTTACAAAATGTTCTTTCAGAAGAGGCTGCTGAGCTCAACTCATCTGTGTACCTTCAGGTTTGCCAAGCATCATGAGTAACTAGGGTGCTGGGCACCTTGGATCCCTAGCCTGTTTGTCCCTGGCTCTCAAGAGATGTTACCTAACTGGCAAGCTCAGGAGCATCCCATTTGTGCCAGGTTCCCCATTGAGGTCCCTCGTGTTTCCACCCCACTACAGGTGTAAGGGCAAGACATAACCCAGGCACTACAGAGCAGCTGCTTGGAACTCACAGTTATGGAGATAATTTCTTAAACACTTCAGTGGATACAGGGGAATGCACACAGGGAAGGAATGCAGTAGATTTAGACAGGCAGAGTAATCTGTCAGAGTCGTCTTCTTCACCCAGTACAAGAACAAAACCCAGAAACTAGGCTACTGTGTGTCTACAAACCCCAAAATGTGAGCAGTTACACAAACAATGTGCTCTTTCTCAGCAGTGTTAACTGCCTCACAGCTTGGGCTTGTTCATAAGCTTCCAAGGAAGAGGAAAATATCTGCTCTGTAGCTGAGGTGTAACCTTTCTGAAAGATCCAAGTCACAGTCTTCATTTGGCTCTCACTGGATGTCTCTGGTGATGTGTTGTACTGGAGCAGGGTTTTAGGTTCTTCAGGTAGATGCTTTCATCACCTGTGCAGGAGATGAATTCAACACCAAATACAACAGAGCAGATAAAATAACTGTGCAGAAAACTGACCAAAAAGCAGTGCTGGAAAAAGCCTGCCTGGAGTTTTTGGAGTACATAATCTATGCGCTGATCAGGAGGAGGGACATGGAGGGATCACCTTGAAGCAGCAGTGTCTGTGTGGAGGCACAAACTGAAGGTTACAGCCACAACAAACCCCAGAGATGAGAACATTTGCACCTGATGATGACTGCTGTGACAAGTGCAAAATGTTCAGTAGTGGTTTCCTAAGGATGGATTTAACAGATTAGTAGGTGGGTGTGAGATAAGGAACTGTGACCTTTCTGCTCAGACCTTTGCCCTTAAGTTAAGGTGAGGTTTAACCTTTACCTGTGCCCTTCTGCATCACTCCAGCTGTTGCAGCTCTAGCAGCCTGTGCACTCTTTCTCTGCTTCATCTCCAAATCTCCATGTTTCATCTCCTTGTTTTCTGCAGGAAACATGGCTTGAAATGTTGCTTTCATGAAAGTTTAGAGTTGCTTCACGTTTCTTACTTGATTTCTTGACCACTTAGTACATTTGACCACTTTCCACATTTGAAACCTCTGCTGTCTTGGCTTTGTAAATGACCCATAACTGGGAGGACCCACTTCCACTGGTGTTTGTGTTGTGATATCATCAGTGGCTGGCATGACCAGTTCAGGCCACAGTGGTGGTTTGCCAAGTTGTTCTTCTGGAGCGATACCTGAGAGACATGTAATTAACTCCCCCAGTGACTGGCAAGAGAAAGCTCAGTGTAATCAGTGTCTGCATAGAGCACTCATTATAGTTACAAATGATGTTTGGGGACAAACTCATGCTGCTCTAGGGAAGAAGAGCACTTTGTGCTCTTGCCAGCTATTGTCATCTTCCTTCCCTGCTCCACACAGAAGGCAATGGCCGATTCTTATCTGCTGACTTTCACAGTGCAAGATAAAGCTGACTTGAGCTTTTTTTAGGACCTGAGTGTAGATGATGGGAACTGGGTAGAATTTTGTTCAGGTGGAGAACATTTTGATACCCACCCATGAATTGTGAGAAATGTCAGTGCTGTGTCTGCAGCATCTCCAGGAGGTACATCAGAGAGGTCTGTCGGTGAGCAATGCCTTGCTTTGATGTGCAGGGATTGGTTAGCTGGATGAGCAGAAATCTCAGATAAATGTTGGTAATGAGAGGAGGCACTGCTGGGTCAGTGCTCAAGTTTATCCCCTTGCATTAAGGTTCTTTTGCACAAAGCCAAAACAGACTGAGAACTAAAAGGAAGGATAGTCATGGAGAAGACCACCTGAGACATATTGGCTGTCTCAAACCAGGAGTGTTTTGCTATTGATTTTGTGTTTATCAGAACATGTGAAAAAGCTGCATGCTCTCTTTTGGACTATTAGGCCAAAGACATAGACTCAAAAACTGGAATCTCCTTGATTGAGATGGAAAGTCACTATTTTACATTTGCTTTCAAAAGGCTCCAGCCTACTCTCTCATTTGCTGGACGGCTTTGTCTTCATAAACACACACACTTTTCAGGGCAGGTGATTTCTTTTGTTAGCAAGTAGCAACAACCCTGATGAGACACAGACAGAAAAATAATTTTGATGATCATGTACATTTTTTTTTTTTCTGAGATTTTTTTTAATCTTCTCTGTTTGGGTTTTCTGGGTCCATTTTGGTTTGGTTTGTTTACATTGTCACTGATCCTAGAGAAGGAATCCAAGAAAAGTTCCTGTTGGTAGCCTTTGCCACTTCACACCACCTGCAGTGATTCTATCATAGTATCATAGTATCAGTCAGGGTTGGAAGGGACCACAAGGATCATCTAGTTCCAACCCCCCTGCCATGGACAGGGACACCCCACACTAGATCAGCCTGGCCAGACCCTCATCCAGCCTGGTCTTAAACACCTCCAGGGACAGGGCCTCAACCACCTCCCTGGACAACCCATTCCAGGGCTTCACCACTCTCATGGTGAAGAACCTCCTCCTCACCTCCAGCCTGAATCTCCCCACCTCCAGCTTCATTCCATTCCCCCTAGTCCTATCACTACCTGAGATCCTGAGAAGTCCTTCCCCAGCCTTCCTGTAGCCCCTTTCAGATACTGGAAGGCCACAATTAGGTCACCTCGGAGCCTTCTCCTCTCCAGACTGAACAGCCCCAACTCCTTCAGTCTGTCCTCATAGGAGAGGTGCTCCAGCCCTCTGATTATCCTTGTGGCCCTTCTCTGGACACGTTCCAGCACCTCCACATCCCTCTTGTAATAGGGGCTCCAGAACTGGACACAGTACTCCAGGTGGGGTCTCACCAGGGCTGAGTAGAGGGGGCATTCTAGAGCATAGCAAGTCACTGACATGTGCCTCAAGACTTTGTTTCTTTGTGAGATAGGAAGAGTCATGTAAACCCTACCTAAAACTTCTCTGAAAGAGATCCTCTGCACTCCTTATTGAGTGTAGGGGCGTGGAAACTTGGGTTGGCAAGACTGGGAAGTTGAGAGGCTTTGCTGGCATGTGGCAGTCTGCAGTGTCTGGCCAGCTGAGGGAAATGTAGGTGGGTTCTTTTCCAAGAGTGCTTTCATGGTCTGGCTGTCAGCTGCCTGCAGGCAGGATTTATCCATGAGACTCACTGTTAGTCTCCTGCAAATGAGCCTTGGGAGGGTGTTGGGGGCTGGCTCATCAGCTGAAAGTTTAAGTTCTATGTCTCTCCATTCCCCCTGCCCAAAGGTGATTGTATAACAACCTCAGGGGAACAAGTCACTTGAAGCATTTCCCCCAAGGAAAAATAATCTCTGTACCCACATACACTCCCTTACAGAGGCATGCTTGCAGTGCTCAGCCTTTTCTCTCATTCAGTTCTTCTTGAGTTAAACCTAGGCAGGATGGTCAGCATGGGAATAATCACTGTATGCAGTGGTACAGGTATTTCACTCAGTGAAGACAGTCTGACTCACACTGGGATTTGGAACACCACTTCTTTCTCTCAAGTCAGATCACACAAATTAACCTTGCAAGAGATCTGAATCTGAGGCTGGAATCCTATTTATCAAACAGGAACCCTGCTTCACTCCATGGGGGACATTGGATGGAGAAATTGGTTTGTTTCTTATCTAGGCATCCCCACATCCCAGAACATCAGCATTGGCTGAAGCTGGAGGATGGGGCAGATTATGGTTTTGTGAAAGGTAATTACAATCAGAAGTTGGGCAAGTGAGGGGTTTTGCTCCTGCAGAGGTAGCAAGATGAACCTAGCTGTCATCTCCTGGGAAGCATGAGGAGGTTCAGCTGGAGAAGCCTGTGCTGTTGTAGCTCCAGTGCCAAATTCTCTTGGTTGCTGCTCAGAAGCTCCATATATAGTAAAAGTCAAAATCTATGCTGAGTGAAAAAGGTGAACACAAATAAACCCGGGGAAGTTTTCATCTGCATCCACCTGAGGAAACGTCTTCCTTTCAAAATGGGTCTTTCTTCCTCCTTTCTCCGCTGAGATACTCATGTTTGTGCATGAATTTAGCAATGACTGCCAGTGAGGCTTGGTTTGAGCAGTCACTGTTGGGCAGCACTGGCAAACAGTCCGGATGGCACCAAGCGCTGCTGCCTTCAGCTTCCAAGCTCTGTGACCTCCACTGGTTGCATACATGGAACCAGTAACGTTTGCCTGTGGTGCATGGTGCTTTGTATTGTAGTTGATATTTGTAAAGCACTCCAGTGAGGTGAGTTACTCTTATTTCAGGGCACCACTTGAACATGAACATAATCTTGTATCTTTACAGCCAGCAAAAAGATGGATTCAAGGACTCCTTTCAAGATTCTGCAAAGTGTGGGCCAGTTCCCACGGCATGAGAGCTGGTGAAGAGGTTGGGTGCTCCATCCACAGCCCTGTGAGGATAGGCTGAGGGAGCTGGGGTTGCTTAGCCTGGAGGGGAGGAGGCTCAGGGAAGACCTTACTGCTTTCTGCAGCTGCCTGAGGGGAGGTTGTAGCCAGGTGGGGGTTGGTCTCAGAACAAAAGGACACAGTCTCAGGCTGCACCGGGGGAAATTGAGGCTTGAGGTGAGGAGAGGGTTCTTCACAGAGAGAGTTGTTGGCTGTTGGAATGTGCTGCCCAGGGAGGTGGTGGAGTCACCGTCCCTGGAGGTGTTCAAAAAAGGATTGGATGCGGCACTCAAAGCCATGGTTTAGTTAGTCATGAGGTGTTGGGTGATAGGTTGGACTTGATGATCTCTGAGGTCTTTTTCAACCTTGTTGATTCTATGATTCTATTCTTTTCAACATACATGAGTCTGCCTTCATCAGCCAGCTCCATGGCACACTGTGGTGGACTGAAATTCCCCTCTGGTGGACTGAAATTCCCCTCAACACAAAATTGCCAGACTAGCTCAGATGGAAGCAGATGAAACTATATTTACAAGCAAAACTACAGTCTAAAATATGTAACACAATGAATATGTACAAAATATACACTATTCACATGTATTTACAATTTATAAACAGCACAAGAGCTCCCCTGGACAAAACCAGGAGGTTACAAACAGCTTCCCCCTCCCTGATCCTTTCCTCCACCCTATCTAAGGGAAAAAGAAAGAGGAGACAAGCAGAGAGAGTAGTTTATTAGTACTTAGCCACAAGCAGAACTCATTCAAGGTCAGTAGCACTGAGGCAAAAGCCAGCTAGTATCTGCCAGAGCAAAGGAAGCCAAAAAGAGGAAAAGTTAGTTTATACAACTAACCTTATGTTAGTAATCAGACCAATAGAATCATTTAGATCTTATCATTATTTTCCCTTTTACATCCAGTGGTAATTTATTTACATTCTATCATTTTTCTGTTCAAGATCTGGGGGAAATTTTCTAGGCACAGCCTAAAACTGCCTCACACACCATTGTCAGCAGCAAGCTGGGCTGAGATTCCACTTGCCATTTGCATGTTGAGCTGCACAAGATGTTTTTAACGTGTCAGGTGATTTCCTTTTAGATAGCACCCTTCCAATGCACAGCATAATTTCTCTTGTAGCTTTTGCCCCATAAAACCTGGTTTCTATTTGAAGCAAAATGTGCTCTTTTGTTCTTTTCCTCTTTGCCTCCCCAGTGCATCGTTTGGGACTGGGATTCCAACGGCAAGCACGACTTCATTGGAGAATTTAGCTCGACTTTCAAGGAAATGAGAGGAGCTATGGAAGGAAGACAGGTAAGTGGACAGCCACCCATGCAATCCCAGTTCATAAGATCCATCAGGCAGCATTCCTCAGGCAATCCTGCAATAGAGCAGGGGATGTTGCCTCATCATTGCTCAGAGTGAGGTGCTGTGCTGATCTCTCCCATAGGTTTTTAGGTTATCTGCAAATGCAAAAAGCAGCCTGTCCTAGATGTCCACACTTGAAGTACTTAGAATGTTTTTCCAGTCCACACTCTGCAGGTGTTTCTTTCAGCTAAGATTTATTTCCTCTAAACCCAAGCATGAGGCTTCTCTAAGGTGCTGAGCTGTAACAGCAAAGCAGATTAGGGGGCTCAGTTGGTAGTGCATCAGATCCTTAACAGGAAGGTCGTGAGTTCAAGCCTGCAGTGTGCAGTATCACAGTATCACAGTATAACTTAGGTTGGAAAGGACCTTGAGGATCATCGAGTCCAACCTATCAACACAGACCCCATGACTAGACCATGGCACCAAGTGCCACGTCCAGTCTCCTCTTGAATGCCTCCAGGGATGATGACTCAACCACCTCCCTGGGCAGCACATTCCAATGACGAATGACTCGCTCGGTGAAGAACTTCCTCCTCACTTCGAGTCTAAACCTCCCCTGGCGCAGCTTGAGCCTGTGTCCTCCCTACTCTAGTCATGAGGTCTGTGGTGACAGGTTGGACTCAATGATCTTTGAGGTCTCTTCCAACCTTAGGAAAACTGAATTAACTTTCTAAAGATACTCCATGTGGGTACTGAGAGCAGTCCCCTGGGAGCCTTCACTGGATGAGGGCTGCTCCTTCCCTCTTTCTCATGGGCTGCCTTCATTGCTGCCAGCTCTAATTGAACCCACCACAATGAAACTCATCTATTCTCTAAATATTACAGTCCTAGGGGAAAATGAAATTGTTAACTTCTTAATAATTCACTTCTTTATGTCAGCCTGATCTTTTAAAATTGAATTTGATGGTACTTATTAAATATGATAAATCATTTGGCATATCTAATTCCAGAAAGTGTCGTTTCCTATTATTACTTACTCCTGAAGGTGTTGGTTTTTGATGAATTCTCTGAGGGGGAGCTGAAAATGCTGACTTTTTAATCTGCTGGTAACTTGCGTTTACCGCTTCATGGTGATCTCAAAAGCAAACACAGATGCCTGATAAGCTTCATTTGGGCTTTATGGTGAGGTTCTGTTGGTAATGTGCTCATAGAAAGCTAACAAAGAGTCAGAAGTCGTTTAACAAACAATGAGCAGCCTGGCTGTTCCATAGGTCAAGAACATTTTTGATTCCTCTAGACATTTTCTCTTGATGTTCTTAACCTAGGTTGTAGAAAGTGTTGCTCGTGTGTCAATACTGTTGGTACACATAAGCCCCTTGTAAAGACCACCTGGACAGAACCTGAGTGCAAATGAAACCTTGGTTTGTTCTCTCAAACTAAGTCAGAGGACTGAAACTTAAACCAAACTGAAATTGAGTGGAAATAAAACCTACCAAAGAAGTGAAAAGATTCCACGAGTAACATGAACAGTGATGTGACATCACTGAAAACCCAATCTGCCTGAAGAGGAAAACACGTTCCAGAGTGAATTACAGGGAGAACAGCACCCCAGTTTTGTAGCAGCAGTGGCTGGGAAAAGAGCTGTGTGAGAGTGGTGAAGATGTGTGTCTCTATTATCAGTGTCTTCAGGAGAGTATCACAGCAGTTCCCAAACAGGCAGCTCATTGGCCAAGGTGGGAGCCTTGCAGACCGGGGTGGCAGGAGCAGCTGTGAAGGATAAATTCTGTGTCCTTTATGGTCATGGAGCAACAGTGTGATGTAGGCTGCTCCAGTGACAGCTGCTTCTCCACAGCTGAAAGGCCTGATTCCTAGGAAAGCTGGTTGGTCTTTGGTCAGTGCTACTGTGGTGGATTGAAATTAACCCCCCCAAAATAGAATTTGCCAGACCAGCTCAGTTGAAAGCAAATGAAGCTATATTTGCAAGTAAAAACTACAGTCTAGAAATATAAAATACAATGAATATGTACAAAAGATACAAATTTACATATATTTACAATTTATAAACAACACAGGAACCCCCCTGGATACAGCCAGGGGGTTACCAACAGCTTCCTCCTCTTCCTTCGCTTCCCTGCTGTACACGGGGTAAGGCAGAGAGAAGAGCAGAGGGTAGCTTGTTAGTACTTAGCCACAACAAGAATGCAGCCAAGGTCAGCAACAGCCAGGCAAAAGCACCAGCAGGTATCTGCTAGAGTGAAGAAGCCAAAAAGAGAGAGAGTTAGTTTCTACAACTAATATTCAGTATTCAGTATCACTAAGGTTGGAAGAGACCTCAAAGATCATTGAGTCCAACCTCTCGCCACAGACCTCATGACTAGAGTAGGGAGGACACTACTGCCCACTGCAGGCTTGAACTCACAACCTTCCCATTCTTTCTGTTAGTTATCAGACCAATGGGAGTATTTAGACCTTAGCATTATTTCCCCTTTTACATCCAGTGGTAATTTATTTACATTCTATCCCTTTTCTACTCAGTCTGTGGAAGATTTTCCTAGGCATCAGCCTAAAACTGCCACAGCTACAGATGAATCGATTCATACTGTTTAAGAGGACTTCCTGATGATGAACAAGCTCAGGAGAACAGCTTGGTGTGTGTGTTTGTTCGATCATAATGGCCCTGCTGTCACAGACTGTTGGATTCTGACAGCCTGTTTTCATACTGACCACCAGTGACAAACAGCACACAGACATCCTGTTGTTCGGTGCATCTCTGTAGCAGGCATTTCTAAAGCTTCCATTCAACATTTTCCACCATTCCAACAGTCATCATTTACTCCTTCACCATAATCCTGACACAGTAAAGCACAGTAGGAACAATGTCCCCCCCTGTCTGTGACAGGAATTTTGTTTTAGTGAAATACTGGTCGCTAGTTGGAGTTGATTGTATGCCTAGGATTTGTTCCAAATGTGTGTGTCATAGAAACCTCTACTAGGTAGACAGAGACGTAGATGCCTGTACTACTGTGCAGGGGCAGCTTTAGAAAGTGTTCTCATTAATCTATCAGATGTTTGAAAAGAAGTCTAGAAAAGCTTGTGTGTTAAAGCTTTTCCTAGCTGAAAGGAGACATCCTCTAATGAGAAGGAAAAAAAAAGTAACTTTCAAATTATTTTTAAAGAGAGGCAATAAAGCCAGAGAGATTTGGGGGGAAAAAGTCATGGAAATAGAGAGCAGCTGGATCCCCATGCAGCACAGGAGTTATGTAAGGGCAGAATCTGTTCCTGTGTTACATAAACCTGGCCATGCGTCTGTGCACATCGCAGGGGAGAGGGGAGCAGGGAGCTGTGCTGTGCTGAGCACCTCCATGGACATTCCCACAAGCTCAAGGTGTTGTTAGGGGGAGGAGGAAGGCTGCTGAGGGTAGCCAAGTTGGGTTTCCCCATTTGCCAGGAGCCTGACTGTGGCCCTCACTCAGGACCTTTGCATCAGGAAGCTCTTCAGATAACTCCGTGGATGAGACCTTTAAGCCTTTGGTAATGGACCAAGGAGTTTATTGACACCAATGGACAATGCCACATCTAGTTCTGACAGGAGACAGTCAAGTTCATCCAGGACTGTCTGCAGATGCCTCAGAGGAGGGTGCAGCCATGTCAGGCACCTGCCACATCCATGAGATCGGGAGCATGGGTGAGGCGAGGGGGCCATGGCACAAGAAATGCTTTCATTTTCATTTCATTCCCCAGGTTCACATTTCCAAAAGAATTCTCTGATAGAGATTAAAAGCTGCTTTTCTGCCTTGGTGGACTTCTTTCTGAGCCTAAAAAGAAAAAGACCCCTCTGTTCTCTTGCCAGAAGGGATGGTAGGAATAAAGCAGCTTCTTGGGCAGGAAGAGTTCAAAGTGATTTGATTTTCTTGAGGCCCCAGAAAGAAATGAGATGTTATGCTGCCTGCTGTCAGTGAGGTTGTTTTGCCCTGTCCATTTCAGTCCTTTGTCACTTACAAGCTATGCCATTTGTGGCAGCAGCTCTGCCTGAAGGGAGGAGAGAAACAAGAGGATTGCTGAGGAGCAAGGGGAACATGCTGATGATCACCAGAGCTTTGCCATAGTTCTCTTGCCCTTTCCTCACAAGACTACCTGATATGCTGGCATGCCAGCACAGTGTCCCAGAGACAGCAGCTGCTCTGGAGTGTGATTTCTCTTGCCTTAGGGTACAGGAAACTCTCCTGACACCTTCATTTATTTCTCTGAATAGCTTGTGCTATTGGTAGCCCAATTTTGGTTCTGCAGTGGCTGCCAGCATTGAGTCACCTAGGCTCCCCTTTGGTGCTATGTGACATGGGTGGCTGCCTCCTTTGCTCTTCTCTTCTGAAAAGGTAGGGGAAGGGGTGAGGATATTTGGGTTGGCAGCATCTTCCCTGCAGAGAGTAACATCTCCCTGGGTAGCAGGGAAAAAAAAATGTTTATGGAGGATTTCCCCTGAACATGTGTGCCTGTGTCTGCCTGTCTTCTCAGGTGGAAAATCCATTTCATGAGACAAATAATTGAGCTGTAGGCGAACTGAGAGAGCAAGCAGATGTGCTTCCTGCAGAACATTTTTTTCTTTGCCCATTCTTCACTCTGTCATCTGTCTCCAGTAACACAGGGATGAAAATACTCCTCCCCTGTGCAGAAGAGGTCTCACAGTGCTCCAAAGCCATATGTTCTGCCTTCTCTTTTTTGACATTTGACAAAAGCTCTGAGTTTGAAATACTTCAGAGACATCCAAATAATTGCTGTTAGGCAGTGGTTTGAAGCACAGTGAAATCACTGGGGCTGTGCATCAGGTGGAAAGAGTTTTACGTGTTCAAACGCTTCGCTCAGACAGATCCCCTGTGTGTGTTTTCTCTATGGAAAAGGTGTCACACACTTACAAAGGTCTTCACTGCAAGCACAATGTCATAACACTTCAGATAGATATGGCTTAGTATTAGATAACAGGTCACCTGCCTCCCTATGGGGAAGTATTCTTTACATTAGGCAACATCAGTTTTTTTCTCAACACTTGAAAGAAAACAGTCATGTTATAAACTGTGTGGAGTGGAGTGGAGTGGAGTGGAGTGGAATGGGATGGGATGGAATGGAATGGGATGGGATGGAATGGAATGGGATGGAATGGAATGGAATAGAATAGAATAGAATAGAATGGAATGGAATGGAATAGAATGGAATAGAATAGAATAGAATAGAATAGAATAGAATAGAATAGAATAGAATAGAATAGAATAGAATAGAATAGGAGTAGAGTAGAATAGAATAGAATAGAATAGAATAGAATAGAATAGAATAGAATAGAATAGAATTAACCAGGTTGGAAAAGACCTTCGAGATCATTGAGTCCAACCTATCACCCAACACCATCTAATCGACTAAACCATGGCACCAAGCACCCCATCCACTCTCTTCCTAAACACTTCCAGTGATGGTGACTCCACCACCTCCCTGGGCAGCCCATTCCAATGGCAAATCACTCTTTCTGTGAAGAACTTCTTCCTGACATCCAGCCTAAACCTCCCTTGGCACAGCTTGAGACTGTGTCCTCTTGTTCTGGTGCTGGTTGCCTGGGAGAAGAGACCAACCCCCACCTGGCTAACACATTACAGATCCAAGTCTGGGTTTACAAACCCCAAGGGATACTTGCATGTGAAAATTGTACACATTACTCTTCTGGTAAAAGGCATGAACAATATTGCAGACATTAGAGGCCAGGGTCTGAAATCTTGGCCTTAGCAATCCATCCAAAACCAGAAGAGGGCAGAACATTTGAACTTGAAACCAGTAAGACTCTGGCAGCTGTTATGATAGGACAAGGCAATTTATTTCAGGACAAGACAGGACTGCTTTGCTGTGAAATTGACTGTTTGTAAAGAAGACTAATCTTTTGCAAAGCACAGGTCAAATATGTTTTTAGGGATAATCTTCACATGTATCAGGAATCAGTTAACTACATCTTTGTACACTTGCTAATGTTTTATTAACCTATTATTTTACTATGGGAGGAACTATTGCTGTCTTTCAACAGAGAGCAAGATGATCTCTGATCAGAGTTTCTCCAGTCATGAGTGTAACACAAAACACCCATGTTACTGTGTAGGCAGGTTTGTAGTTCATGCAGTGCAGCAGGTTGTTTCCTCCAGTATTTTCACTTGAATTAAGTCCCCTCTTTTCCTCCTTTTAAATGGTCTCAAAAGATCCTCAGTCTTCTTTTTCTAACATCCAATCTGCAAGATGGGAAGATGACAGCACATGAATCTGGAGATCTGTCTTATACACAAGACAGATATTTGCTCTAAGCCTTTTTCTATGAAGATCATTCTCTACATAGTTAATGGTTTTCATTTTGTTCTTCCATGAGCACCATTGTTTGATAGGATTTATTCAACTGGGGAGCTCAGGCAGTGCCATTATTGTGAATTGCTCCATTTGTACAGAAGTTTTCCTTCAAGAGGTGGCTGCTCTTTTTCACAGGTGCAATGGGAATGCATCAACCCCAAGTACAAAGCAAAGAAGAAGAACTACAAGAACTCAGGCATTGTCATCCTCAACCAGTGCAAGGTAAATAAGTTTTTTACTCTTTGACTGCCTCTTTACTGAGCTCTCAGTGGTGGATTTCAATCATGTTTGGAAACACAGACAATGAAGTGGAACTACCTGTAGTGTAGCAAAGGGTTGTCATGGTTTAACCTCAGCTGGCAGCTCAGCACCAGGCAGCCACTTACTCACTCCCATCTAACGCGGTGGGGGAGAGAATCAGAAGGGCAAAAGTGAGAAAACTCGTGGCTTGAGATCAAGCCCAGTTTAAAAGGTGAAGCAAAAGCTGCACATGCAAGCAAAGTAGAAGGAGGAATTTGTTTGCAGGTGTTCAGCTGTCTTTAGGAAGCCAGGCTCCATCCCCTGTAACAGTCACTTGGGAAGACAAACACCATCACTCCAAATGTCCCTCCCTTCCTCCTTGTTCCTCCCCTTTTTACTGCTGAGCATGATGTCCCACGGTCTGGAATATCCCTTTGGTCAGTTGCTGTTCCAGCTGTGCCCCCCCCACCATTCTGTGCACCTGCAGCCTGCCCACAGTGGGGCTGAGATTGAAAGAAGCCCCTGACTACATAAGCGCTGCTCAGCCACTGTCAGCAGTAAGTAAAGCAGCCCTGTGTTATCAACACTGTTTTCATCACAAATCCAGAACATGACCCCATACCAGCTACAGTGAAGAAAAGCAGGTCTGCTCCAGCCAAAACCAGGACACTCTCCCCTGCACAAAGGCAAGGCAAGGACTCACATTCCACAAGTAAGCTGCCTGCCTCTCAGCTCTCCCGCTTCTCTTGCACTGTCCCTGCTGTCATGCCTGGAGTAGGCAGTACTAAACATTTACACTTACATGATTGCCAGCTGCCCTTTCCTGTGTTTCCCTTCTAATACTTCCATCATTTCTGCAAAACTCTTCTTCCTCCTAAACCAATGGCAAAATTACCATTGAGGTCCCACTGAGAAGGAGCAGAGCTTGGTCCTACTTTGGGTGTGAATCTTCCTTTCATTAACTGTAGATTTTTGGTATGTTTTTGTTTCTGTTTCAAACTATATTTGACATTTTCTTCCTTATTTCTGGTTGGTCCCTTTCCCCCTTGCAGTTAAACTTTTTCAGACAGTTCTCACAAGTTCCAGCAGTACACAGCTGTGCTGACTGTCTTGCTTTCTTGTCTGCAGATCCACAAGATGCACTCATTCCTAGATTATATCATGGGAGGCTGCCAAATACAGTTTACAGTAAGTGCCACACTTCTCTAAGTTGATCTTAAGAAAGGGAATCCTCTCAGAACACCTATCCCTTCCTGTCACAGGAAATGGTTCTCACATGTCATTCCCTGGTGAATTATTAAAGGTCATCTTGCAAAACGTATTAAGCACAGAAAATAAAACTATGCTTGTGCAGTAAGCTTTCTCTTCTTTTACTTTTGGGTTTTGCAGCAGTAACAATCCCACTGCAAAAAGCAAGGGCAGCTTCATGAAGGGGTGAGAAGCTAACTAAGGTGGTGTAGTCACCCCCCAGTTCCATCTGAGTTAGCCCCTGTGGCAGAGCTGACTGGCCTTTGGCTGTGGAGCCTTGGTTTGTGCGCAAGAATTTCCCCTTGCTGGGACTGTCTCACAGTGGGGGATTTCATCTCACCTGCCTTCAGCCTCTTAAAAGTTAGACATCCTGTTCATCAGCCTTGTGGGCAAGTCTTCCTCTCCAGACTGAGCCTTCTACCAAAGAACTTTGGGTCCCCTCCAGTGGTGCCATACAGAAAGCCACCAGCTGAGAGAGCACAGCCAGGGAGCTCTCTCTGCTGGTCTGGGGTGAATGGCAAGGTAGCTGGCATAGTTTGCTTCCTCCTGCCTCAGCTGCACCAGTCCTCAGAGACAGCAGCATGGACTGGTTGTGAGCTGTGCTGCTCTTTCCAGAAGCACACCAGGGATTGTTCTCTGAGCACTGGACCCACAGGCTGCAGCCTGTAGGGAGATATCTCTGTTCCCTTGCTTTCTGCCGCCATCAGAGAATCCTCTTTTCACATGGTCCCAGATTTCCATTTGTTTTAACTGGAATGGGTCTCGAATTGCTTGCAGCTCTCCTGGCACACGTGTTGTTGTTGTTGTCTGAATGTTAATGGCATTTCTGGGGAGCTCCTGCTGTGTGCAGGCAGTGTGACACAAGCGTGATTTGAAAAGGCACTTGCTGAGGGAGGGACAGGGGGATGCCAAGCATCCATTTGATAACAAAAAGCTGTAGTACCATGTACTTGTTAATTTAGGGCAGTAATGAGGGCTTTGGTGACATCATGCTGTGTGTTCTTGGGATGCTTGGTACATCTGTTGTAAGAGCAGAGTTTGCAGTTAGCAAGAATGCTTTTAGAAAAAGAAAGCAAACTCATCCTTCACTTCAAAACCATTTATTAGGAAGCTGTCATCTGCAGAGATCAATAGTGCTGATGCCACTCTGCTATTTTTGTGCAGTGCTTATTGCAGACCCTTGTGTCTCTTATCAGACACATTCCCTGCCTCGGAAGAGGTGTTCAGAAGCTGGCAGTGCAAGTGGGTCTGTAGTCAGAAGATGTTGTCATCACTTCAGGAAATACAGCAGAAAGGATGTGTAACACCCACAAAAGGGACTGTAATAGGAAGATGTATTGGACAGATTCTGTCAGGCAGGTCGTGGTGCTGGGCAGGCTGATGCATTGCTGACAGGCCTAGCAGGAGGTCCAAGCTGTGCAGTGTGTTTGCAGTTCAATGAAAATGCCCCATTTACAAGGCTGAGGGGAAAAGCAGTGAGAATGCAGCCATGGCTGTTTATTTGGCTGTGCTGGGACTGCTACATTTAAAGATACACTGAGAAAAATCAAACGTCTGCACTGCAGCAAGGATTCCTGCTTTGCTGCCCACAAGATTAGCTCAGGTGTGGTATCAGCCTAGCTTCTGTGACATATGTACAGATCCTTATCCTGTGTGTATGCACAAGATGCTGGCCCTGCTGGGCAGTGCCAGAAGATCAGAGCTCTGTGGTGGTGTTTTGGAATGGTACCAACAGTCTCCCTTCTTAAAAGTCCTCCCTTTGGGAATCAAGCAGGGACTGGGATCAAAGTCAAGCACACTGCTTCCAAGCACAGATATTCATAAAAACTTCATGATATTATTGGCTTACCATCAGATCTCCACTACAAGGACCATTTCCAGCAAGGAAGCTTGTTCTGGGAAGGGGGGTTTAATTTTCCAAACACTAGCCACAGATTTTTTTCCAAGTTCATGAAACCCCCTGCTTATTCTTACTGCTCTTATTCTCATTTGAGAAGCACTTAGCCATGACTAACAGACACGAAGGAAGACTTGTCCAGTGCTGTCCTATGTGTCCCTTGAGGCTTGTTAATGTCTAAGATTATCAGTAAAAATGCCTACTCTTAACAAATTTACAGGAATGCCCTTTGCTTCTCTCTCACTTAGTAACATTTTGCATTTTGTATAATCAAAACAATAAACTCAGATGAAGTTATTGTCAGAGAAAGCAAGCATCTCTCATAAGGAAACCTGCACACTTCAGCTAAGGTTTTACAAGTGTCCCAAAACTCAGCCAACCCCTACAGGGATCTTTGGATTTACCTTTTTGTTCCACAAACCACTGGAGTTTCTTTCTTCCCCATACCTGGGAGGTTTCCCTTGATTTCTCCCAGTTACATCAAGCTGTCAGTTTTGGGGGAAGTGTGGGAAGCAGGCTGCTCAGTGATGAGCAGGGGGTAGTGTGGAAGTGGAGGTAAAAGCCAGTTCAAGCTGCTGTGTCCTGACTGCTGTGTGGTGAGGAGCTGGGGGGTGCACAGCTGACTGAGGCAGCCAAGGGATTTCCAAGCTAGAGCCCAGTGAAAAATATTTTTTAAAGGGAGAATGAAATGTAATGTTTCCCTTTAATAGCACAGCTGCCTAAATTAGTCTTCCCTGTGCCAGGCAGAGGCTCTGGCTCAGAAGCTGCATACTTGTAGGGGCAACTCTGGGACTTCAGAGTTGGTTTTGCAGCCTTTAGCAAGGGCCTGGCCTGTCAGCTGCACTGTAGAACTGAGAATGGAGCTCTGTGTTTTGGAGAAGGGCACTGGACAAGATGGTAGCAACATTTGTACAGGACTTTGTGCCCTCTGTGGGACCCTTTGGGTTCCTTATCACTCCTTTTGGGAATTTCTGATGCTGGAAGGCAGCATCAGAAGTTCGGGTGAGGACTTTCTGGTCACTGGGAGACGCATGCTGGAGCATATCTTCAGTGAGAGCTGTAAAGAGCATTTTAAAAGGGAGAAAAGCATTTTCAGAGGATTCACTGATACTTGCTCATGTGTTGAATGCTTGCCACAATCTTTCTAAGCCTTTGCAATGCAAAAAACAGTGCAGGACTTGAACTGTGGTTTTGCCCTGCAGCTCACCTTGTAGCTTGTTATTATCTGTGAAATGGAGAGGGTTACTTGTTTAATGCTTTATTTAATGCTTTCAAGATAAAAGCTACCAGATAGGCAGTGTCTGCTACTATTACTACAGCCACAGTAAGATTTCAAATCCAGGTTCTGCACATCGGCCACAACAACCCCATGCAGTGCTACAGGCTGGGGTCAGAGTGGCTGGAGAGCAGCCAGGCAGAGAGGGACCTGGGGGTGCTGGTTGATGGTAGGCTGAACATGAGCCTGCAGTGTGCCCAGGCGGCCAGGAGGGCCAATGGCATCCTGGCCTGCATCAGGAACAGTGTGGCCAGCAGGAGCAGGGAGGTCATTCTGCCCCTGTACACTGCACTGGTTAGGCCACACCTCGAGTACTGTGTCCAGCTCTGGGCCCCTCAGTTTAGGAAGGAGGTTGACTTGCTGGAACGAGTCCAGAGAAGGGCAACAAAGTTGGTGAGGGGCTTGGAACACAAGCCCTAGGAGGAGAGGCTGAGGGAGCTGGGATTGCTTAGCCTGGACAAGAGGAGACTCAGGGGTGACCTTATTGCCCTCTACAACTACCTGAAGGGAGGTTGTAGACAGGCAGAGGTTGGTCTCTTCTCCCAGGCAGCCAGCACCAGAACAAGAGGACACAGTCTCAGGCTGCGCCAGGGGAGGTTCAGCCTGAAGGTCAGGAGGAAGTTTTACACAGAGAGAGTGATTGCCCATTGGAATGGGCTGCCCAGGGAGGTGGTGGAGTCACCATCACTGGAGGTGTTCAGGAGGAGACTTGACAGGGTGCTTGGTTGCATAGGTTAGTTGATTAGGTGGTGTTGGATGATAGGTTGGACGTGATGATCTTGAAGGTCTCTTCCAACCTGGTTTATTCTATTCTAAATGGAGTTGTAAATTATAGTTTTAGTAGGGCTTTTAACTTCCTTGGGACATTTTTGCTGCAAAGCTTTCACATCCTGAATATCACCTGGGCTGGAACAATTTAATTAAGTATGACCAACTAGAGATAGTAAATTTGATTCTTTTGTATCTGAACATAATTCTCCACACCTAACAATAATGCAGTTTTTTTTTCCCTAGTTGTGCTATTTTAGTTTTATTACCTCTTATTTTCTAAGTGCTCATTTACTTTTGGACATCTTTATCAATACTATCCTATCTGAGATGTAAGATGACCTTTGCTTTGAGGCTGCAGTTTCTGGCTGCTGTGGGTGCAGGTATGCCCAGAGCAGTTCCACAGGACTCTGGCTTCCCTTGTTAGGAAGAAGTTCTTCACCATGAGGGTGGTGAGGCACTGGAACAGGTTGCCCGGGGAGGTGGTGGAAGTCCCATCCTTGGAGGGTTTTAAATCCAGGCTAGATATCTCTGGACAACATCATCTAGTGTAAGAATTCCCTGCCCATGACAGGGGGGGTGGAACTAGATGATCCTTGAAGTCCCTTCCAACCCTAACAATTCTATGGTGATTCTATGATTCTGTTGCAGGTAGCTATCGACTTCACCGCATCGAACGGCGACCCGCGCAACAGCTGCTCGCTGCACTACATCCACCCCTACCAGCCCAACGAGTATCTGAAAGCCTTGGTAGCTGTCGGGGAGATCTGCCAGGACTATGACAGGTAAATCACCACCCTGGGTAACAGAGTTGTCTTCAGAAAGTGTTTTCTCAGTGTGAGATCGATGTCTGCCTGCTGCTGGCTGCGCTAGCTCTGTGTTCAGTCACTTAACAGAAATGAGGGCATGTCAGAGCCATCAGTCTGCCTGCACACACTTCTGGGAGTGGCACTGGGGTTAAGGTAGTTTCAGAGTCATGACAGACCTGCTTCTTGGCTGGCATGTCAAGGTTCAGGTTTGTGTTCACATGCTGAAGCTGCCTGTTTGAGTGCATGTTTCATGAGAGTTAACCCTGAAGCCTGCTCTGCACGTGCTGACAGCATCCTTTCTGTGACTGCTGCCTTGGCTGGACAAATCCATGCCCTGTGTACATGCTCAAGACTGGGGAGCCTGATACTGTCCCTCCTGCAGAACAGTGCTCTCTAGGTGCTGTGCTTGAAACAGAACTGGTAGTTGCCTGAACTGCTTAGTGGCTGTGGCTGTTGTCAGAAGTAAAGGTGTGGCCCATTCCAGTGTTCTCCTGTAGGTTATTACTGCCTCTTGCAAAGTGAATAGTAAAAGGTAGTGGCAGTGTGTGCACAGAGCAAGGCTATTGGTAGTGGCAATGTGGGCACACAGCAAGGCTTGCCATAAATAAACAAATGCTCCTCATTGTTTTGACTGCATTATGTAATTCTGCTGGTTTCAAATAAGCTGCCTGCTCCTATCCAATTAATTGCCCATTATTAATCTAATTACCAAGTGCACTTCCTGTAAGAAGACTGCAGAAAATACTGCCCTGAGACAGTCTCTGTAAGAACTTGGTGGTCAAACTTAGGCAATGAGCCTGAGAAAATGATTATGTTATTATGACCTGATAATTCCTCAGTGATTACCCAGTAATTTAATAATTACCAGCAGTAACTCAGAGAACTAATATACTTTAAAGCAGGGAACAGAATGAAAAGGGATGGTTTATGCAGACAGATTTTGGTATTTTATCACTTACGGTCTATTTTTTTTTTAAATCAAATAGTTAAGTGGCACAGTCCCTCGTGTACAGAGCTAGTGATCCCAAACCAGGATTCTTCTCTCAATATTGCATATTCCAATCAGTGAAAGCAAATAATGGCCACATGTTCCTTAAATGAAATCATCAGCAGCATTCAGCCCCATTGTGCTGCAGAAAATGCCTGTCGATGCTAATCAGCGGAGCTAAGGTTGTGTCAGCTGTGGGCTGAGCAAAAGCCAGAGTTTCTTTTCCCAGGGCAGTCTCCTGCCCTGTGCCTGCTCTCAGGCTGTGCCACTTTGGGGTCGGAGTGGCTGGAGAGCTCCCAAACAGAGAGGGACCTGGGGGTGCTGATCGACAGCCACCTGAATATGAGCCAACAGTGTGCCCAGGTGGCCAGGAGGGCCAATGGCATCCTGGCCTGCATTAGGAATAGTGTGGCCAGCAGGAGCAGGGAGGTCATTGTGCCCCTGTACTCTGCATTGGTTAGGCCGCACCTTGAGTACTGTGTCCAGTTCTGGGCCCCTCAGTTTAAGGAGGACATCGAAACACTTGAGCGTGTCCAGAGAAGGGCAACAAGGCTGGGGAGAGGCCTTGAGCACAAGCCCTATGAGGAGAGGCTGAGGGAGCTGGGATTGTTTAGCCTGGAAAAGAGGAGGCTCAGGGGTGACCTCATTGCCCTCTACAACTCCTGAAGGGTGGTTGTAGCCAGGAAGGGGTTGGCCTCTTCTCCCAGGCAACCAGCACCAGAACAAGTGGACATGGTCTCAAGCTGCGCCAGGGGAGGTTTAGACTCGAGGTGAGGAGGAAGTTCTTCACCGAGCGAGTCATTTGTCATTGGAACGGGTTGCCCAGGGAGGTGGTTGAGTCATCAACCCTGGAGGCGTTCAAGGACGTGGCACTTGGTGCCATGGTCTAGTCGTGGGGTCTGTGTTGATAGGTTGGACTCGATGATCCTCGAGGTCCTTTCCAACCTAAGTGATACTGTGATACTGTGATACTCTCTGTTCCAATGGGCCAGCTGATGCAGCATGGCCGGTGCTTTCTAAGCAAAATGTCACATGAGGGCTTCTGCTTTGTGCTTGCATACTTTACGCCCAGCAAGCTGGCAATGAAAACTTACCATTTCTCCAAAGAAGAATCTAGGAGGAGCAAAGCTTCACACAGAATAATCCACAGGTTCTATACAGGAGTTCCTTTTGTATTTAATTGCAGCCTTGAGATGCCTGAGCATCTTCTGTACAAACAATTTAAAAAACCCAGTCTCAAATGCAGTAAAACTCTCACAGACCCACAACTGCCCCTGTGAGCCCATTTGTGCTTCAAGTACCAGAGCAGGATTTCTGTCTCCAGGTTAAGATCAGCCAGAAGGGGAAAGAGAGGGACTGGCTGCACATCAGGTCTGCCTAGGGCCAGGTGATACAGGGACAGGTGGTCAGTAAGATTCAAACAGGAGAGCACAACAGTGTCAGGGCTCATAACCTGAACTCTTACAGGTCATACCCACTGATTACCTCAATAGTATCATAGTATCATTCAGGTTTGGAAGGGACCACAAGGATCATCTAGTTCCAACCCCCCTGCCATGGGCAGGGACACCCCACACTACATCAGCCTGGCCAGAGCCTCATCCAGCCTGGTCTTAAACACCTCCAGGGACGGGGCTTCAACCACCTCCCTGGACAACCCATTCCAGGGTTTCTCCACTCTCATGGTGAAGAACCTCTTCCTCACATCTAGCCTGAATCTCCCCACCTCCAGCAGAGGTGGCTGATGTCAGTCAAAGGATATAGAGTGTTTTCCTCTGGGTCTCAGGGTTAGTGTATTCCATCAGGTGAAAAGGTAGCTGGAATAAAGTCAGATCTGTTGCTTGCAATGCCTTCTGCATGCTGATAGCACAGCTGTTGGATACTACTGCTTTTTTATGGGGGGGTGGGCGAGGTAAAAGCTCATGGCTACTAATACACTTCTGTAATTAGAAACCTTCCCATTTATTTGTAATTTGGGAGGACCTGGGTTGGCAATTTATAGAGACTACACTCAAATCCAACATTTTCTTTATATACTCCAGTAAGTGCTGTCAGTCCAGCCAAATATTCTCATAAAGCAGGTTTCTGGATGGATCAGCCTAACATCATGTGTCTCTAAGTAATTAATGCTCCAAATTCAGTGCTGCTTCACATCCCTTGGTACAGTGGGATAATCCCTGCTCATCTCAAAGCCCTTTTATCTGGAGGCTGCTGAAGCAGTTAAATGAATAGCACCGTCCTGCGCAGTTAAGCGTGGAAGAATGAGAACCATTCTTTCATCAGCACTACTCAGAGAATGAGAAACAGGCTTTGATTATTGTCCTGATTGTGGAGATGCTGCAGTGCTGTGGGGATAGACCAGTCTGATAAAGGTGTGGGAAATGCAAAAGCTGTTTGCCTGCACAAAAGGTTTCCTACTGTATCCTATGGGGGAATTGTTTCAGGGTATAAGAACATTTGGCATCAGAGGGAAGACAGTTTGTAGGCGCTCTGATCAGTGGCTAAGCAACAGCAGCAATAGATCATTAAGGAAGGAGAAACATTCATTGGTTTTAAGGAATTAGGCTCTGAAATGTTGTTAGAAATACTGGAAGAAGGAAAAAACACACAGAAAATTTCCTACTGAAAATATTTGAATATCCTAGCAGATGGCTCTATGGAGGAGCACACTGACAAGTTTGTTTCCATTCTGGTAGTCTGGAAACACCTGAGAAACACTGCCTGGAGATAAACCAAGTCCTTTTGCCAAGACAGGTGTAGATGTGCTGTGAATCTCTCATGTAAGCACCTGGAGCTGGCCACACACAAAGATGAATTAATGTATTTACAACTAGAGTTTTACTTGTGTGTATAAATGCAGTGATATTCACATCATAGACAGGTATCACACACTGCTGGGTGTTTAATAGGCATGGTTAACACTTAGAGATGCTACAAAAGAGTTGATTTCTGTGCCATTTTTTATCCTCCTCTGCAGAGCAAAGTCCTAAGTCACAGTAACAAGAGTGCACACCCTTTAGCACACCCTTTAGAAAACTGCCTGGGCTGTTGATCTTCATGATTTGTTTTGCCAGTGCTGGAATACAACCAACTGGCCCTGAGTGTGGCTCATCCTTCTTTCCATAGTGATTGCTGTCTCTGGCAAAGGAAAAAGGGCAGGAATGGGGCTGCAAATAGCTTGTTTGTGAGGATACATGTGTTACATGCACGCAGTGCTGAAGGCGGAAATCATCCCTACATGAGCTCATGTAATTGCAAATTTCAGTGATGGCAGGACTTGCAAATCCCTTCCTCAGTTTGAAATCTGCTTTCTGTGTTTAGAAGCTTTCTTTTCTCTTCTGCTTATTAAGAATCTCATTATTATATTGCATTAAATATTTATCTTTGTGCTAAACCCTCTGTTCTGATTCACCAAGACACTAAAGCTTATTGTCTAACCCCGCTGAAATCAATCTGACTCAAGCAAAACATAGATGGCACTGAGATGGAGTCAAGAGCCTGACTGAATTTGACCTTTATTGTTAGCTGTTCACCCCCCACCCAAATGTTCAGTGCCTCCAACAGACCTGGATGATCTTTGTGAATAATTTCTACACATACATTTGTATTTGTGCATACATTGAGAGTTCTTCACTGCATTAGAAGAGTGCTCACAAAGGGAGGACCAACTTTTGTGTGCTCAAATCAATACTCAGACCCTGAAAAAGACAAGTACTTTAAAGACCAGATCAAGTACTTTAAAGCATTTGGTGTTTTGTGCAATTTCCCATTCTTGATGGACCATCCCTGTTCTGATCTGCGCATTCCACATAGTTTTGTAAAGTGTTGTCATAAAATTGGTCATAAATTTGGTCTTAATTTTATTTCTGTTCAAGATCTAGCTCAAAGATCTTGCTGTCAGTTGATTCACTCTTAAAGATACTGCAGATATTTTCTTACTTCTTTGTAGGGAAGATAAATTCTGTCTGTTTCCTGACCCCAATGTCCTTTGTTACTCAGGCAAAGAGCTTCCTTAACCCTAAATGCTCCAGTAGATCCTTAAAACTGGCATTCATTCTGGGATCATGTTAACAAATCTCCCAAATGCCACTAATGAGCAAAGAGACCTTATTGTTGCGAAGTGCAGGAACTATTTGTGTGCAGAGCTTTGTAAAATACTTTAAAGTGAACATTTTAAAGCTGGGCCACATTCCACAGAAGTTGTGAAAATCCTGAAGTCAGTCTGAGTTTCAGCAGTAGCCTCTGCGGTCGATGAAGTGCTGCAGCAACTGACTAAGATGCAAAATTCACCTCCCTCTGATTTCTTCTTCAGTATTTTAGGCCTGAGCAAGTGTGTTCCCTCATGCAATAAAGTGCACTTGAAGGGAAACATGAAAGGAGGAAATAAAAAGACCAGGATTCCCAGCCTAGCACACCTTTCTCAGTGTAGATTTAAGAAAAGAAAGACCTGAGTCAAATGAAGGGTCCATCAGGCCCAGAAACACAGAACTGGCTGTGGTTGAGGCAGTGGTATAAGAGTAACTCATCCAAACTGGGGTGACAAAATGCTGCTCAGAACAACTGACCCTGTATGCAACAGGAAATGTTTCATGAAATCCCAGTGTAGAGCTAGAGATGTTGACATCTAATCTACCTGTGCAGATCAATTAAAAAACCCACCCTGCTTCTTTGTTAAGCTTCTCTCTTTGTCACTTACATTACAGAAACAAACTTTGTGGAGACTGTTAAGCTGATGAGCCCCTCTGAACAGGTTTTTAAGCCGTGGGGGAGGAGATACACATCTTTTCATTTAGTGTTTTGATAGGACCAATTCTGCATAGACATGCAAGATCAGAAAAAAACAGAGAAACAACAACCTGTGCAGCAAAGCTTGTAGCTTGTGTTTAGCAGTAAGCTCAGGTGTGGGGAAACATATTCTGAAAGATTTGGATAACCCAGGACTGGCCAAAAGGAATTGGTAATACTTTTAATCACCAAACTGGACTGAAAATCCTTGAATTCAGCTGCTGAAGGCCTAGACTGGCACAATTCCACAATATACACATGCTGATGTTTAGTGTTTGCCTTTGTGGAACCTGTGTTTGCAGACCACTGCCACAGGGGGATTTCTACAATCACCACTTTTTATCCCCAGAATCAATACAAGACAATTAGTTTGGTACAGCTGTGTTGGGAAGATGACTTCCCAGCAGTTTATTGTGCTGTGCACATAACTCTCTCTGTGTGTCTGAACAGATGGCTGTTTACCTGTCTGTGTGTATCTGCAGGCCCTTTACCAGGGCAGCTACTGCCAGTTCTTACAGCTCTGCCTCTTCCCTTACCTTGTTTCCACCTTGGTGTGTTGTCTGCACCACCTCTTCTCCAGGGGCTCTGTTCTGTGTCAGCTCACCTGTCCCAAGTGGCCCTTTCTGAGTGTCTCAGCAACATCACTGCTTCCTCTTCATACTTTGCAGAGAGCAGGGCTGCACTCTGTCAGCTGCTAGGCACATGAAAATCTGAGTCTTCTGCATGGCCTTTCTGTGTGGTCTTTTCTCAGTTCAGCTTGAAGGCTCCTCTTAGGGAAAGCTTTAGTCCATGCAGCACTTGACACTTCCCTGGGACTGTGCAGCTGCTGCTGGGATTTCTCTGTCAGCACTTCTTTCTGAAGAGAATGACTTGAAGCATATACCCCTATGAACTTTTTGTGAAACTTCATACCACCTACTGCTGTAGAGAGCAGACATTTATGTAAATAAATACTAATAAGTAAATAATCATAGGTAAAGGAGACAGCAATTTCTCTTGCCATCATCACTGACTCCATCTGTTACTAATGTGGTACATCTTTAGTCAGCACAAGCATGTCCAGTTTCAGAAGTGTGAATGTCCTCCTTGCAGTATTGTGCATGAACTGTGCTAATCACTAACTCTATCATGTTAGCATATAGCTGAGAAGGAAATTTCTCCCATTGGGAAACCCATCTGTGTGGCAGGTGAACACCATGTTCTGAATCTTGTCATGCAGGTCTCCTCCAAACAGAGAGCAGACACCTCCAGCCTGAGTCGGCCTCAACAGGACGTTTGTGCATCCAACTGCTCTCAGTTAAAGTGAGGCAATTCTTGTGACTTAGGCTTCATTTACTCTCTTACAATCCCCTTCAGGCTCTGGTGAAATGAATGCTGCCCAGAGATCCCAAAGCAGCAGCTGAGCAGAGATGGGCAGCCCATTTCCTCCTGCCTGCCCAGCAGTGCCTGGTCAAACGTTTAGTCGTCACTGGATTTCACTTGCACTTTGCTCTAGCTTGCTTTGACTGTGGTCTTCATTTTGACTCAATGTCATTTTCATCTTGGTACCATTGCATCAGTGGCTCATTTGGTCATATTAAATCATACTGTAATCTCTGTAACAGCATTATCTTGCTCACCCTAGGAAGCTGATTTGTGTCATGAGAATATTGATGAGAAATTCCTCTGCCAGCTCCTTGCCACTTCCATGTGCCAGTGCAGTCCTATGTTCCTCTTCCCAGAACCCCCCTTAGGTATTTTCTGTCCCTTTCCACTTTCATTTGTGAAAAAAGGACCATATCCTGTGCCTACATAGCAAAGAGTTTCTTGTGGTTGCCTGAAAGCCGCACAGGTGTCAAGAGGACTCCAGTGCTGTTGGGTTTGGGGTTCTTTACCCCGTGTACCATAAGTGAGGAAGTTTGGTCTTTCGCCTGCAGTGCCATCTTCAAGTCACCTCTGAGCTTGCAGTCTGTGTGAGGATGACCTTTGCCACCATGGTTCAGTTTTCCATGTATGATCCCACAGAGAAGTCACTCCACCACAGAGACAAGGGTTTGGAAGGCACAGGCACATCTGTGCAACCCTCTAGCATACAGAGGACTGTCTGGAATCTGCCTGGTTTGAGCAGGGAAATAAAGCTCTGTCACCTTTTGCAGCGTCCCCTTCCCTAGTGTATTCCCATTTATAAAGTCTCATTTAATTTTCAGGATACATTTTACTGAATTGGGTTATTCTTGTGGGTATAAACCAATTTATTTGTCATCTTGCAGGGAAGCTGACATTTTGTCTCACCTTCCTGACCATGCCATTTTACCAGGGTATCCTCCTAGCAAGTGATACATCTCACTGCCATTGCATTCTGCTTCACCTACCCTGCCCTCAAGCTCTGATGACTTTTTTCCCAGTCTACTCTGAGTTCACTTGATCATTTTTTTTTTACCCTGCACAGCTTCCTTTACAATTCTGTTAGTATTAACAAAGGGAAGTTTAAATCCAGTGTACCCAGATTTGACTTTGTAAGTTATTTCATGAGCTGCTGGCCCATGGTGGTTAGGTTCAGGGAGTTGGTATTCCCCTGCTTCGTTAGCAGGCAGGACAGGCATTCCCTCGTGTTCTTCAAACCCAGTTAGATGACAGTATCCATTTCTCAGTATTCAGCAGATTCCAGCTCCCCTAAGGTGACTAAGAGCTGTAATTAAAGATGGCAAATGAATTTTAATGTCAGAATTTTGCACATGGTTGTGTAGCATCGCCATTTGTGACAGCCCAAAGAGTGTAGCTGCTGCAGCAATTTGCTGTTGATTTGCACACTCCCAGCTCTCTCTTGTGACCCAGAGGGAAGATAATCAGCTCGTTGTTGCTGCTCTGGTAATGTGCTCCCTGTGTAGGGGCAAGGCAAATGGGTTCTGCTCCCTACCTCCTGAACGGCTTCACTGAGCCCTGTCTGGTCCTGCAAATCACGTTCTGTATTTACTAAGCTCTGCTTGCAAAGCAGGGAACTGGAAGTGTTTAAATATTTCAAATGATTTCTGTATTTTTCTTAGAAGTGCTGCTAATCCCTGCAACCTGTTGTGATTCAGAATTTGCTGGCATCAAGCCCTGCTCAGATAACTGCTAAATAATACACTCAGGAACCTGACTCATTCATACACTGAGAAGAAACACTTAATCCAGCTCCTGCTCCTCCAGTTCACACCCTGAACATGGAAGATTACAATGTTGATTGAGTTTAGATATGACTGCTTGCTTTGTGCCATTTGCTGTTTTCTTCTCCTTTCTCTTCTCCTTTGCTTTACCCTTCTCCTTTCCTTTACCCTTCTCCTTTCCTTTACCCTTCTCCTTGTGCCCTCTCCCCTTCTGTCTCCATCTCCCCATATTCACACTCTTTCCAGTTACAGGCACAAAACCAGGCTGGGCAGTGACTGGCTGGAAAGCAGCCCTGAGGAGAGAGACTTGGGGGTGCTGGTGGACGAGAAGCTCAGCATGAGCTCTCAGTGTGCACTTGCAGCCCAGAAAGCCAATCAGATCCTGGGCTGCATCAGGAGAAGTGTGGCCAGCAGGGCAAGGGAGGTGATTCTCCCCCTCTACTCAGCTCTGGTGAGACCCCACCTGGAGTACTGCGTCCAGTTCTGGAGCCCCTATTACAAGAGGGATGTGGAGGTGCTGGAACGTGTCCAGAGAAGGGCCACAAGGATGATCAGAGGGCTGGAGCCCCTCTCCTATGAGGACAGACTGAAGGAGTTGGGGCTGTTCAGTCTGCAGAAGAGAAGGCTCCGAGGTGACCTAATTGTGGCCTTCCAGTATCTGAAGGGGGCCTACAGGAAGGCTGGGGAGGGACTTCTCAGGATCTCAGGTAGTGATAGGACTAGGGGGAATGGAATGAAGCTGGAGGTGGGGAGATTCAGGCTGGATGTGAGGAGGAAGTTCTTCCCCATGAGAGTGGTGAAGCCCTGGAATGGGTTGTCCAGGGAGGTGGTTGAGGCCCCGTCCCTGGAGGTGTTTAAGCCCAGGCTGGATGAGGCTCTGTCCAGCCTGATCTAGTGTGGGGTGTCCCTGCCCATGGCAGGGGGGTTGGAACTGGATGATCCTTGTGGTCCCTTCCAGCCCTGACTGATACTATGATACATGTTTGACACTCCCCTTTTCTTTTGGCCATTGACATTTCTTTCTGGCAGAGGGGAAATACCTAATTTCATAACAGGAGATGTCTCTAGAACAGAGCAGATCCACAGTTTATTCTTTGAAGATGGGAACTGAGAATGAAAGGCACAGTAATTGATTTTGCTTTGTCCAGCATAGTATGTAAAAAATATCTCCCCAGTGATTCTGATCTGACCCAACCCCAACATTAAAAGTGACAGCTTAATATCCAGGGGTTCAAGTCAGCTTGCAAGACTTTCAAAGAGCTGTGAATTTTGAGAATCTTAATCATATGACACTAAAAATGGCTTCTTGCTTTCCTTTCTCCCCACCCCTTGTTTCTTTCTTTTCCCACATTCACTGTATCACTAGTACCACAGATTCAGAGGTCTCGCACCAGTGTGAAGCAAGCAGATTTCCATGCCAGTCAGACCGCTGGCATCCAAACACAGTGCTGCATGGACTTTAGGAACTTAAAAGTCTGTAGCTTCATTCTAAAGGGCTTCCATGAGCATGAGTAAATGAGTCCCAAACAACCTGAGGAAGTGGTGAGCTACAAGTTCATTGTTCAGAAGGAATAAATGGCGTATAAAATGCCTGAGGCCTTCTTTCCCCCTACATTCACTCCATACTATCAAGACCTTAGATTCCCAATTTAGATTTTCAGAGCACCTGGTCCTGGCAGCTCCTACTTCCCTTCTGAACACAGCTATTGCCATGCTGGTGAAAATCTAGCTCTAGCATTGCCTGTGCTGGCATCTTCAGAGCAAACTGCAAAAGGCTCTAATGTTTGACATGAATTCACCCAGTGGAACAGTTTCATCTGAGTTCTCCTTTTTGTCACTAGGAACAGCAAATCCTTCCCAGAGTAAAGCTGCTCTCTGTGTATCAGCGGGCTCCAGTGACTAATGAGACGAGACCTGGAAACGTTCTCTGTTTTGTGTCCTCCTCTTTATGACAAGGTGTTCCTTACCTGGTGATGCTGGGCTTGCTTGGAAAATGTTAGCTGCACACCTTCTGCAATTACAAAACCTTGCTGTCTCTTCCTTTCATCTCTGCTGGTGCCTTTGCAGCACAGTCCACTGAAAGCCTTCCTCTGCACCCTGCTAATGTATTGATTTGTCATTGCACTTCCTCACTTTCCACCAGGGAGCTTGAAGGATGGGTGACTAAAACTGAGATGTGTTCCAGAAGGAGAGTATGGCAGATTCTCTGGTGCTCTGCATTCTGTTACAGTTGAGGTTTCTGAAGGACTTCTCTTTGGTTGTATTTCTGCTCAGAGGACTGTGGACTGGGAGTGCTGACAATCCTCTTCTGTCTGCATCGATTTACATTCACCAATATCAATACTGAACCTGAGCCTTCTCCTTGATTCTGCCTTTAGGGTCTAGTCCAGGTCTGCTGCTGTTGGTCCCTTTCAGTAATGCAAGCCTGCTGGGTTGGGAAGGGCGTCAGCAGCCACACACATTTTTGCTTGCATGTCTGCTCACAGACCTTACACAACCAGGTGTAAAAGCCAAAGTCTGATGCTTTTGCTTCTTTGGATTTTATGTCAAGTGCTTCAGCTTTTGAAATAGGTGCCAAGTTTGAGTTCTTCAGGGAACCAATGCAAAACAAAGAGCAGTATAAAATGGGCAGTAGATGTGACAGAGTAATTCTGTAAAGATCTGCCAAGTCCTGATGTTTTTCTCACTCCAGTTTGTGAAGCCCAGGTTTTATGGAGCCAGCTTGGTTTTCCACTCCTGTCCCTTCAGCAATCTGTCTCCAGCAGGACAGTGCAGGCAGTTCCTTTGCATATGCCAAGGCCTGTCTGGTTAGGGTTAAACAAAACAAGTCAAACATCCTGATGTGGCCTGAGGCCAAAGACATGGCACTGCCCATGTCCTTGTACCTGGTGATGCCCAGAGTGCAATCTGGGAGCCAGCTCAAGCACAGCCATCCCCAGCACTGTCCCTGGGGGTCTCTGAGGGCTGCTAGGTGGCAGGTGCCTGTGCTATGCCAGGAGAGTGTCCACAGTCATGTCCCTGTGCTTCAGCCAGGATCCCAGCCTGTTTCCTGGTACAAGTGAAGCCCAAACATCTGAGCAAGCAACACAAAGGAAAAGAAAACCAGCTCTCACTTTTGTTCTTCTGAGTGAGTTGAAATGACAAAGGAAGAAAATAAGTCATCAGAGCAGACCCTTTTCCTGCTGAAATGCCAGCTTAGGAAACAGGGCTGGAGTCCCTGGTGCACACAATTCACCCCTGAGGGAGAAGGAAACCATCTTTTCATTTTCTGGTCTTAGTTTCAGTCCCTGGATGGCCTCACCTTAGACACAGCTTCCAGAGGCTGAGAAGCTTCTCTGCATTCTGCTGCATGCTGCTGTGATAGCCCTGGGCCTGATACAGCAGCTTGGTGTTGCCTCTGTACCATAAGGGGTTGTCCTGAAAGCAAGAGAGTCCTTGACTACCCTCCTGGGTCATTTCTTCCCTGCTGTAGTGCTGCAAGTGTAGGAGGGCAGCAGGCTCAGCTGCTAGGATGTTCTCTTATGACAAGGTGAGCAGTGGCTGGGAAGACTGGAGAGGATCACTTTGGGAAACAGCCATTAAGCTGCACACCTTTGTATGAGCTGCACACCTTGTTTGGTGTGACAAGGGGGAAAGGATTGCTCACAGGGAAGTTTTGTTTTATTCTGAAAGCTGTCAGCCACCAGTTTTGAGGTGTGATCAGGGAATAACGTGATTATCTTTCTTGCACCAGGGATGTCATGAGTGCTCATCAAATGGTTCACTTCTGGCCTTGAAGACTAAGCCCTGGGAGATAGTGAAAGCCAATTCCTTGGTCCCAGAAGGTTGAATCAGAATGGCAGAGCTATGTACTTCATTTTCAATGCTGAACGATGAGAAAGTTCCTAAGGAGCATGTGGAGCTATCCTGAGTGAGGCAAGAGAACATCCTAGTCACAGGGGCAGGCCCCAGGATTCCCCCCACCTTTGAAGTTGGGGCACTTCCATCTAAAGAGCAGCTGCATTGAGTCCTGCCTTGGGGTTGCACAGGGTGAAGCTTTGCTGTCACGAGGCAGTGGCAGCAGTAGCTGGCACTGCTCTAACAACAAACCTGGGTGCTTTTGACTGAGGCAGATATCCTGCCTTGGGAGTGAGGTGTTCCAGAATGACAGCAAGGCCTGTGCCCCTCTCTGACTGGGAGTGCAGGAGTCTCAGCACTAGAAGGACAGCACAGGCTGCTGGAGGTGTCAGGGCTGCCTCTGAGTTGCTGCAGAGCAGATGATGGAGCTGCAGGTAGGAGAGTACCTGCACTTGTTTACCCTCAAGAAATGATGCAGTGCAAATGCAGGCACTGTGTGGGTTTCAGCACCTCTCAGGTTGGCTAATTGCTGCCAACATCAGCTTTTTTCCATTGCTTTATTGAATTTAGACACATTCTACCTAAGTAAGATTCTTTTTTGGTCTTTGCTTGCTCCTGCCCAAAATCAATTAAGTTGCAGCCCCACAGGGTTTGATTTTCTAATCCAAGTATGCTTAATCATTGATGTAAAACAAGACTCTTTTTTCCCTCCCCTCAGATTCTTTTCTAATGGTTTTGTATTCCTTGTCCCTTAAGTGTGTGCCTGAACTCTTTATATCTATTGATAAGGGCTTCCCCACATCCAGGAGAGTTTAATCAAAGAGAAGGCAACGAGCAGGTGGTTAGCATCAAAATGTCAGCAGCTACTTCATTTCTGTCATCTCCTGAAAAAAAAAATGCTTCATTACCATGCAAATGATGTTAGTCATCCTTTCCAAGATCCACTGTCACACAGTGTCACATATGGCATTTAGAGTATGTGCTCCCAAAATTTGTGTGACAGCTGCAAACTGTGAGTGCTAAACCATCACACACTGCAACAGCAACTGTGAGAGCTAAACCATCACACAGCAGCCACCCTTCCGCCCAGGGAGCTGGGGAATATCTCTCTGTCCCATGCTTACTCCAAGCTTGGGGCTTATTTCTGCTTTCTTTCAACTCCTTCTGTTTCTCTTTAGTTGGGTCAGAAACACCATGGTGCCTTTCACAGCATGTGTCAGAGCAGCCCAACAGCTTTAATGGTTGCTGGCTGCTGGTACCTTGCTTGAGCGGGGCTAGGAAGCAACTCAGTACTGGTTAGGCCACACCTTGAGTGCTGTGTCCAGTTCTGGGCCCCTCAGTTTAGGAAAGATATTGACTTGCTGAAACGTGTCCAGAGAAGGGCAGCAAAGCTTGTGAGGGGTTTGAAGCACAAGCCCTATGAGGAGAGGCTGAGGGAGCTGGGGTTCCTTAGCCTGGAGAAGAGGAGGCTCAGAGGAGACCTTATTGCTGTCTACAGCTACCTGAAGGGAGGTTGTAGCTAGGTGGGGGTTGGTCTCTTCTCCCAGGCATCTGGCACCAGAACACAGTCTCAAGCTGCACCATGGGAGGTTTAGGCTGGATGTTAGGAAGAAGTTCTTCACAGAAAGAGAGATTGGCCATTGGAATGTGCTGCCCAGGGAGGTGGTGGAGTCACCATCACTGGAGGTGTTTAAGAAGAGAGTGGATGGGGTGCTTGGTGCCATGGTTTAGTTGATTAGATAGTGTTGGATGATAGGTTGGACTCAATGATCTTGGAGGTCTTTTCCAACCTGGTTAATTCTGTTCTATTCTGATTCTATTCTATTCTATTCTATTCTATTCTAGTCTAGTCTAGTCTAGTCTAGTCTAGTCTAGTCTAGTCTAGTCTAGTCTATTCCTATTTCTATTCTATTCTATTCTATTCTATTCTATTCTATTCTATTCTATTCTATTCTATTCTATTCTATTCTATTCTATTCTATTCTATTCTATTCTATTCTATTCTAATTTCTTCAGCTGAATATTGGAGTGGCAGTGTCTTGAACACCACAAAGAAAATGGCAGCTGCTGGCCTGTTGGGAATTTTGACAGTGCCAGCAGCAGTGGTAGGAACTCAGCTTTTCCAAGGGCCCTGACAGCCTGTGAGCAGAATAGGATGAGCCTTGTTGAAAGGTCTGATTCATCCGAGCGCTGGAGTGCAATCCGGTGGCATTGAGCTCCAGGATGTGTTTAGCTGGCATGTGTTTGGGTGATTGCTAACCTCAGGGGTGTGATCAAGGGCTCTGCTGACTCAGGGCCCAGACATCCCTTGCAGCTTGTTGTTTTCCACTTTGCCATCTGGGAAGAAGCAGCTTGGCAGTGCTGGGACTGTGTGAGACATTACTACATTTCTGAAGGGGAACTAACAGCCTTGAGGCTTCCAGGTTCTCTGAACAGGGAAATTTTGTCCCTACAGATTGAACTGGGGTATTTGAAAGCAAAGGGACTGTGCCACAGCATTTGCTAGGTCATCAGTCAACCTGTGCCTAATTCAACTCATGTCTTAGTGGAACTGCTAAAGACGCAGACAGAAAGCTTTACAGAACCTGCAGGCTTGGGGGCATTTTGGGATATTTTAGGAAGTCTCTTTTGCACCTGGACAACCATAAGAACTCAAATTTGCACAAGATTTTAATTAGAGTGATCTTTTCCCTACACCTGTGCTCTGGGCAGGGAGAGCACTTCCATATTTAGATGGAGTCAGTGTTGTTACAGGCTGCTAGGACAGCTCAGCCTCGTGCTGCTGCCAGGTTGTGGACAAAGCATGGGTAATACAGAGCTGTTACTCTGCAGCAGATCTTGGTCCCGTAGTGCTCTCCAAATGGTTTTACCTTCCCCAAAACACTGTGAGTTCACCTGAGAAGTCTGCTGTGTCACTCTCCCAGGTCAGCACATGCCCCTCCTCCTCTCACCTGGTGCCCTTGCAGTCTGCCATGCTGTACTCCTGACCTTAAAGCCATTTCTGTGTGCTGTGCTGCTCTGTGTTTCTGATGGATGCTTACAGAGGAGTAGATGTTTATTGTAACAAAATGCTCTGAGGGAACTCTCCTTTCTTTTTGTTTTATTTTATCTTATTTTATTTTATTTGATTTTTTTTTTCCTTCTTTTCCAGTGACAAAATGTTCCCAGCCTTTGGATTTGGTGCAAGGATACCCCCAGAATACAAAGTAGGTGCATAAATTGCATTTTCTCATTTCCTCGGTTTATGAGGCACAAACTACAGGAGAAATGGTTCTGGGCAGGGCAAGGGCTAGGAGGAGTAGCTCTACTGCTTGTTTTCTTTCAGCTGGCTTTCTCACTCACTGATACCTCACTGAAAGCAGAAATCAAGGCTAGGCTTAAAAAAGCTGTGTTACACCCCAAACACATCATGATACTGACAAAGCTTTGCTCATGGATGCTGTCTAGCAGGAGGAGAACTGGCTCTTTGAATGGCATTTGCCAAACTTATTCTGAAGCTGTGCAAGCCCTGCTTTGACACAACCCCTTCTGGAAGATGTGATTCAGTGAGGGGTCCAGTGTCCATGCTTTGTGATGGAGAGGTTGCACATCTTCCTTAAATAAAGACTTTAGAAGAGGTGTGCCCTGTGGCAAATCTCTGTGCCACAGTGGACATGGTCAATAACAGGAAGAGAATACAAGAGTGTGTATCCATGTTGGATAGAAACTAAACAGAATGAGAGTGAGCACAGTGATGGTGCAACCGTGAGCATCAACACAGGGTCTTGTAGGGTTTGGAGTGCTGACAGCACAGTGACAGGAAGAGCATCCATCAGGGAAAAGCCTAGGAAGAAACACGAAGAGTTCAAATCCTGTGTTGCACCTGCAGAGGTAGCATGGACAGAAGAACAGTTCTGCACAAATAAGTAACCAAACACTACCTGGGGATTCTGTGAATCAGATACTACCTGAAGGAGAACAGCATTAGACTTCTGATCATGCAGACATCATCTGGGCTCTGAGTTGTGTCTCTGAGCTGTGGCTGGAGTGGAGAGCTTCTGTGCAGAGAGGGGTCCTGTGTCACTCCACATCGTAAAGTGTGGATCAGCAGATGAAAAGCATGGAACACACTGGTCCATGCTTTTCATCTCCTGATCCATACCCCAGTGTGTTCCTCATGGACAGCAGGTTTGATCCCTGCATAAGAGCAGCAGTGGTAATGTACAGCAAATCTGATACATGCCTTGCAAAGGGGTGTCTAAGGTAAGTCCACACGTGGCTTAAAGCAGTGCCTTCTGAGCTACACTTACACAAAGGACTGTGCCTGACAAGGTATCTGCAGAGCTTTGCCCCTCAAAAGCAGCAGCAGTGTTAATGCTGTCCAAAACCAGAGACAACTTTCAGAACTCAGATACAGATTTTAAGGTGGTGAATGCACACAGAACACCTGTGTCTGTTGTCTGTCTGCTCCAGCTGCAGCAGCTGACACCCTTCTCTGCTGTGCAAGGGGGAGTGCTGTGGAGAACAACCGTGAGCAGCCTTTCACCAGACACAGCAGTCAAATGCAGTAGCTGCTTCTCAGATGTCTATCCCTTTGCCACAGACATGTGCCCCCCTCTCCTGCCTGTGTAGCAGTGTGGGCTGGATGATCTATATCACAGCCAGCTTGCTCTTCCATCCCAGCACCAGCCAGTGCTGCAACACCAGGTGCTGCTGCCTTTGCCCTACACCAGGGTACCAGCCTGATGGTGTGCAGGGGCTAGGTGTTCCATCATCTGCAAGGTGACCATCACTGCATGGGGGAAGCCTGCAAGTCTTTCAGCTGCAAAGAGACATTCCTTGCTGAGGACTGCTTGAAGGAAGATGTTAGTGACATGTGAAGTCTTCTTACTGGTTTGCTGCTGATGGCAGTAAGGTAGGACTCACAAAACAAGACTCTTTCTGAGCCAAAATAATCATCTGGTGGCATTGATGCCTCAGGTCACATGAGCACACTGCCCCTTTTGTTAGATCCCAGCACCAGCCTCTGCAGTTTGTTTTAAGACCTTTCTGGTTATTTCTGCACTTTGAATGAAAGCTTCACTTGTTGCTTATGCTGGGAAGAGTTGCTGAAGAGACCCTGACTGCAGTTACAGCCACAGTGCAGGCCCTGTACAACTCTGGCCTGCACTGCCCAGTTTGCTGGAAAGGTCAGGGACTGTGATTCTTGAGTCCTGCACTTACCTTGAGCTTCAGGGCAAAAATGAATGCAAGCCTGACAGAGCAGAAGGATGTGTATTACACTTGGGGGGAAAAAAAAGAGAATTTGTCACCTTAGCCAAGCAACCTGGGTTTAGACATAGAAACTGGGCAGCATGCTGAAAAATCAAGTAGAGAGGAAAATAAATGGCCAAGATTTGCCCAGCTGAAATGTCTGCAGCGTGGGCCTCGCCAGAGACATAGGCTGTCCAACTCCCAAACTATTTGATTAATGAGCATTCTGAAAATAATAGCTCTTCAGCAATACTTCTCTACATTTGCCAGTGTCTTAGGCTTTTGCAAAATAGGCAGGCATTCCATATTTAATTTTCAGACTGGCAGTGGCTTAATAGTGTTCAATTTATTCAGAGAGAAGTGCTCAACACTGTGCATCTCGGCATTTATCTTGTGTGCCTCTATTGTTCAAGGATTTTTTGACAAGATCTATTTAAATTAGTAAGACAGCATTCCTAAATATGCCTGCATTTGTCAGATTGTTTGTCAAGGAGTCCCAGTACCATCACCTTAGAGACTTCTGGAAAGCAGAAGCTATCTGGGACAGAGAGGTTAATTTAAATGAATTCAACAGCGTAGAGGGAGAGGGGGGAAATGGATTCTTAATTGTCAGATTTCAGGCATCCATATTCAGTGTTTGCTAAATGGATGAAAAAGGAGATTTCTGAGCCAAAGCAGCTTTTTATTCAAAGAAATGGAAGTTCAGTTAGAGTAAAAGGGGTTAAAAAAACATGTAGAGGCCAAAAGAGAGTAATGTTTCAAGGCAACTTAAACAAAAAGCCTTTGCGTGGTCCAAAAGCTTTCCAGCGATTTGCTTCACGATTTAGTGGAGCTTTGTTCTTTGCTGCATTCCAAGGCAGGGTTTTCCTTTTGTGCTTTGAGGCTTGTTTTTCAAAGAAACCTTGACATTCCTCATTAGTTAGGGAATTCTCTTTTCCTTTCAGCCTTAATTAGAAACCTGTTTAACAAGGGACATCCTATGAGGATGAACTTTGTTACATCCCAATACGAGAGAAATTAGTTACCTGCTACATTACATCAAGGTGACCTTTCTGCAAGGTCACAAGCATGTAGCAGTGTGGGTATGGCTCCTTCAGAGTCTCTTGGGCACCATCATGTTGGTGGACAGCTGCTGCTCTGTGTGCAGGTGCTAGGCACTGTGCCCATGCAGGCAGTGGAAGCACTGTCTCGTCCTTAGCAGAAATATCTTAAGACTCCTTTTTTAGCTGATGTATCCTCAGAAAATTACCCCATAACTACTGTGTTCCTGGTGCAGGAAGTCCCTGGGTTGCTGTGTTTGAATAATCCCACATCCGTGATGGTATCTGCTAAATAACTTACCCAGAGTCCTACTCAGGGAAAAGATTAGTTCCTCACCAAGTGCCAGTAAATGTCCTTAGTGAGAGAATTTTAGTGGTGTTTGTGCAGCAGCCAAGTGACACCAGACTGAGCACACATCTTTGTGCTCCCAAGATGTCCCTCTCCTTTGCTTTTATGCATTGATCTTAGGAGGGAGGAGGAGGGCTGAGCATGGGGCTAGCAATGAGGCACAATCACTGTTCTCTGAGAAGAATCCTTACCGTGAGGCTTAGTCCTACCACAGACCATGGTCTGCAGCTCCTCACAGCTCTCTGTGCCAGGCACTGGTGTAAGGCAGGCCACCTGTTTGCATGGCTGGGCACACCCCAGCATTTCCTGACATTAATGCTGACCTGTTGTACAAGCCCCCCAGCAGATTACATAAACATGCTTGCTCCTGAACAGCCAAGTGTCATGTTTCCCTTGAGGATTTCTCAGTCTTCAGCATTTTAGGTGTTCACACTTTGGCCTTCTGTATCCCATTAGCTTATGAGTTCTGGGGGTGTATAGGGGCTGCACCGTTCAGTATCAGAACGATGCCATTTAGTAGGTCAGCTTTTGGTCCTCTGTCATCAACATGCTTTGCACAACATGAAAGAGGTAGAGCAACAAAAGCAGACAGCCCATGCTTGCATGTGAGGCTAAAATACTGCATTCATGGCTCTGGAAAAGCATCTTCCTTTAGCTAGAATTTCAAATACGTTTGGCTAAAGAAATGAAATCCCTGGGGAGGCACAGCACCGGGAGAGTCGGCCGGCAATACATAAACATGCATCGCCATCCTCGCTCTTGAGGTGCAGCCAACACAGAAAGCCTGAAGGAAGAAGAAAGGCTGGTGAACAGCAAAATCAAGCAGTGAGAACTCACCTAACTGCTCCTGACAGCTGTGATTACCTGTGGCCTGCAGCTAGTCATGAGGCTAGCAGATACTGGGTAGGCAAAGCGTGCGGAAAGAGCAGCTTTCAGCAGGAGGGCTTGCGAGTGTCTGACAGCCCTGCTTCTGTGTCTGCTCTAAGAGGAACACAGGGAAGCACTTTCTGCATGAGCTTCCATGGCCTGAGTGGACCACATAAAACCCTCTGTGCAGGGTCAGTGTGCATGTTCCAGCCTCCTGGCTATGCTGAAGTGGCAGCAAAGTTCTCAGGGAGTTTTTGTGTCAGTCCTTCCCCTACTTAGCCTCTTTAGACAGTAATGGTAGGCATCACTGTGGTGAGTGATGGGGAAATTTGGCTTCTCTATGAGACACTCTCTTTGGCAGTCATCAGCCAACTTAGAGCACTTTACAGAAGCTTTTCTGTGCTCAGATGTTTGCTCTATGGGTCTGTAAGTCACAGACCAGTTTCCATGCCATGCTTGGAGCCATCTGAACTAGCAAATAAAGCAGTGGCATCCAACCAATAAATCTCTTTCTGTAAATAATCCAGGTTCCATTGCACAGGGAGTAAACAGATTGCTTTCCATGTGACCAGGACTGCTGGCACTTCTGGAGGTCCTGCAGAGATCTCAATGAGTCTCAAATGTTTGCAGTTGAAGTCAGCTGTATTAATGCCCTGATGTATCTGGGATGATAAACCTGAGTTCAATTTTAAATCATGCAAATTGCCACTTTGCTCTCAGCCATATCCACTCTTTGTGAACAAAAAAAATATGTATTTATGCAGTGTGCATTGCAAGACAAAGTTGGGCTTCATTCAAGGCAATTTAAGACAAACAGGAGAAGTTAGAGACCTTCAGAGCTAAAGAGATTGAAAGGAATCAAACCTCCTCAGTGATCAAAGAAAGGAGACAAAAGGAATCTGGGAAAAAAATGCAGGCAAGAACAAACCTTAAAGCCAGAAAACAGCAGCTGAAGAAAGGTTTAGTCCCGACAGATTTGTGCTGCAGACGCAGGTCTTTAAGTGACAGACAGGTAGGGGAAGCCTGGAAGCAGAGATTGCCATTGTCTCACCCTGTTTGTGCACAAAAAAGTCTTGTATGATTGTCACAACCCACTGAAGATACAACACATTGCTGTATTAGAAACTCAACAGCTTCTCTGTATTCACAGCCATTTCTCTCAGACAATAGCCCTGTATTACAGACTTAATTACAGGTTAAGAGAGAGACTGAGAGGTTCACTACATTTGAGGGAAAACAAGAGCCTTTAGGATTGTTCATTATTAATTCACCCCCTAGCCTAACCTAACTCTTTAATCATCTCAGATCTCTTACATTAATGTTTCACAATGGGTCCAGGTGTTTTCCTTGAGATCTTTGGAGAATTAATTATTTTCCTAGTTCACTCATGGCCTTCAAATGAGGAACTGTCCACCGTGTGAGTGCAGGATTCAGACAGGGACTGCACTGCTTTCAGTGCTGTATTACAACCTGCTTTCTCTCCCTTGCTATCCAAGATGCTGAGCTAGGGAGAGCTCCTCGTCAGCAACAGATCCCTCTTCTCTGCCTGGCATTGGCAGCCCAGTGCTGACACTGTAGTCACTGGATTTCTCATGTACTTGGGTAGTTCTTCTCTGTGCTGTTTTTGTTATTGACAAGGTTGATTCCAGTGTGGTTGCTGTGTTTCTGAGGGAGTTAGTCAGCACTGCAAATCACTCTTAGTGGCTGAAAGCTTGAAAGAGCGTTGGTTTAACACAGAAGGAGTGCAAAGCGTATTTAACCTTAAGTCCTCTTAGAATAATTTTTCTGACTCCAGTCTTCTTCTCTTCTTTCCATTTATCTGCAGGTCTCTCATGATTTTGCAATCAATTTCAATGAAGACAACCCAGAATGTGCAGGTAACACTCATGTTAGGACAGACTGCTGTATTTTCGCTGTGTGCAAAATGTGCTTGCCATTTTTATTGTGTTATTCAAAGTGTTTTTTAAAGCAAGCAGCGAGGATTTTTGAAACCTGGCAGACTCCAAGCTGTCAGGCTTAGCTTTAGAAACCTTAGGAAGTGCTCCATTAATTCCCTGAAAAACAGCTCCCTTTGGAAGCACAGCCTGTTGCACATTCAGCATTGCAAATCACTGCCATGTCTGAAAACTAGAGCCGTGTCTCCTCAATTCCTTCTTCTCAGATCTTCAGCTACATCAACACTGTAGGGCTGTAGACCTCTGTGATCAAAGATTGCCTCGGTTTAGAGACAGTTCTTTGGCCAGATGTATAGCAAGCTGCAAGGCAACACAGCAGGGTCAGGGCTGAGGACTGCTGTGGTAAAAGGCAGTATGAAGTGCAGGAGGAGGTTGTGGCAGTGCTGTGTGGGATATCAGTGTTCTGGCAACAATCACTAGACCTTGGCAGCCAGAGGCCAGATTCATGTAGCAGATGGGACTGGATGTCCTGTATTTGTAGGTGAGGTCTGCAGGGACTGATGCTGTCTTTCCAGAATCTCCTGCCCCCATTCCTGCATTTTGTCAAGACAATCATCTCTAAAAAGTCCTAACAAGTAACCCCTGACTAGCACTGAGTTCAGAGTCTTGGTCAGATGAGCATTGCTGTCTAAGTCCAGAGGCTGTGATTCTCACTTGTTCTTCTGCTACCCTCCAAACACTGAAATAGGGGTTTCAAAATGCTCCTCCTCTTCACATTTTCTTGTTGCTCCTTTCAGTCCTTCTCAGGCACATTAACGACTTGCTTTCAGCCACGGTCGGCAGAATATATCCAGGATGAGAATTAGGATGCCAAGAAATAAAGTGAGGAAAATAAGAAAGGACAAGCAATTCAAGGGAAAGAGACATTCAAAGAGTTTAGACTTTGTGCTGCTTAAATGCAAAACCTTTGGTTTTGGTTCAGTTGGGCATCCTTGTTTTGTTGATGCGCTTGGATTGTTTCACTGCCCAGCCCCTGCAGGTCATAGGCATGAAATATAATTGGGCCTAAATCCTGCAGCTTCTTGACTTGCTCACCAGGCTTTTTACATTGCTTTTAAGGAGTTCAAAGAAGCAGAGCTTACATGTATGCATCTAGAAGTCCCTCTAAGCTTGTGAGCCAGCTTGAAATTGAGATTTCAGTCACACTGAGGGTATGGGGATAAGCTGGGGAAGCAAAACAGACTTCAGAATTTTGTCTGGACCATCATATTTGAAACTGTGTCAGCTCACCTGCTTCTGAACACAGACACACCGGCATCTACACAGGGCCTAATCTGCTTAGAACATCTCAGTTAACAGTGTCAGCCTTCAGTGATCACATATTTGTGCAGGCAGTGTTCAAACATAGCTTTGTGTCCTAGTCCAAATGCAGGACAGTTGTGACCTTTGGTATGCCTCTGAAAAAAAACCTCTATCAGCCCATACAAAGAATGGGTTTTAAATCTCTCCATTTCTGCCTCTTTTGAGTCTAAGGCTGATTTTTTCTCACACTGCCAGTGCTCTGTATTGTCTGAAAAGGCTGTTGGGTCTGTGCAGGGCCAGGAGCAAGTCAGACATTGGACAGACAAACCCTCACTTAGTATCCAGGCCATCCTTTGGGTGCAACACAAAATAGCAGTGCTGGCTCCCTCTAAAGCAAAGGAGTCCAAAGCCAGCCACTTGCATTTCCAGTTGGATTAGGCTATGGGAAGACAGTAGACATTTCCAAAAGATACTAATCTGAGATAGCAAACTGGAAATTACATTTCTGGAACATGTTTCTCAGATTAAAGCCACTCTCTGACACAAAGCACACTAAATCTGTGTGGAAAGCAGGGACTAAGGCTCAGCTTGTACTGTTTTAATGCATAAGTAAGAACTGCAGTGTATCTCCTCGTTGTCTTGGGCAAGATTCACGAGGCCTTCATGCAATATCAGCAAGTATATGTAAAGAAATGCTTACCAGGTTTAAAAGGGGGAGTTAAGAAAAGGTCAGGTTTGCAATACTTAATTTAGGCACTGGAATTGCCAAGGGGAATTTTGTAACACTGCTTTTCCTTTTAGCCAATCATGGCTGTACCTGGAGCTTGTTTTGTCTGTGAGCACTGCAGTGCAAAAATACCTTTGCATCTACCTAGAGAGAGAAGACTGCATTCTTCAGCAGTGTTTCACAGGAGGCTCAGGTGCATCACTGCAAAGCAATTACAACTCCCTGTCATTTCTGAGTGATCACTCTGCATACTGTAAACATGGCTGAGTCTGAGTGCAAACAGGAAGTGGCTTAAGATCTTTCATTCTTCAGCATCCCTTACAAAGCTCTTCAGTCTGTCACTTTCTTTCCAACTCTAGACCTCTAATCCTTTAGATCTGGTAAGCTGGGAGTTCTGATTGTGGAGGCTAACATGCATCTCTTCAAGAAATCCTTCTTCCCAGTCGTTGGCAACACCAATTTCCATTCTGTGATCTGTCAACTGTGTCAGCAGAAAGCCTCTTCTCCCTGCTCTGGCTATATATCATGAAATGAAAAAGCCGAAAATAGCTACTTCCCCAGCAAACCTTCTTGACTAAATCTTGTTTTTCTGTAGACTGCAAAGCATCATGCTGGTTCTTTCAAGATTTCACAGCTTTTGGTCATAGTCTGTAGGGTGTGCCCTATGCCACACTAGTCAAATTCAACCTGTGAGCAATTACACAAATTCACCCTGAAAAATCATTTTCTTAGCATGGGGGAGTCAGGTATTTGAAAAGATGTTTGAATGCCTTGACAGCTCTAGGTTGTAAGTACAAAGGGCAAATGAGCTGGGAACTCCCATGACAGAAATAAATACCGATCTGAAGAGGAGGAGAGAGAAACATGGAAGTGTTTTGGATTTCTCTGTGTGCTTTTTCTGTGAATCTTAGCTGATCATCAGGAAGCCATCACTTAGACCTTGACCTGAGAGGGGTGGAAGCTATGGCATTGCAAAGTAATACCTGGAAAACAGGCATTAAAAACATCTGGGAAGGGCAGCTGGAGACAATTAGTCCTTGCTAATTCTGGTATTTTGACTTCATACATTAAGAATATGCCTTTAAAGATGCCTGATGTTGGTGCTGTGCCTTGGTGTGGCTTTTCACGGCAGGCATACAAGGTGTTGTGGAGGCTTACCAGAGCTGCCTGCCCAAGCTGCAGCTGTACGGGCCCACCAACATCGCTCCCATCATCCAGAAGGTGGCCAAGTCAGCCTCTGAAGAGACCAACACCAAGGAGGCCTCGGTAAGGGCACAGTGCTGGGTGGGCTTTTTGCTTGTCTTACGGTGGCTCTCTTGCAGGCCATCCAAACAAGGCCTTTCCATGTGCCTGAGTCCTGCCTTCAGTCTGCACCAACTGCCTGCGCAGAAGGTGAGTCTGTGGCAGGTGGAGCAGTGTACCAAGTCTTTGCAGCTACAATGGCCAGCCTTCAACTCTTCCTCCACTGCTGAGTTGTTGTTCTCCCCCAATTTGGGGGCCATTGGATGACAAATGAAGGCACGAACCCCACGAGATTCCAGAAGTGCAGAGAGCAGGGAGTCTCGGGAGTCCTCCCAGAAGTCCTTTATTGCTGCATTGTAGAGTCCCTTGCATTACAGTGTCTCCGAAGAAGTCCAGAAGAAGTCCCGGAGGCCCTTAACAGACAAAGCAGCTAACAGAAGTCCCAAGCATATCCCTAGCAGCAGCCCTACACCAAAGCCGTAGCCAGAAGCAGAGAACTAACAGAAGCAGAAGTCCCTAGCAAGGCCCTAACCCAAATGACTATTGCTCACAGTGGCTGTTTTTTATACTCTTTGTTTTCAGTCCCTTAATCAGTAAAATCCAACCACATATATAAGCTAAAATCTTTTCCCAGTGAGAGGTGCCAGCAGGTCGAGGAGGTAGCTTCTGCAGCACGTTCCAACCCAAGGGTGGCAATGTGAGGTTGTTGTTCTTGGCACACATGAAGTGTGATTGTTTTGTTCTACTCAGCATGCTAAGGAATCGGTCAGCTAAGGAATCATTCACTCTGCACATGTCCAGCAGCTGCCCTCAGAACAGTGGCTGCAACACTCAGTCTCCTGCTTTGAGAGCTGTTTCACTGCAACACACCCAGTTCTTCACGGCAGGAACAGAAATGGCACCACTGAGGTTACAGAAACTGAGGGGCCAGACCCAGCAAGTGTTGCCCATAGAAGGAGTTGAGTTCAAGTGATTCCCGCACAGACTACCCCATTTCAAGTCTCTTGCAGAGGCTGCACTAAACCTTCTTTGTTCACCAGGGCATTTTTCCAACAATTCCTTTGGAAACTGTAATGCTACAGTTTCCAGGTTGCTATTACTGACACAGAGCATTGTGTGGAGGAGAAAAGTCTGTGAGCCTGCATCTGATACAAACCCCAGGACAGATTCCTTGGGATAAAAGGCTTCAGCAGGAATTGTGTTTCAAATACACGTCCTTGAAATGCATTAGGGTTCTTTTTCTTCTGCATTCCAGACAAAATGGAAAAAAGGCAGACTGAGGGAATATGAGAGCAAGTAGGTCTGAAACATTTACCAGAGCAGGGCTCAGTTCAAGTAAAGGATGTAAGAGAGAGCTCCTATCCCACAGCAGGAAAAGAGCTTGTGTATAGGAACAGGGTAGAGCTGGATGTTGGTGTGCTTCTCATCACTTTGCTTTCTTCTTGTGCTGAACCTTTCCTTGAGTCCTGTTAAGACAGGAGTTCTCAAACCTTTCTGTTTGTGAGTCTGGACTTGTGATTGTCAGTCCAATGCTGTTTCCAAGACCTTGATAGTATTTAGGGTCCCCATCCTGAAATGGGGAATTGGTACCTCTGAATTTCTGTTCCCCCACCTAGTCCTGCAGTGGCTCACTGTTCCCAGTGCTGCCTCTGAACTAGTATGTCATAGTAGGTAAGTTGCTTCATCCTTCTAAACCTAAGCTTGCCCTCTTTCTGTTTGAAAAACAGAACAATTTCTAGCATTAGGCTTCAAGATACAGTTTTTTTCCCCTGCATGTTGTGTGGCAGGAGGTGGTGCACAGAGCACCCTCGAGTTTATGCAGCTGTGCACATATGAACTGTAGTAATGTGTGCTGTTGGTATTGCTCCTCCAGAGTGACAGACATGTTCATTTTTCCTGTTCAGGCACATTTGTTAAGTGAGTCCAGCAAATGATTTATCCAAGTGGGAGTTGCTTTTCCCCTCTGCCAAGTGAGGACAGGTCATAGCCTATGAGCCCAGTTCAGTGGACTTGGATTTTTTGGGAAAGAAATGACAAGTGCACAAAATTGCTTGCTCTCCTTTAGTGAATGAGAAAACCTCTTCCCAGGGCTCTGTGGGAAGTGTTTCAAGATGGAACTATTCCTCCCTGCATGTGCCCAGGCACTCCTCATGGGCCTCGTTTTCCTGCAGAAGGCGAGACCTGCATGGTGCAGTGCTGCTCTCATGGGCAGCAGTGGGTCACCCTCTGGTTTGCAGAGAGCTGCACCCATCCCACCTGCCTATTAGCAAAGCTCCTCTGGAAAGTACTGTCACAGCCTCTCTGACAGCTCTGCTACAGGCTTGCAATGCTTCAGTACTCCCCTCCTACGAGAGCCCTAAAGGTGAAAAATCTAATGGGAACCTGTCAGTAGAAGTGATTGTGCAGCAGGTGGAGAACAGGGCTAGTGAGAGTCTCAGGACTATAGCAGATTTCCCAGCCAAAGCCCTGACTGTCCCAGACCTAGTAGCTGGAACTCCCTTTTCTACACTGTGCACCACTCTAGGACCTGGAAGTTACCTGAACTAAACTGCAGACAAGGAGCAATCAGTAGCTGAAGAGGTTCATTGCTATGAAGACTCTTCTCTATTTAGAATTAGAATTAACCAGGTTGGAAAAGACCTTTGAGATCACTGAGTCCAACCTGTCACCCAACACCATCTGATCAACTAAACCATGGCACCAAGCACCCCATCCATCTCCTCTTACCTCCAGTGATGGTGACTCCACCACCTCCCTCGGCAGCCCATTCCAATGGCCAACCTCTCTTTCCATGAAGAACTTCCTAACATCCAGCCTAAACTTCCCTTGGTGCATCTTGAGACTGTGTCCTCTTGTTCTGATGCTGGTTGTCTGGGAGAAGTGACCAACCTCCACCTGGCTACAACCTCTCTTTAGGTAGTTGTAGAGGGCAATAAGGTCTCCCCTGAGCCTCCTCCTCTCCATGCTAAGCAAGCCCAGCTCCCTCAGCCTCTCCTCACAGGGCTGTGCTCCAAACCCTTCACCAGTTTTGTTGCCCTTCTCTGGGCATGTTCCAGCAACTCAACATCTTCACTAAACTGAGGGGCCCAGAATTGGACACAGTATTCAAGGTGTGGCCTAACCAGTGCTGAGTACAGGGGCAGGGTGACCTCCCTGCTCCTGCTGGCCACACTGTTCCTGATACAGGCTAGGATGCCATTGGCCTTCTTGGCCACCTGAGCACACTGCTGGCTCATGTTCAGCCTATTGTCAACCAGCGCGCTCCACGACTGAGCTGCCAGAACAGTTTTGTGCCAGCAAAGGACAAGCAGTGGCGGAAGATGAACTAATGATAGAATTCTTCCCTTTTTGTCCTCCAACTTCTCAGCAATATTTCATCCTGCTGATCCTGACGGACGGCGTCATCACGGACATGGCGGACACCAGGGAGGCCATCGTCCACGCCTCGCACCTCCCCATGTCCGTCATCATCGTCGGCGTGGGCAACGCCGATTTTAGCGACATGCAGATGCTGGATGGCGACGATGGGATCCTGAGGTCTCCCAAGGGCGAGCCTGTGCTTCGAGACATCGTCCAGTTCGTGCCCTTTAGGAACTTCAAGCATGTAAGATGAATTTTCCCTCCATTCCGCGGATAGGGGCACAAGCGTGATGCAGTGAAGAGTGCCTGGGATGGGCCTGATGCTGAATGGGCACCAAGTGCTTTATTGTGTCAGAAACGGGCGAAAAAGAGAAGCATGTAGTTAGGGGCACCACTGTGTCAGAAAGGGGCAAAAAAATGAGATGTGTTTAGTAGTGGGATTATTGTGTCAGAAATGGGGGAAAAAAGAAGTGTTTAGTAGTGGGATTATTGTGTCAGAAATGGGGGAAAAGAAGTGTTCAGTAGTGGGATTATTGTGTCAGGAATGGGGGGGAAAAAGAAGTGTTTAGTAGTGGGATTATTGTGTCAGAAATGGGGGGGAAAAAAGTGTTCAGTAGTGGGATTATTGTGTCAGAAATGGGGGGAAAAAAGTGTTCAGTAGTGGGATTATTGTGTCAGAAATGGGAGAAAAGAAGTGTTCAGTAGTGGGATTATTGTGAGCTGGTAAGGGTGAGCAAGGAAGAGGTGGGGCAGAATCCAGGTACTTCTTGTGTCATTTCTTGCTTCCACTTTCTCCCAGATTTCAGTTTGGTTGCCCTCCCTGACTTGGTTTTCCTGGTGTCTCATTTCCACTTTCTTTTGATCTGTCCTCTGAGGACTGCTGCTTTCTGCTTTCCATCCCTTCGTTTCCACAGGCAGCTGAATTGGCTGTGAATTTGTACTCATAGTGCTCCCCAGGAGGCTCTTCCCATATTGAAATCTAGGTCCCTAAGATCTCAAAGCTGAGACTATTCACACACAATATGTCTCCAACCCCGTTTCCCAAACCTGTACCAGAACACAACTAAGAAAGTGGTGTTAGAAAGAGTTTCCCTATGTCCTCAGCCAGCCACTCCTGTCTGAACTGAGCATGGTACAGAAGACACTCTGTAGGAGAGCAAGGGACAGACTAGCATTAAACTGCCAGATCTGACAGAATGCCTTAGCTGTGTTCTTTTCTCCTCAGTCACTTGTCCTGCATTGCAGCATCTGTCCCAGGGACTGTTTCAGCAGCTGGGTAGAGACAGCATTCACTGGAGAAGGAGTTTTTCCACACAGCCAGGTTTCCCAGGGCCTATTTCCTCCATGAGGAAACATGGAATGGCTGTTGTGTTCCTCTGCAATGCTGATCACATCCCTTTCCCTTTGTTTTTTCCATCTTTCTCTCCCTCCCTTCCCCTCATTCCTTCTGTTGTATTTAAGTGGTTCTCCAGACTGGTTTGCTACTTCTAAAACACCTTCATCTGACACCATGCCAAGTGGCTGCATATTTGCACTCAGCTGTGGCTGCCAGTGCCACTTGCTCACCCATCAACTGGAACAAAGTATGAGCAGGACCTGCTCATAGCTCGTCATCCTCCTTCAGCAGATAACCACAAGTGACTAGTGCTGCACTGTAGTGTACTGTAAACATATACAAGAGAGACAACTTACAGTGCTAAATCCACTTTCAATTAGTCCAAACCCTGTTTCTGCAAGGGGCTGGCAAGGGCAGCTGCATTTGTGATTTTCAGTTTGTCATTTTATGACAAAGTTGAAATCATCCCTGGTTGACTAGACTAATGCTGACAGTTGCAGTTCTGGGCACTACATAAATTGTGCCTCTGGTATTAACTTGTGAGTGAGCTGATGTGTGGTTTTAATTGCTAGCACGAGCCATAAGGGTCAGGTATTATTTTTACCTGGTTTAGGTTCACTTTGCCATCCTTTCCCAGCACAGGCATTTATTGCTCTCGTTAAACTTGAGATATTTTTCTCCCTCTTTCTCTTGGTAGCAAAGACAATACAGATATAATGTCTTTTCTATAGCAGAAAAGTCAGTGTATCTTATGCAACTTGGTATTTGGTCTGTTTATTGTGATCTTTCAGCATATCAACAAATGTCAGTGCCCATGACAACAGCCACTGCTGGCTGAGTGTCTTCTTCATTGTCATAGCTCACAAAATCTCTCTCTCTGAATGAAGTGACATTCACAGCTAGCTACCTTGCTCACTTATCCTCAGCACAAACAGGAGAGCATGCCATTTCCATCACCCAGTGGAATCAATTTTCATGGGAGAAATGAGCTTGCTGTTGGCCTGGTTTTGCTGGGACAGGCTCCCAGGCCAGCCATGGTCTGCAGGCTGTTAGGAGTTTGGAGTTGGCCACGGCAGCTGCAGCTGCATCTCAGACCACAGAGATCACAACCACTATAAAGGGGGAAGCTTGCCAAGGATGCTGCTTCTTCTCCTGCTTCCCCCCATCCCTGGGGAAGTTTGCTCATCATTCTGCTTCTGGGGACTGCCTTCCCCTTTATTGTGACCACTGTACAGGCACTGGCCTAACTCTGTATACTTTATATTGGCATTAGCTTGGCTGTTTCATTACATCTGTTTTCATTTCAACCCTTGGGTGTCTTCTCCTTTTCTTGACATCCCCCTTGCTGCTGGGGAGGTGTTAGTGGGTGATGAGAGCAACTCAGCAGCTGGATATGGGCTGAATGCAGACAGATGTTTTGATTCAGACTTACTTTCCCCACAGGGAAATGCAGAATTTACACATTTGGGAGATTTCTGTCAGATCAGCTCTCATCAGACACAAGTTTTAACACATAGCAGCATATTACAAAGATGAATTTAGCTAAATATCACAGCCCTTTTGTCACTGTGTCTACTTTTGGTATTGAGGCTGTTCAGCTATTACCCAGAGAAGAAAATTTAAGGATCTTTTAAGAAAAAGACTAGGAATCAAGTTGCATACATTTTATAGATTGTTTTCTGATAAATCAAGTCTTTATTTGTCCTAAATCTGCATCACCTCTACAACTGATGGAAGGAGGGCAATTATTTTTTTGTTTGGCTGGAACACTAAACCAAAATTCATCTGGAGTCAACTCAAGCAGTAATTTTTTCATTACTTCAATTCTCAGGTCAGTGTGGAACTTGAAATTGCAGATCCATCCAAACAGATCCAAAATAATCTGTCCAAAAGCTGCCTCTGTGAGAAAATTGAAAGGGGAGTGAAGGAAATTGTAAAAATAACCTAAAAATCCCTTTTATTTTGCGAGTTTGACTTTAGAGAAGGTTCTGATCCTGCAGGCACCCATACAGGCATTTAACACAGGTAAATTACAGTTACTCAGGTGCCTAAAACCTCACACCCACCCTTACACTTCACTGCTACAACACCAGAGGCAGAGAGAAAGCTTTATACAAAATGTCCAGGTCCAAGCCTATTCAGAGAAGGGCAATGAGGCTGGTGAAAGGCCTCGAGCACAAGCCCTATGAGGAGAGGCTAAAGGAGCTGGGATTGCTTAGCCTGGAGAAGAGGACGCTCAGGGGAGACCTTATTGCTGTCTACAACTACCTGAAGGGAGGTTGTAGCCAGGAGGGGGTTGGTCTCTTCTCCCAGGTAACCAGCACCAGAACAAGAGGACACAGTCTCAAACTGTGCCAGGGTAAGTTTAGTCTCGAGGTGAGGAGAAAGTTCTTCACAGAGGGAGTTGTTGGCCATTGGAATGTGCTGCCCAGGGAGGTGGTGGAGTCACCATCCCTGGAGGTGTTCAAGAGGGGATTGGATGTGGCACTTGGTGCCATGGTTCGGTAGTCATGAGGTCTTGGGTGACAGGTTGGACTTGATGATCTTTGAGGTCTTTTCCAACCTTATTGATTCTATGATTCTCTGATTCTATGATTCTATGATTCTGCGATTCTATGATTCTATGATTCTATTATAGAGGGTTAGTCTCCTGCAGGATGCAGTGTGTCAAAAGTACTTCAGCAAAGCATTAGAGCTTTATGACTCTCTAAGGAATGTCCTGTGAAAACGATAACATCAATTGTAGTGACTCTGGGCAAACACTGTAGTTGCAGAGGCTTGCTAAAATCAAGGTAACCATCTCTGCTTTAACAAAAGTCCCTATTGTGCAGTGGGTGACACCAGCAACTCACTGCAGGGGAATGGAACAAAAGGAAAATATTTTCCCTGAACCCATGTGAAGTTCTCTCTGTAATTCTCACCACCCTAGCAGTGTGTCCTTCATGTGGAAGTGTGGAACAGTGAGGCTCATAACTGCTCAAATCACCTCTCAGTCTGAGTTCACAGAGCTGAAGTCTCTGCCTGTAGGATGTGTGGTGTATTTACTGTGTACAAAGCTGATGCCACACATGGCTTGTGTTCCACTCTGCATTGTATTTAATCACAAAGGCTAACAATTGTGACTTAATAACACCCTCATGACAGCTGAGGGTGGAATGCACAGCTCTTAGCCACTGCAAGGAGCAATGTTTTGCACTGTTCATTGCAATTATACATTAAGTGTGGTGAAGCTATGGAACCAAATCCACAGTAATTTGTAACATGCACCAGTTATCATCACAGGGGATTATTTTCCTAGTGCTGGCTGATCTGATTGTTGTGTATCAATCATCAGTTGAGAGCCATTCATCTTGAGGTGTTTATTGCCAGGATGCTCTTCAAGCATAGCAGGTAACCAGTGGAGAAAATGCAATAATAAACCTTCAATGTGTTAGAAACTCAGCCAAGGCAGCCCTGACACAGCACTGCAGAGCCCAGGGCTGGCCTCTAGCTCACAAGCCACTGGGTCTCACACAAATGCTGCTCTGGTCTAGAAGCAAGAGTGCTTTCCCACCAGGAATGTGTGTAAGGTACCAGTGGCTCAAATCACCAGGCAGGAAAGCTCCCCATCCCCAGGTTTGCAGTGTCTGGTTTCCCTGAATTTAAAATACTGTAAAAAAAGACCAGAAAAAAGTTAGAGCACTTGGGGCCTTGGTGTGCTGTTGGCCAGTTATGAGCCCAGACTGACTCAATGAGTTTCCAGCAATAGCATAGCTTGTGTGGAGGTTTGTTCCCTTCTCTTTTCATGCCTCACTTTGATCTCCAGGCACCCATGCCTCTGGCCCTGTGGCACTGCTGGCAGAGGGACAAGTTAACCCTTGTCAAGGGAAGTGATTCTTCCCCTCTACTCTGCTCTGGTGAGATCCCACCTGGAGTACTGCAACCAGCTCTGGAGCCCCTATTACAGGAAGGGTTTGGACATGCTGGAACGTGTCCATAGAAGGGCCACAAGGATGATTAGAGGGCTGGAGCTCCTCTCCTATGAGGACAGATGGAAAATGTTGGGGCTGTTCAGTGGGGAGAACAGAAGGCTCTGAAGAGACCTAATTGTGGCCTTCCAATATCTGAAGGGGCCCTGTAAGAAAGCTGGGGAGGGACTTTTTAGGGTGTCAGGGGGTGATAGGACTAGGGGGAATGGAAAGAAAAACCAGAAAAAACAGGTAGATTGAGATTGGATGTTACAGAGAAGCTCTTCCCCATCAGGGTGGTGAGAGACTGTAACAGGTTGCCCAGGGTGGTGGTGGAAGCCTCATCCCTGGAGGTTTTTAAGGCCAGGCTGGATGTGGGTGTGGGCAACCTGCTCTAGTGTGAGGGAGGTTATAACTAGATGATCCTTGAGGTCCCTTCCAACCCTAACAACTCTGATTCTACCATTTCCTGCAGGCATCCCCAGCTGCTCTGGCAAAAAGCGTTTTGGCTGAAGTTCCAAACCAAGTTGTGGACTATTACAATGGCAAAGGGATAAAGCCAAAGTGCATGTCTGAGTACGAGTCTTCCAGGACACTAGCTCCATGAACCTGCCTGCACTCTTTTACAAAGTCAAAAGAGAGAAAGCTCCTGCCTACAACTACTGTACTTAACAATGAAACGACCGAAGTAGCACGTTTTGGTGATTTTTAACTAAAATAACCCTTTTTCCTTTCCTTCCTTTTTTCTTTCATTTTTGTTTCTTTGCATGTGTAGCCTAAAGGCTTAAATCTGTTAAGCAGTTGTATTGTTGAAACATTTTTAGGGGGGGGTGGGGTGGGGAAGTGGGACATCCAGGAAAAAAAAAAACAACCCACCAAACAAAAATAAGAAAGAAAAAGTGATCTCTTTACAGCATGTTGCCTTGAAACAAACAGTTGTCTGTATCTGTTTTTTATACAGGTTTGTTGAAATTTTGCTAAATTTCTTATCTTTACACTGTAAAGCATTTTGAAATATCTATTGAGAGGCGATGGCCAAGATGTCTTTGGTTTAATCTGCTGAGCACCGAGAGGTTTCTCAACGTGGCAGATGCATGAACTGTATTTTGCATGTTTAAAATAAAAACGACACGGTTTTGCAGTCGTTGTCTTCATTTCTCTCTCTGCCACAAGGCTGCCTGCTTTCGACGTTCAGTACCCTGCAGGAGAAAGGTTGGTCTCTTCTCCCAGGCGACCAGCGCCAGAACAAGAGGACACAGTCTCAAGCTGCGCCAGGGGAGGTTTAGGCTGGGTGTTAGGAAGAAGTTCTTCATAGAAAGAGCCATTGGAATGGGCTGCCCCGGGTGGTGGTGGAGTCACCATCACTGGAAGTGTTTAGGAAGAGACTGGACGGGGTGATTGGTGCCATGGTTTAGTTGATTAGATAGTGTTGGGTGATAGGTTGGACTCAATGATCTCTAAGGTCTTTTCCAACCTATTCTATTCTATTCTGTTCTGTTCTGTTCTACTCTAAAAAACTGGGGTTGTACCAAAAGAATGTTTAAGCCACCGTTAAAAAAGAAAAGAGAGAGGAGAAGGGAGGAGAGGAGGGGAGGGGAGGGGAGGGGAGGGGAAGGGAGAGGAGAGGAGAGGAGAGGAGAGGAGAGGAGAGGAGAGGAGAGGAGAGGAGAGGAGAGGAGAGGAGAGGAGAGGAGAGGAGAGGAGAGGAGAGGAGAGGAGAGGAGAGGAGAGGAGAGGAGAGGAGAGGTTCGGTTCGGAGAGGAGAGGAAGGGGAGAGGAGAGGAAGGGGAGAGGAGAGGAAGGGGAGAGGAGAGGAAGGGGAGAGGAGAGGAAGGGGAGAGGAGAGGAAGGGGAGAGGAGAGGAAGGGGAGAGGAGAGGAAGGGGAGAGGAGAGGAAGGGGAGAGGAGAGGAAGGGGAGAGGAGAGGAAGGGGAGAGGAGAGGAAGGGGAGAGGAGAGGAAGGGGAGAGGAGAGGAAGGGGAGAGGAGAGGAAGGGGAGAGGAGAGGAAGGGGAGAGGAGAGGAAGGGGAGAGGAGAGGAGAGGAAGGGGAGAGGAGAGGAAGGGGAGAGGAGAGGAAGGGGAGAGGAGAGGAAGGGGAGAGGAGAGGAAGGGGAGAGGAGAGGAAGGGGAGAGGAGAGGAAGGGGAGAGGAGAGGACAGGAGGAGGGCAGAAGAGGGGAGCGCCAGGCCATGAACTGCAAATCCAGCAGTCTGTTATCTCGGGCTGCTGCAGTTCCCATGCAGTACAAATAGTGAAGCAGCTCTCTGTGATCAGTTGTGATCTTACATCACACAGATGGGTGTCTGCGTGCTCCATCAATTACCCGACTCATCATACTGTTACCTAATTCATTATATTCACTACACTGCAATTCTCTTCCTAGAGACATGGGGCTTAGTATTAAAATCACCACAGGTTAGGTAGGGGAGACCTTGTATTTTGATCGTCATCCCAGCCTGTCTCTGGTTCATTTAAAGAGGCCAGAGTGAGGCAAGATCCATGAAGGCTGATGAGATGCTCCTGTCTTTAGATACTGCTCTTAATTACTGTGTCATGTTTCCAGTTACTTTAACCTTCGAGGTCCTTTCATGCTTTAGCATGTCCTGTGATCCTGATTTCAGACCAGTTCATTATATTCAGCTTAGACGTTTTTCACTCGATCCTTCCCGCATCAGTCCCTCCGCTGGGAGGGGTGGGAGTAACCTGTCCCCCTGGTCAGTATGGGAAGCCCCCGGGGCCGGCGGTGTGGGAGAAAGCTGAAGCAGGACGCAGCCTCGGGCTGGCTCCGGGGGGGTTGTGTTAATGTTTGAGCTGACCGCCTCCGCCCGACCGGAACCTGCTTCCGCGGCAGCACGGAGGGGTTTGAGCGTGGGACCGGAAGGAGTAGAGCGTCGGGAGCCGGCGCCGGGAGCAGGGTGAGGCATGGCGGGCGGCGGGTGTCTGTCGGGACGGCTGCGAGTCCGGCTGCGGGCCACGGCTTGCGGGGCTGGCTGCAAGTCCGGCTGCAGGCGGCGGCTGTGACGACCGCTGCTGCTCCTCCCGGCCGCAGGTAGCGGAAGGGGAAGGGGTGGCGGGCGGGGATGGCCGGGAGCAGCCAGTACAGAAGTATCAGAAGCTGATTGCCTGAGGATCAGCTGGCAGATGCGCGTGCTTTGAAACTGCCCTCCTGGCACATACACCCGTGCTTATTTCCTTAGCATTTGCTTCCTTAGCATTTGCTTCCTTAGCATTTACTTCCTTGGCATTTACTTCCTTGGCGTTTACTTCCTTAGCGTTTACTTCCTTAGCGTTTACTTCCTTAGCGTTTACTTCCTTAGCGTTTACTTCCTTAGCGCTTATTTCCTTAGCGCTTACTTCCTTAGCGTTTACTTCCTTAGCGCTTATTTCCTTAGCGCTTACTTCCTTAGCGCTTACTTCCTTAGCGCTTACTTCCTTAGCGCTTACTTCCTTAGCGCTTACTTCCTTAGTGCTTATTTCTTTATCTGATCCTCAGGTCCTGGAATCGCAAGGTTTGTCTCTTGATTCCCTAAGGGAGCCGTGAGTTTCGGGAGTCGCTGTGATGCGTGGTGCTGCCGGAAGGGTCTGAAGGGCCATTGGCAGTGTGGGAACACACGTGGACCATGCCTGTAGAGATACAGGGGACGAGGACTGTAAGATTCATGCTTTCGTGGCCTGCTGTAAACTTACTCAGCTTCGCTAGTTGTTGAGAAGCTCCAGCTTCATCTTCCATGGGGGTTTATTAGCTGTAGTTGTAGTTTTTCCACCGGTCTGTTGAGGTTGTTTGATTTGCTTGTGGTTGTAATGACAAATAAGTTTAAGACTTAAATTCTCACGAAGGTAGCTTTGTGGTTACAGCTCATCAGCAGCGGTACCAAAACCACTCACTTGTTTAGACACCCCAGCTGTCTGATGTGAAATTGCCAGGCACCTTCAGTGGCTGAAGTTGTCTAGCTGAGCTGTCATTCCCGAGGAGGAAAATGGAATTACAAATCAAGCTTTCCCTCAAAAGACTGCAGTTTCTGTGAGCCATTACTTCTGTAAAACAACACTTTTCACTTGCTGCAGTATCCTGACATGCAAGTGGAGGGGGGGTGGGGAATAAAATAGAAGGACTCATGACATGAAGCAGAGGATCTTAGTTGTGGCTGTGGTTTTTTGAGGATATATATTTTCCTTATTCAAACAGACAGGTGTCCCAGAGCCTCAGAATTAATCAGCTTACTTGGTTTTGCTTCAGTGGAGGTGAGGAAACATGCAGCTCTTTATATCTGATGAATCTGTTGCTTCAGTAGTATATTCCACTGCTTTTGAACAGGATTAGATTTTAAGGTAGCTTTCTTTCATTCAGTTTATGCCATATTTCACCACCATTGCTTGTACTTTTCAGGTGTCTGTCAGGTCACCTCAGTCCATTTCCACTTTCCACGTGTGACATTTTTTCCTGGAGAAATTACAGCTGTAAACTTTCTTTCCTGTTACCTTGGTTTAACAGGAGCAAGAATCTTGTGCTGAGTTATAAAGACAATGACAGCAGTGATTCGGTGTTGTCAGGGTGAAAATGTGCAGCAAGCAAGAAGGCATGTAGACAATTTCTACTCAAACAGCCCTTGGGGACTTCAGAGCCAAGCTAGCTAAGAAGTAAACTGAAGGATTGTTTTAGTAGTTTGAGTTATGGCTAAGACTGCTTTGCACATAACTTTTTCCTAGTTGGCTTCTCTAAATTTGGTTGAACTTAGATTGATTTTAATAATTAGTTAAACTAGTTAAATATCCTTAGACCAGTCTTTGTGAGGACCTGGCCTGAGACTGGGCTCTGTATTGGTGTAATTGTTGCTGTGGTTATAGTCATCATTGTTGTATAAACTGGGTACTGTGTAAGAAAGAATTTGATGTGCCAATTCTGGATGGTTTTATTTGTTAAGGTACTAGAAATGGTGCAGCTGCAGATCTGGATCCTTGCTCTCCTACATTTGTCAACCTTTTTTACCTGTTTCTTTCTGAAGAGTCTAAGCATAAAGATTAAAGACAGCTGAACGATACTCTATTAGCAGGAGCAGTTTATCTTATCTTCATTCCTCTTAGGAACATATGTCTTCCTCAGATTCCTCACAACCACTAAGTTTTAATGAATTCAACCTAAGGCTTCCCTCAGTCATTTTAGTAAAGAGTTCCATGCATTCATGGACAGACTGAAGGAGCTGGGGCTGTTCAGTCTGCAGAAGAGAAGGCTCCGAGGTGACCTCATTGTGGCCTTCCAGTATCTGAAGGGGGCCTACAGGAAGGCTGGGGAAGGACTTCTCAGGATCTCAGGTAGTGATAGGACTAGGGGGAATGGAATGAAGCTGGAGGTGGGGAGATTCAGGCTGGATGTGAGGAGGAGGTTCTTCACCATGAGAGTGGTGAAACCCTGGAATGGGTTGTCCAGGGAGGTGGTCGAGGCCCTGTCCCTGGAGGTGTTTAAGCCCAGGCTGGATGAGGTTCTGTCCAGCCTGATGTAGTGTGGGGTGTCCCTGCCCATGGCAGGGGGGTTGGAACTAGATGATCCTTGTGGTCCCTTCCAACCCTGAATGATACTATGATACTATGATTTTGAGTGTCCAAGTGCTTCAGTACTGCATTTGTAGAAGATTATTTCCCCCTCTTTGGCTTGAGGTATATCACTCTCTCACTAGATTTTTCATGGGGTTTTAAAGCAAAATTGTTCTCAAAAGTACAGCTCTGTCAAGGTTCTAACAATTTCTTCCTCACAGTATTTTCCATGCTTCCCTGAAGTGAGGGCATGTTGATTGTTTCCTGCTTATACTGGAGGCTGTTGTTGCTCTTCTAAAATCATTCACTCGCTCTTCTCTTCAGGTTTGCTGTTCGGGGGGCTTTGTAAAGACTGCAGTGTTTTGTTTGCAGCAATACATCTTGGCTGCTTGAAGATAACTTCTTGTTGAAGTAGAACACTGCAAGGCTGTAGTGGGATTCTTGAGACTGGAGTGATTTATTAATTTTTTTAACCTGCTTTTCTTCAGCTGTGGGAGCTCTTTCCTAGCAGCTGTGCTGAGCACTTGCTGTCCTCTAAGGCAGCAGTTCTGTGTAGCAGGGGGAATAAAGGATTGATGGGCAGGCATTTAGTAGAGAGGGGATTTCTTTTTAATCCTTACACAAGGTTCTAAGTTCAATAAAGCTGTGCTCCATTGAGACCTCAAGGTTTTGTGGTCTCAGGCAAGATTTTGTGTTTACTTAATAGCTCTCCCCTCCCTCCTCTCCCTCCCCCTCACCCCTCCCTCTGCCTCCCTCCCCTCTCTCCTTTTTTGTTTTTAATGAATAAGATACTTGGTACTCTGGTTAGCAAGTCACTCCAAGTAAGAACCCCTTCCAATTCTCAGATAGTTTGTGTCCACACTTTCTCCTTCAACAAGGATAGATTCATAAAGTCAAAATTCCTGCTTTGTGCCGTAAATCAGAGATTATCACAGTATCACTAAGGTTGGAAGAGACCTCAAAGATCATCGAGTCCAACCTGTCACCACAAACCTCATGGCTAGACCATGGCACCAAGTGCCACGTCCAATCCCCTCTTGAACACCTCCAGGGACAGTGACTCCACCACTTCCCTGGGCAGCACATCCCAATGATGAATGACTCTCTCTGTGAAGAACTTTCTTCTCACCTCGAGCCTAAACTTCCCCTGGCACAGCTTGAGACTCTGTCCTCTTGTTCTGGTGCTGGTTGCCTGGGAGAAGAGGGCAACCCCTTCCTGGCTACAACCACCCTTCAGGTAGTTGTAGAGAGCAGTGAGGTCACCCCTGAGCCTCCTCTTCTCCAGGCTAAACAATCCCAGCTCCCTCAGCCTCTCCTCACAGGGCTTGTGCTCAAGGCCTCTCCCCAGCCTTGTTGCCCTTCTCTGGACACGTTCAAGTCTCTCGATGTCCTCCTTAAACTGAGGGGCCCAGAACTGGACACAGTACTCAAGGTGTGGCCTAACCAATGTAGCGTACAGGGGCACAATGACTTCCCTGCTCCTGCTGGCCACACTATTCCTAATGCAGGCCAGGATGCCATTGGCCTTCTTGGCCACCTGTGCACGCTGTTGGATTCTTAGCATCCTGCTCCCTTACTCTTCACAAAACTTCCCCTGCTCTTTTAATAACACTTTTGAACAGGCTTTGAAAAACAAAAGGAAGGGCAGCATGGACATTTTCAAAATGAAGTAATGATTTTAAAGTTATTCACATTAATTTGGCCTAACACATACAAGATTATTTTTGAGAACCACACAGAACCCTCGACAAGCAGACCTCAAAGGTGTGACTGTCCAAGTGTGGCAGTATTGTCAGATGCCTAAATTGCTTTCTAGAAGAATTCATTTGAAGGAAAATCCTCTGCATTGCTTTTCCCCTATGGCTACAGCTCTCCTGCATCACTGTTTCCACTGTCTGGTACCATTTCATCTCAGTGGGCAGCTGTTCTGTGAATTGTTTGGAAGAGCTGAGAAAATGTTAAGTGCCTCTAACTTGGTTGGACTCCTCTGAATAGTGTGGCCAGCAGGAGCAGCGAAGTTACTGTGCCCCTGTACTCAGCACTGGTTAGGCCACACCTTGAGTACTGTGTCCAGTTCTGAGCCCCTCAGTTTAAGAAGGACATTGAGACACTTGAATGTGTCCAGAGAAGGGCAACAAGGCTGGGGAGAGGCCTCGAGCACAAGCCCAATGAGGAGAAGCTAAGGGAGCTGGGATTGTTTAGCCTGGAGAAGAGGAGGCTCAGGGGAGACCGTATTGCTCTCTACAACTACCTGAAGGGAGGTTGTAGCCAGGAGGGAGTTGGTCTCTTTTCCCAGGCAACCAGTGCCAGAACAAGAGGACACAGTCTCAAGTTGCACCAGGGGAAGTTTAGGCTCAAGGTGAGGAGAAAGTTCTTCACAGAGAGAGTTGTTAGCCATTGGAATATGCTGCCCAGGGAGGTGGTAGAGTCACCATCCCTGGAAGTGTTCAAAAAGGGATTGGATGTGGCACTTGGTGCCATGGTTTAGTAGTCATGAGGGGTTGGGTGACAGGTTGGATTTGATGATCTCTGAGGTCTTTTCCAACTTTATCGATTCTATGAAGAGAAGAGCTCTTCTTTCACCTCAATCAGCAGTGGTTTGACTCTATTAGGTATATCTCATAAATGCAGGCAGGAATTATGTACTTGGCCTTTTTTTTTGTCCAGAGACTCTAGGTTCTCTTTTGTGGGAATTTAAACATTTTCAGAAGTTTCTCTGTGACCAGGCTTTATTTCTCTGGTTTTGTTAATTAAACTGAACAAGTTCTATGCGTGGCAGTGTGGAACTAAGTCATTAGAAGCTTTGAGAAAAAGAGAAAATGCTTCAAAACTGCTACAAAGCACTTTGAAAGCCATGGAAAAGCAGTAAAGTATTTTATGTGGATTCTAAGTGATCAGTTTCCCTTTTCTGATCTTCATGTAGCCAGGAGGACTTTGGTCTCTTCTACCAGGCAATCAGCACCAGAACAAGAGGACACAGTCTCAAGCTGCACCAGGGGAAGTTTAGGCTCAAGGTGAGAAGAAAGTTCTTCACAGAGAGAGTTGTTGGCCGTTGGAATGTGCTGCCCAGGGAGGTGGTGGAGTCACCATCCCTGGAGGTGTTCAAGAGGGGATTGCACCTGGCACTTGGTGCCATGGTTTAGTCATGAGGTGTTGGGTGACAGGTTGGACTTGATGGTCTTTGAGGTCTTTTCCAACCTTATTGATTCTATGATTCTATGTGTCTTTTGTTTGTCTGCTGTAGCTGTGAGTAAGTGAGTAGCTGGCAGACCCTGGGCTTTTAAGCCAGTTTTCTAGAGAGTGAAAGTGCTGGTCTCCAGACGAGAGCCTGGTGTGAGAGAGCTGTTCTCTGCAGGGTGTTGACAGTCTGTAATCGCCGGCTGTGCTAGGGGTGATCCTTGGGTATTTTAAGATCACTTCTTTTCCACATCTGCTCTTTGTTGCAGAAATCAGAGGCTGCAATGGAAATTTTTCAAGAAGCTGCAGGAAATTACAACACTGAATGTTAGAGGTGATGGCATCATCAAGCCAAGGGAATGTTTCTGAGCTGCTGAATGTTATAAGCATAATGATGTGACACCTGCCACTTGTGTCACTAACCAAGGTTTATTTTCTGTGGAGGCTGATGAATTCTTATTTCTCCCTCTTATTGAGCAGAAACTTTTTTTCTTGGGGAAAACTAGAAAATAGGCTTTACAGGTGAGGAGAAGGAGGAATTTTCTGGTTTCTTCCCCCCCCCGAATATTAGGTTTCCATTGATTAGAAAATAAGTCTGATGCAAACTAACTAACGTGAGCAGTGAGTTAAGAAACAACTGTCTGTAACTTGGCCTCACTCGTTGGGAATAAATCACAGAATCACCAAGGTTGGAAGGAGACCTCAAAGATCATAGAGTCCAACCTGTCACCCCAGACCTCATGACTAGACCATGGCACCAAGTGCCACGTCCAATCCCCTCTTGAACACCTCCAGGGACGGTGACTCCACCACCTCCCTGGGCAGCACATTCCAATGGCTAACGACTCTCTCAGTGAAGAACTTTCTCCTCAGCTTGAGCCTATAAATATCAATGCACTTGCAGGATCTTCCTGGTTATCCTTAGGAGAGGAGCACTGAGAACTATCTTCCTGGTTATCCTTAGGAGAGGAGCACTGAGAACTTTGTGGCTGTTACCTGCCCCAGAGGGCAGTGGCTGGAAGGTGATTTGGGGATTTCAGCTCTCAGCTGAAGGAGATCTCTCCCCTTCTTTTGAAGGTGCTCCTTTGTGTGCTGCTCACTTCCTTCCCCCCAGGCCCTTGGTGGGTGTTACTGCAGAAGCAGAGGTTCCTGCTGATGTGATGAGTTTGCTTCATCTTTGAAACAGACTGGTTGAATATTTATATTTATTTTTTCTCTCCTTTACTTGGGCTTGAACTCATGGCTCACAACACCTTGAGTCCTGTGTCCAGTTCTGGGCCCCTCAGTTTAGGAAAGATGTTGACTTGCTGGAACATGCCCAGGGAAGGGCAACAAAGCTGGGGAGGGGTTTGGAGCACAGCCCTGTGAGGAGAGGCTGAGGGAGCTGGGGTTGCTTAGCCCGGAGAAGAGGAGGCTCAGGGGAGACCTTATTGATGTCCACAACTCCCTGAAGGGAGGCTGTAGCCAGGTGGGGGTTGGTCTCTTCTCCCAGGCAACCAGAACAAGAGTATACAGTCTCAAGCTGTGCCAGGGGAGGTTTAGGCTGGATGTTAGGAAGAAATTCTTCCCAGAAGGGGTGATTGGCCATTGGAATGTGCTGCCCAGGGAGGTGGTGGAGTCACCATCACTGGAGGTGTTTAGGAAGAGACTGGCTGAGGCACTTGGTGCCGTGGTTGAGTTGATTAGATGGTGTTGGGTGATAGGTTGGACTCGATGATCTCCAAGGTCTTTTCCCAGCTGGTTAATTCTATTCTATTCTAAGTACAAATGCAAAGGTAGTGACAGTAAGTAGACATGCACTGGGACAAAAAGATCCAATTCTTTTCTTTGTCATGGCTTACTTTTGATTTTGAACATGGTAGGTAAAGAAATAACACCAAGGCTGTGGTTCTGCAGGTGTTGTCTGTCACCTGTACATTGATTAGCATGGAAGGCCTTGGCAAACAGCTTGAGCAAGGTGCTCCAGCTTAGCATGGGCAAAGAGGTCTGGAATGCAGCATCTGTGGTCTGCAGAAGTGGGAATAAATGCTGAAAGGCAGCAATTGCCAGAAAGATTGCTTAATTCTGGCTTGGTAAGAGATGTGAAGAGTTGCCTGGAAGAAAAGCAATTAGCAGGACAACAGAGCTGTCAAATTCCTTTTTGTTTTCTCTCCTATTCCAGCTCATCTTGCCAGCAATGACTAATTATCTTTTACTTGAGCATAGGAGGAATGATTTCCTCTCATACCACTGCAGATGCCAGGTTGGCACTCAAGTGGTAGAGAGTGGCAAAAGACACCCTGACATCTTGTGCAAAGCCTGATCATGCTGCCTCTGTTATGTCCATGCTTCCCACTGCCCAAGAGAGCTCCTGCCTCCCTATATTATCTTTCTTGTTGTGTAGGGATACAAAGATAATGTTTCCCATTTGGTGGTTTTGGGTTTTTTTTGTATCAGGGGGATAATACCCAGCTGGCCTTGTTGAAATGATTGTCTCAGAAAGGTGTAATACATGTGTCTGGTATTGCTCACAGGGCTTTAATAAACTACACCTCAACATGAGGAGGAGCTTCTTCACTGTGAGGGTCACAGAGTACTGGAACAGGCTCCCCAGAGAGGTTGTGGAGTCTCCTTCTCTGGAGACTTTCAAGGCCCATCTGGATGCATTCCTGTGCAACCTGTGCTGGATTCCATGGTCCTGCTCTGGCAGGGGGGTTGGACTCAAGGATCTTCAGAGGTCCCTTCCAACCTCTAACATCCTGTGATCCTGTGACCATCAGTACACCCCAGCAGCTGATTCTAACATAGCTACTCCTGACTGCTCCTCTGGAGGCACCCTACTGAGAAAAGGAGGTGGAGTTGACTGGAGTGAGTTTTTCTGTGTCAAACTTCCTTATGTAATGCTGTGATCTGGTGCATTATTCATTCTCCTTACAAACCAGCAGTGCCCAGCCTCCCAGAGACAGTGGCTGGTTGGCAAGGCAGAGCAGAGTGTCCCCAGGAGGACAGCCATGCTGTGCTGAAGGTGTCATGCTTTGTTAATGCAGGAAGCTTGGTTTTTCTAGAAGTGTTAGAGTTAGGGAAGGGGTTTTGGCCCTATCAAAGGTACTGGTAAGCCTCCACAGGGTATTGATTTCCATCTTGCTGTGTAGGCTTGAAAATGCTAGCAAGCTGAAAATAGACTGGTTCTTGGTTGTCTTCAGAGAATCCTTCCTGCCTTTCAATGCAGTATTCCTAATCTCTTTTCTCCAGGTCCTTGTGTGATCCCAGTTCAGAAATTAGCTTTTTTTATTTGCTTGTAGTGGTGATTTTGGTAGCACATTGCATGTAATCCTGCTCTACAGGTGCAGAAGCTCTTCAGCTAAAGAGAAAGGTCAGGCTTTAGTTTTTGATGATGGGGTTTCTGTCAATACTGTTCTCTAACCATTCCAATCTCCCTAGGGCTGGGCTTTTGTAACCTTTTTCTAGGCTTACATTCTGGTTTCTACTTTTCATAGTTTCATAGTTTCATTCAGGGTTGGAAGGGACCACAAGGATCATCTAGTTCCAACCCCCCTGCCATGGGCAGGGACACCCTACACTAGATCAGGCTGGCCAGAGCCTCATCCAGCCTGCTCTTAAACACCCCCAGGGACGGGGCCCCCGACCACCTCCCTGGACAACCCATTCCAGGGTTTCACCACTCTCATGGTGAAGAACCTCCTCCTCACATCCAGCCTGAATCTCCCCACCTCCAGCTTCACTCCATTCCCCCTAGTCCTATCACTACCTGAGATCCTGAGCAGTCCTTCCCCAGCCTTCCTGTAGGCCCCCTTCAGATACTGGAAGGCCACAATGAGGTCACCTCGGAGCCTTCTCTTCTGCAGACTGAACAGCCCCAACTCCTTCAGTCTGTCCTCATAGGAGAGGTGCTCCAGCCCTCTGATCATCCTTGTGGCCCTTCTCTGGACACGTTCCAGCACCTCCACATCCCTCTTGTAATAGGGGCTCCAGAACTGGACACAGTACTCCAGGTGGGGTCTCACCAGAGCTGAGTAGAGGGGGAGGATCACCTCCCTCGACCTGCTAGCCACACTTCTCCTGATGCAGCCCAGGATCTGATTGGCCTTGCGGGCTGCAAGTGCACATTGAGAGCTCATGTTGAGTTTTTTGTCCACCAGCACCCCCAAGTCTCTCTCCTCAGGGCTGCTTTCCAGCCAGTCACTGCCCAGCCTGGATTTGTGCCTGGGATTGCCTCGACTTTTAATGCTTCTTTCTTGTTAATTCCTGCTTTTCTGGAATGTTGCATTTATTTACCATATGCCCTTACTTCTTGGGTAAGGGCTAAATTAATTTGCTGTATTTCAGGGCAGGTTGGGGTCTCTTCTACTTTAACCCATGCGATTTCATCCGGTGTTGTTTAGTCTCATACTTGGATGAGGATTGGTTTTTCCATTGTTTGGAATACTGTGTCCATCATTCTCAGTTCCTGTACCTGTAGGTGCAGATTTCACAATGCCACAACAATGCGTCCCCCAGGGATCAGTGCTGGGCCCCGTCCTCTTCAGCATCTTCATTGATGACCTGGATGAGGGGGTCGAGTCAGTCATCAGCAAGTTTGCAGATGACACCAAGTTAGGGGCAGATGTTAGTCAGTTAGAGGGTAGAAAGGCTCTGCAGAGGGACCTCAGCCGACTGGACAGATGGGCAGAGTCCAATGGGATGGCATTCAACAAGTCCAAGTGCCGAGTGCTGCACTTTGGCTACGGCAATCCCATGTAGAGCTACAGGCTGGGGTCGGAGTGGCTGGAGAGCTCCCAAACAGAGAGGGACCTGGGGGTGCTGATCGACAGCCACCTGAATATGAGCCAGCAGTGTGCCCAGGTGGCCAAGAGGGCCAATGGTATCCTGGCCTGCATTAGGAATAGTGTGGCCAGCAGGAGCAGGGAGGTCATTGTGCCCCTGTACTCTGCATTGGTTAGGCCACACCTTGAGTCCTGTGTCCAGTTCTGGGCCCCTCAGTTTAAGAAGGACATTGAAACACTTGAACGTGTCCAGAGAAGGGCAACAAGGCTGGGGAGAGGCCTTGAGTACAGCCCTGTGAGGAGAGGCTGAGGGAGCTGGGATTGTTTAGCCTGGAGAAGAGGAGGCTCAGGGGTGACCTCATTGCTCTCTGCAACTACCTGAGGGGTGGTTGTGGCCGGGAAGGGGTTGGTCTCTTCTCCCGGGCAACCAGCAGCAGAACAAGGGGACACAGTCTCAAGCTGCGCCAGGGGAGGTTTAGACTCGAGGTGAGGAGGAAGTTCTTCACTGAGCGAGTCATTCGTCATTGGAATGTGCTGCCCAGGGAGGTGGTGGAGTCACCGTCCCTGGAGGCGTTCAAGAGGAGATTGGACGTGGCACTTGGTGCCATGGTCTAGTCATGGGGTCTGTGTTGATAGGTTGGACTCGATGATCCTCGAGGTCCTTTCCAACCTAAGTTATACTGTGATACTGTGAAATGCTTCAGTGAAGGGCAGGAGGAGTTACCTTGGGGATGGTTCTAGCATTGAGCTGTAGCATTTGGGCTGCACTCTGTGGGCAAGATGCAAACTTGCTTCATGTTAGACTTGAGTTCTGCACCCCAGTCCAGAGAGGCAAGTTTCTCCCCACTGAACTAAGAGGGAACCTGAGGAGGCTTGATCCATAGGCGAAGTCCTACTACAGATAAAACTGTTCTCAAGGGCTGATTCTTTGGGGGTTTAGAACAGGTGTTCCTTGGTTTATTTTCATGACAGTCTAAGCAGCCATCTCATCTCTCCCTTGGTGCTTGGGGCCTGTCATTGTGATGATACACAGTTGCTTTTAATCCATTTTTTAGGTCACTTCTGTTTAGGGAGTTGGGTTTTTTTTTTCTGGTCTGGTGTCTAGTTCGTGAAAGCTTCATTACAGTACCATGTGTTGGGGACTATCCCAGCAAGGAGCTTTCAGTATGAGACTCTTGTTATTCTGCAGAGCAGCCTTGAAGTATTACACCAGAATATGTTTATGGTATAAAATACACAGCTTTATTTTTTAAAATATATTCTTCTCTGCTGAGCTTTGCTAAAGGTAAAAAGTCTGACTGAAATCTGCCACTGGGGCTGGAAAGCTGAGGTCTGGCTGAGCCCCAGTTACAAGAGGGATATGGAGGTGCTGGAAGGTGTCCAGAGAAGGGCCACAAGGATGATCAGAGGAGGGCTGGAGCACCTCTCCTGTGAGGACAGACTGAAGGAGTTGGGGCTGTTCAGTCTGCAGAAGAGAAGGCTCTGAGGTGACCTCATTGTGGCCTTCCAGTATCTGAAGGGGGCCTACAAGAAGGCTGGGGAGGGACTTCTCAGGTTGTCAGGCAGTGATAGGACTAGGGGGAATGGAATGAAGCTGGAGGTGGGGAGATTCAGGCTGGATGTGAGGAGGAAGTTCTTCCCCATGAGAGTGGTGAAGCCCTGGAATGGGTTGTCCAGGGAGGTGGTTGGGGCGCCGTCCCTGGAGGTGTTTAAGAGCAGGCTGGATGAGGCTCTGGCCAGGCTGATGTAGTGTGGGGTGTCCCTGCCCATGGCAGGGGGATTGGAACTAGATGATCCTTGTGGTCTCTTCCAACCCTGACTGATACTATGATACTATGAAATCTGTGACTGGGGCTGGAAACCTAAAGTCTGACTGACTCAGGTTTGTTTCTTTTCAGAATTGGTGGAGGACTCTGAGGTGTGATGAACAGGTGGAGCTTTGAAGATCAGGCTGCAAGTCACAGCCAAGTGAAAATTCAGACATCCCCAAGCGGCATCTACCAACGTGAGGAGTCCTGCTTGCTGTTTAAACAGTCTTCAGTGTTTCTAGAGGGGCTTTCTAAAGATGAACAGTTCCACAATAGCTACCTGTTGCCATCTGCTCTGTGGTAGCAGAGTCCCAGCTGGCTCAGTGGAAGTTCAGACACCTGTACAGGGAGCAGTGCAGAGCTGTTCTCCTAGGGCTTGATTTATGAGCATTCTCTACTGCTGCTAAGTGAGCAAACATTGACTTAGCAAAGTGTGCTACTTTGTGCTAGCTGAGAGAAATGGTCTTCATGCTTCAAAGTGAGTTCTAGGGAGGAATCTTACAGCTTTTATAGGTATTCAACACTTACCCAGTCTTTTATGCTGCAGATGCTGTGATGTTCTTTGGAACCTTAGCTGCTTTTATCACCTTGCCTAGCCTGTGCAGCTGCTTTATGAACTCTTTGGTTCCCAGAATAACTTGTTTGCTTCTCAGCAGCTTTAAGCACAGTGAAGAGTAACATTTCAGATTATAAAGAATATTAATTTAAAAGCTCTTTGGAACAGATTAATTTAAAGTTTATCCCTGTAGAGTGCAGTTTTAAGCACAGCCAAGAGTCATATTTCAGATTATAAAGAATATTAATTTAAAAGCTCTTTGGAACAGATTAATTTAAAGTTTATCCCTGTAAAGCCTGCTTAATGTTCAGGCTGAACTAAAAGGGAGTTTTGTAAACTGGCTTTGTTACACAGAATTCAGACCAATTAAGTCCCAGCACTGGAGGTGAATTGTCTGTAATTTCCTTAGAGAAATTAAAAATAAAAGTTATGAAAGGATTAATAATGCTCCAGAGAACAGGGAGAGCAAAAAAGGAACCTGACAATGAAGTCAGACTAACTGAGGTTGCAAAAGAAGAATAGAATAGAGTAGAATAGAATAGAACAAACCAGTTTGGAAAAGACCTCTGAGATCACTGAGTCCAACCTATCATCCAATACCATCTAATCAACTAAACCATGGCACCAAGTGCCCCATCCAGTCTCTTCCTAAACACCTCCAGTGATGGTGACTCCACCACCTCCCTGGGCAGCACATTCCTGTGGCAAATCACTCTTTCTGTGAAGAATTTCTTCCTAACAGCCAGCCTAAACCTCCCCTGGCACAGCTTGAGACTTTGTCCTCTTGTTCTGTTGGTGGTGATGGTGACTTGTAGTCCTTCCTTTCACCTGGGAAGTGAATTCTGCTACTTGCAGAGTTCTCTCTGAAGGCTGCAGAATGGAAATATTTGAACATACCTGAAGCTTTTTTACCAGGTGGGATTCATCATTACAAAATAACCCCTCCTCACATGGAATTAGAGCTTTCTGTGCAGTAATGCTGGATGTGTGTAGTATGAGAAATAATCCTGGGAGTAGGCATGATGGAAGGGAAACAAGGTGAAAAGATGTAAGAGGGGAAAAGCAATGCCTTGATTTTTGTTTTCCAGTCCAGTGTTGACCACCTCAGCTAGTTTGCAGTCCTTGGTTATTCTATAGAGCAGCCTGGTCTTAGAGCTACAACAGCTGATCTCTGGAAATCATTGTTTTCACACAAGTTTAACACAAAAACCAACCACAAAACCCAAAAGCAACAATATTAATGAACAACAGTGGTGCAGGGAATGGAATAAACCTTTATTTAGAATAGAATAAACCAAACCAGGTTGGAAGAGACCTTCAAGATCATCGTGTCCAACCCATCAACCAATCCAACCCACCCAAACAGCTAACCCATGGCACCAAGTACCCCATCAAGTCTCAAATGGAGACAAATCCCTTGATAATGCTGGAGAGCTGAAAATAATTGAATTTATTCTTGCCCTTTGCTTTTTTTCTCCTACCTTTTGTTTTCCAGGTTATGTGCAGCCAGACCAAATTGGGATACAGCAACTAAGCAACAGCAGGGAGTGTAATTATCAATTCTGTTCTCAAAAATACATGCTTTGGAAAAAAAAACAACCCACCACCCTGGCTTACATCAGTGGAACACTCATGAACTGGGGAGAGGGGAGCAGCTGCAGTGTATCCATTTCGGTAGATATCCAGCACAGCATAGCTCTGGAGCTCTCTGGTAGCATCCACAAGTAGTGTAGTCAAGTTTCCAGTTGCTGTGGTCTGTGGCTTAGGTGAGAGTCTTGTGTTGTTAGGGATTTTAGGGAAAAGAACTTGGGTTTTTTGTGAAGTCAAAGTGTGGGCTGAGTGTGTCCAATTCTGGGCCCCTCAGTTTAAGAAGGACATTGAGACTCTTGAATGTGTCCAGAGAAGGGCAACGAGGCTGGGGAGAGGCCCTGAGCACAAGCCCTATGAGGAGAGGCTGAGGGGGCTGGGGTTGCTTAGCCTGGGGAAGAGGAGGCTCAGGAGAGACTTTATTGCTCTCTACAACTACCTGAAGGGAGCTTATAGCCAGGTGGAGGTTGGTCTCTTCTCCCAGGCAACCAGCACCAGAACAAGAGGACACAGTCTCAAGTTGCACCAGGGGAAGTTTAGGCTGGAGGTGAGAAGAAAGTTCTTCACAGAAAGTGTTTTTAGCCATTGGAATGTGCTGCCCAGGGAGGTGGTGGAGTCACCATCCCTGGAGGTGTTCAAAAAGAAACTGGACGTGGCACTTGGTGCCATGGTTTAGTAGTCATGAGGGGTTGGGTGACAGGTTGGATTTGATGATCTGTGAGGTCTTTTCCAACCTTATTGATTCTATGATTCTGTGAGTGCAGGCTTTGCTCTGAATCTGCACACATGAAGTGTTCAGCAAAGCCAGAATCCCTGTCAGGTATACTAGGATTTGTGACTGAGCTGAAGTGTCTCAGGTAAGACACAGAGCTGTGTATGTAACCTCCAGCAGGATGCACTTAAAGTGCTGACCAATATTAGATATTTTTCAGCACTGGAGATGCCAGCATATTTCCTTTGCTCCTTTTGAGTTTGCAACTGCACCTCTTGCAGTTACTTGATTATGTATTTTATTGGCCCTGTTTTTGTCAAGAAAGCTACCAAAGCTTATCACATAGAAAAGGCCTGGTAAAATAAGTAACATCCATGGGATGTCTTTTGGATTCAAAGTGAGTCCTGAGTACACCAGAAGGTGTTGGGTGGTTGCATTGCCTAGCCATGGACTGAGCCTTGTGTGAGTGTCCTGCCTGTCTTTGCTGGCAGAATCCAGGCAGGGCCATCTTGAAGTAAGGAAGCTGGAAAGAGGAGCAGCACATTTCTGCTCCTGTCTTCTCGTGGGTTACAAATCAGTCCCTTGAACTCTGTCACTCTATTGTATTACCACAAAGTTCTCTCTTCTGGCATTCAGGAGAGGAGCACAAGACTCATTCCCTTTCTAGGTGCAGCTTTATAACGGAGTGGCTGCTGCATTATGGTGCATTGTCATTCAGAGCCACGTCTTTTTGTCTTTGATAATATTGTATACCTGTCCTAATTTTAAGGCACCTGATTTCCAGCATTCAGCCTGGATCACTTTGAATGTGCCACTTGTAGTGGAGGCAGAAATCCTGCACCCCACTGGAGCTGCCTAGCAAGCTAGACACTGAACTGGCCATTTTGTGTGCTAGAACCAAGTATAACTTGAAGTGTTTGGTTGCTTTGCTGTAATACTCTGCTTGAACTAATAAACTTTTCAGTTTTAGTCTACTGCAGTTTTCTCTTTTGAATCTTTTTTTCCTTGGGGAAGTCTCTGGTGGTTTGTATCCTGCTTGCTTGCTTTCACACTTGCCCATGTTACTCTTTTTGTCTGGGGCTGCTGCTGCCCGAGTCGAGTGTGCAGTTCAGTGCCTTTCAATACTTAGAGGGGGCCTATGAGAAAGATGGGGACAATCTTTTTAGCAGGGCCTGTGGTAACAGGACAAGGGGTGATGGTTTCAAACTGAAAGAGGGGAAATTATTTACAGTGAAGTGGTGAAACACAGTCACAGGTTACCCAGAGAGCTGGAAGACACTCCATCCCTGGAAACATTCCAGGTCTCAGAGCAGTCTGAGCTAGTTGAAGGTATTGCTGCTCTCACTGCAGGGGGACTGGACTAGATGATCCTTCCAACCCAAACCATTTTGATTCTATGAATCACCTATCTGAAAAGCTGATTAGGCTTCCTAAGCAGGACAACATGTTGAGAGCCCTTCACCCCTTCCTCCATAGCAGAAGATTCTGTTTGTCAAGCCTGCGCTTAGAAAACTCTTGGAACTTCCTTAGGGAAAGAAAAACCCAAACCACATTTTTATTTTTTTAGAAGCTGAAGATTAAGTCGAATTTACTGGGCACTTCATCTGCAGGAAAACTCAGGGGCTTAGGGAAAGGCTCCAGTAATAGCAGATATGAATCTGGGAAACATAGTGCTGTCAGCCTAGAACTTGCAGCGGGCATAAAATTGTCTTACTTAATTTCTGGTATAAATCACAATTGCCCTCGCTGAGTTTTTTTTTGCCCAACCAAGTAAGAATAGGAATTCTTTCAAAACCCACCAGGAAAAAAAAACAAGGGGTAGAGCTTCCCTCCTTTAGACTAAACTTTTGTCTAATCTGTTTGTACTTTTGGTTTTTAAGTCCAGTTGAGCACAGTGGCTGAAATGGATTAGTCCAGCTTAGGAGGGAGATCAGACGTACCAGTATCAAAATGAAGAATTTCATTTGAAAGAAAATTTCCTCACTGGAGAATTTGTAGCTCTTTTTTTCACCCCCCCCCTTTCTTCAGAGATACCAGCTTTCTATCTTTTACTGCAGACAAGCTGCTTTTCCCTGATAATTCTAGCCACTAATTTTCTTCAGAGATTGGAGTTTCGGGGGCTAGATTGTAAATCTTTCCGCGTGGTCGGAGGTCAGGGAAGGGAAGTAATTTCTCTGTGGCACTGCAGTTCTTGTAAATTAACTTTCCTACAGGACTGTGCTCTACAAACTGGGTGAAGAATTCTAGGTGCTTAACTTTGCTCTGCCTGAGGAGCTCTGCAGCAGCCAGAGGGACTGAATACAGCACATGCACTTTTTACGGCAACTCGTTTTGCAAGGGTTAGCTTGCGTGATGTGGTGGTAGGGCCCAACACAAACCCAGAACGAGTCCTGGCATGTCCAGGTGTGATCCCCTTCTTCCCCTCCCTCCTGCAGGGGTCCAGGGAACACGGGAAAAAGACAACCCAGGCATCAGAAAGTCTGGTAAACAAGGGATATGTCCTCCCTTTGTGGTAACAGGCAGCTGCACTGCCCATGCTTCCTTTAGGTGAGGCTTGGGGGCTTGTGTCTTCACCTCATATGTTCACAGCTTGGTGAAATCCCTTTCTGTTGGTTGCCAGTTGGCCAAATTGATCCCAGGGCAAATGATAAAAGCAAAGCCAAATTGCAAACAATGTGCCTTGCCTAAGATCTGGGAAAGAAGCTATGAGCCTTGCAACTCAGTATCTTTGCCATGCCTCAGCTTACCCGGAAAGGCACAAGCGCCTTTGCGTAAGCTGCGCTGAAACCACAGGCAGCCTCCTCGCACCGTGAAAGCCCAGGAGCAGGCAGAAGTGTCTTGCCGGGCAGAAGGGACAAATCCTGGGTGAGCCAAGACCCTGGGAACTGTCCCCTTGCAGCGGTAAGTCACTTCTAGTTTAAGGACTGCTTCCCAAACCCAGACCTCACAGCAAAGTGCCGAGAGGAGCAGGCTGCTGTCCCAGAGCCTGAATCCCCAGCACAGCCTGTGAACCCTGGGAAGCTCCGAGAGCCGTTTTGTGGCCAGCCTGGCCATGAGGACACTGGGACAACTCTGCTGGCAACCAGCGCTCCAAAAGCCTTACCAGCTAAAAGTACAGCAGCAGCACTCCTGCACCTGGGTGGAACTCCTGTCCCTCTGTGTATCCTGGACTAGATTGCAGCCCCGGAGAGAATTCTGAAGAAACAACATTGTGAGTAATTGGTGTGGTGGATTGAAATTCCCCTCCTCCCCAACATAGAATTGCCAGACTAGCTCAGTTAGAAAGCAAATGAAGCTGTATTGCACAATGTAAATATGAAATGCAATGAATATGTACAAAGTATACAACATTTACGTGTATTTACACTTTATAAACAGCACAACCCCCACTCTGGACAAAACTGGGGGGGTTACCAACAGCTTCCTCCACTTCCCCTGATTCTCCCCTGTACAGGGGACAAGGGAAGAAAGGAGAAAAAGCAGAGAGTAGGCTGTTAGCACTTAACCACAACAAAGAAACACTGCCAAGGTCAGCAAGCTAGCAGAAGCGGCAGCTGATATCTGCCAGAATGAACAAACTGAAAAGAGAGGAAAGTCAGTTTACAAGACTAACTGTTATGTTAGCTGCCCAATGTGATTATTTAGACCTTATCATTATTTTCCTTTTTTTTTTACACCCAATGGTAATTTATTTATGTTCTACCACTTTCTCTTCAAGATCTGTGGACAATTTTCTAGGCACAACCTAAAGCTGCCACAATTGGTTCTCTCTACAAAGCCTCTTTGCAAAAGGTTCTCTCCTGGAGTACTGCATCCAGTTCTGGAGCCCCTATTACAAGAGGGATGTGGAGGTGCTGGAATGTGTCCAGAGAAGGGCCACAAGGATGATCAGAGGGCTGGAGCACCTCTCCTATGAGGACAGACTGAAGGAGTTGGGGCTGTTCAGTCTGCAGAAGAGAAGGCTCCCAGGTGACTTCATTGTGGCCTTCCAGTATCTGAAGGGGGCCTACAGGAAGGCTGGGGAGGGACTGCTCAGGATGTCAGGTAGTGATAGGACTAGGGGGAATGGAATAAAGCTGGAGGTGGGGAGATTCAGGCTAGATGTGAGGAGGAAGTTCTTCCCCATGAGAGTGGTGAAGCCCTGGAATGGGTTGTCCAGGGAGGTGGTTGGGTCCCCGTCCCTGGAGGTGTTCAAGACCAGGCTGGACGAGGCTCTGTCCAGCCTGATCTAGTGTGGGGTGTCCCTGCCTATGGCAGGGGGGTTGGAACTAGATGATCCTTGTGGTCCCTTCCAACCCTGACTGATATTATGATACTATGAACTGCTGCTGCTTTGGCAAGGTTCCTGTCGAGTCTCCCCCTAGTGGACAGATTCTCTTTGCAGTGTTACTGTCCCAGTTTGCTTAATACTGTTTAAATTGTTCATATTGCCTATACACTGTACATATCCATTGCAAATGTACTACAGCCGTACAGCATACCGAGTAATAAGGTTTTTTGGGCAATCTTTCGTATTGATAAATAATAATATTTTTACTGATATCATATTTACCTTATTAATAAATCATAGTTAATATTCATAGCACAAAAGCATCTCTTGGCTGTCGAAGAGGTGTCTGCACTGGCTAATGTCCTGTAGGAAGTTACTGTGGGATATAGGCACAGCTGAAGCAAGTCATGTTTATGTTGATACGTGTCCAGAGAAGGGCCACAAAGCTGGTGAGGGGCTGGAGCACCAGCCCCATGAAGAGAGGCTGAGAGCGCTGGGGTTGCTTAGCCTGGAGAAGAGGAGGCTCAGGGGAGACCTTATTGCTGTCCACAACTACCTGAAGAGAGGTTGTAGCCAGGTGGGGGTTTGTCTCTTCTCCCAGACAACCAGCACCAGAACAAGAGGACAGTCTCAAGCTGCACCAGGAGAGGTTTAGGCTGGATGTTAGGAAGAAATTCTTCCCAGAAAGAGTGATTGGCCATTGGAATGTGCTGCCCAGGGAGGTGGTGGAGTCACCATCACTGGAGGTGTTTAAGAGGAGCCTGGATGGGGCACTTGGTGCCATGATTTAGTTGATTAGATAGTGTTGGGTGATAGGTTGGACTTGATGATCTCAAAGGTCTTTTCCAACCTAGTTTTCTTTTCTATTCTATTCTACTCTACTCTACTCTACTCTACTCTACTCTACTCTACTCTACTCTACTCTACTCTACTCTACTCTACTCTACTCTATTCTATTCTATTCTATTCTATTCTATTCTATTCTATTCATCATCTGAATAATGGTTTAAAATACTGAGCAATGAATTCCTGAGAGTAGGGTTTGAGTCTCTCACATTATCACTGACTAATGATAAATTTATCACACAGGTGGCAAGTTCTGTTTGGGGTTTTCAGTTTGCTTAGATGGTTTTTTAATAGCTCCTTTGTGACAGGTACAAAGTGTTATATTCAACAGCCAGTGGCAGTGTTAAAATAACTAATGCTGATACCTGGAATTCTTCAGGTAAGTGCAATGTGGATGCTGTTGTGTTGGGTTTTTTTTCTTATGCATGCAAGATGATTTCTTTAACTCCTTCTTTCTGAGAGTCTCTGTAAGATTTATTAACCCCACCCTTCCACTTCCTGGTTTTTAAGTCAGAGAGAGCAAGTTGCCTACTTAAAGGACTGAATAAAAACCCTCTGTTCCCCACATTTTTTTGCTGATGGAGATGAAAAGGTACCATAAGATCTGTATGGTGAAGAGATTTTCTAGTTGACAGATCCATCTGCCACAGTGCAAGGTGTTCTTCACATCTTTGAAAGCACCATTTTCTTGCTTTCAAAAGCTTTGTGGTGCTATGAAAAAGCAAACCTGCAAACTGCAGTCTTGTCCAAGTGACTGAAGTCCTCCAGACAGTGTTGTTTGGTCAGGTAGTGAGATCTGTGCCGCCAGTTTCAGACCTGTATTTAAATCAGCAAGTGAACCTGAGGAGCAGGGTGTACAGCACAGCAGCCAGTTTGTCTTCAGTGATCTCTGCCTTGGGCTGTGAAAACATACAGGTTTCTGACAAACTGTTCCTTTTGAAGTTGGTTCCATTTAAGCTTTGCTTCTCTTTTGTGGGAAGGATTCTGACAACTCCAATCAGGCAAAAAACCTCCCAAATCCACCTTGGCATCTGGGTGAGGATTCATGAAGAATAATCTGAAGTAAAGCAATCAGATGTATGGCTCTGTAGCAGCAGGAACTGGTTTTCTTTCCTTCCCCCTGCCCCGCCAGGCACTTTCTCTCCGTGTTGTGTTAACTAGCAGATACCCAACAAATTGTTTAGAGAGTTGATGCCAGCCACTGTCTGTCTCTTTAGAGGTTCTGGCAGTCTGTGTAAGTGAGAGGGTGTTTGGGTGGGAAATATTCAGTGACAAAACAGCACTAAGGCTGCAGTGGCCACCTGTTTGGCACCTTCACTGGCAGCTTGTTCTGAAATTAGAGGCTGCATTGCATGCTCTCTGGAGAAACATCTCTGCATTTACAGTTGCCCCTATGCTGTTGCAGGGGAGATATCACAAAGGAAACAGGTCAAGTGCAGAGGATTTGTCTATGATAATGTTAATTTGTCTTCTCCTCCACCTGTCAATAATAGCTGGTGGCAATGCTCTTCTTTTATTCTTCATCTTACATTAAATAAACGCAGGCAAAATTAGGCAAAGGGCAAGCCCTCGTGTTTCAGCCAAGCCAGCAGTTTCTTGCACTAAGGAATGTGTTCATTTTTCTAAGGGGCAAACCCTGCTTGCTGTATTGCAAGTAGGGATCTGTTGTTTTTCCTGAGTACTGGAGGTTCAGACCATCACAGAACACACCCAGGCACTAACAACAGCAACCAAAAGCAGCTCTGATTCCATATTACCTGCAGATTATTTAAGGAGTTGAACTTGTTTCCAGAAGCTTTTAAGTACTTAAAGGGGGCACATTAGAAAGATGGGGACAATCTTTTTAGCAGGTCCTTTTGCAACAGGACAGGGGGTGATGGCTTTAAACTAAAAGAAGGGAGATGCAGACTTTTAGAATAGAATAGAATAGAGTAGAATTAACCAGGTTGGAAAAGACCTTTGAGATCATCAAATCCAACCTATCACCCAATGCCATCTAATCAACTAAACCATGGCACCAAATGCCCCATCCAGTCTCTTCCTAAACACCTCCAATGATGGTGACTCCACCACCTCTCTGGGCAGCACATTCCAATGGCAAATCTCTCTTTCTGGGAAGAATTTCTTCCTAACATCCAGCCTAAACTTCCCCTGGCACAGCTTGAGACTGTGTCCTCTTGTTCTGGTGCTGGTTGCCTGGGAGAAGAGACCAACCCTCACCTGGCTACAACCTCCCTTCAGGTAGTTGTAGACAGCAATGAGATCTCCCCTGAGCCTTCTCTTCTCCAGGCTAAGCAACCCCAGCTCCCTCAGTCTCTCCTTATAGGGCTTGTGCTCCAAACCCCTCACCAGCTTTGTTGCCCTTTATGCTGAGGGCTAGACACCCCCTCCCTGGAAACCTTCAAGGTCAGACTGGACCAGACTCTGAGCAACCTCATCTAGCAGAATATGCCCCTGCTACATGACCTTTAAAGGTCCCTTCCAACCTGAAGCACTCAATGATTCTAAGTCTGAATCCCAGAGGACAGCACCCTACATAGTGCTGCAGTCTCATGTGCTGGCTGAGGCAGTAGCTGTTGGCAAACTCTGCTGCCTCTGCCATGACTTGTGAAGCAGCTGGGCTCTGCTGGGAGTTGTGTACCTGTTACAGCACAGTCAGGTATTGCGTGGGAGCACGACGCATGGAACTCAAGCACTCTGTTTGCCTCCTCCTGCGTCCTTGGACTGGCACGGGGCCTGCCCTTTCCCAGGCAAGCACCAGAGGACCCTGCAAAAAGCATGAGTGCTTCTAGAATCATGAGTGCCAGCAACCTCACCGTGCCTTCTACTTCACTAGCATCCTAGCAGGAAACTGTTGTGCAGCTCTACCTGTGCTTTCTGGCAAATCAGTGCCATGCTCAGGGCCTCATCCAGCCTGGCCTCGAACACCCCTAGGGAGGGGACATCCAGAACCTTCCTGGTCAGCCTCTTCCAGTGTCTCCCCACCTTTTGGGGAAGAGTTTCCTCCTAATGTCCAGTCTAAATCCAGCTTCTCACAGTTTGAAGCCATCACTCCTCATGCTGCCACTCCATGCCTTAGTCAGGAGTCCCTCTCCAGCTCTCCGGAAGCCCCTTTTACATCCTGGAGAGCTGCTCTCAGGTCTCCCTGGGGACCTTACTGGAAAACCAACAATGCCTCTTTTAATCAAAATTCTTACTGGTAGACTCCTAAGCCTGAGAAACTCCTCTTAAGCCACACCAAAGTTCTGTGGATGTGGTACTCAGGGACACAGTTTAATGGTAGGAGCAGTAGGATTGTGAGTTCTAGCCAAGCGGTTGGACTTCATGATCTCAGTGGTCTCTTCCAACCTCAACAGTTCTGTGATTAAATGCTCTGCTGCCTGAGCACCCTGGCAATACAACTGTGCCTGGAGCTGCCTGTAGTGATGAGGCAAAAGGCAGACACCTTGAGTACTGTGTCCAGTTCTGGGCCCCTCAGTTTAAGAAGGACATTGAAACACTTGAACATGTCCAGAGAAGGGCAACAAGGCTGGGGAGAGGCCTTGAGCACAAGCCCTATGAGGAGAGGCTGAGGGAGCTGGGATTGTTTAGCCTGGAGAAGAGGAGGCTCAGGGGTGAGCTCATTGCCCTCTACAACTACCTGAAAGGTGGTTGTAGCCAGGAAGGGGTTGGCCTCTTCTCCCAGGCAACCAGCACCAGAACAAGGGGACACAGTCTCAAGCTGCGCCAGGGGAGGTTTAGACTCGAGGTGAGGAGGAAGTTCTTCACCGAGTGAGTAGTTCATCATTGGAATGTGCTGCCCAGGGAGGTGGTTGAGTCATCGACCCTGGAGGCGTTCAAGAGGAGATTGGACATGGCACTTGGAGTCATGGGGTCTGTGTTGATAGGTTGGACTCGATGATCCTCGAGGTCCTTTCCAACCTAAGTGATACTGTGATACATGAGTAGTTCCTCTACAGTTACTCCTTTTTCTGCAGGCATTTCTGGGTATAAAGGCTGTGGGCAAGACAAAAAGCTGGAGTTTGCACACCCGGGAGCACTTTCCCCCTCTCTAGGTTGTTCTCCAGCAGGAGTTCTCTGTGTGTTGTTTTCCAGCAGGAGTAGGGAGGTGATTGTCCCCTTGTACTCAGCGCTGCTGAGGCCACACCTCGAGTATTGTGTCCAATTTTGAGAGGAGGGCAATGAAGCTGGGGAAGGGCCTGGAGAATAAATCTTTTGAAGAGCAACGGAAGGAGCTGAGGCTTTTTAGTTTGGAAAAGAGGGGACTGAGGGGAGACCTCATTGCTCCCTTCAACTACCTAAAAGTATATTGCAGAGAGGCAGGTGCTGGTCTCTTTTCACAGGTAATTAGAACAAGAAGGAACAGCCTTAAGCTATGACTGGATAGGTTTAGACTGGACACTAGGAAACAAAAATTCACAGAAAGAGTGGTCAGGCACTGGAATGAGCTGCCCAGGGAGGTGGTTGAGTCACCAACCCTGGATGTGTTTAAAGGTGGTTTGGATGTGGCACTTTGGTTTAGGGGTGACCCTTGTAGAGTAGGGTTCTGGGTTGGACTTGGTGATCCTGAGGGTCTTTTCCAACCTGAATGTTTCTGTGATTCTGTTTGTTCTGGCTGCTGCTCAGGGCATTTCCAATATCACCAACAGGCTGCCTTGGAGGAGTGTGTAGGGTTAAGCTTTAGCTGTATCCATGGCTTCACAGCATGACTGCTTTGAAAAATAAATACTCTTGATTAATAACCCCTCTCAGTGGTTCTGTAATAGTACATGAATAAACAGCAGCAAGCTCACAATGTAAGTTGAAGTTAAAAAGACAGAAGGAAGAGGAAATCAAAACACTCATCTATCACTTGACAACATAATTGCAGTCATTGATGATAAACAAGGAGAGTTTATTTCTCTTGAATCCATAGTTTTAAATACCAGTGCTCTGTCATTATGTGTGATCAGAAAACATTTTCCTTTGCTATTTTTGCTCAGTGTGAAAAAAAATCTGGTTTGTCCTGTTAGCACTGAACAAATACTCCAGTGAGAGAAGGGATGACACAAGTTCCTATGGGCAGGTTCACCTTCCTCCCCCCTCTGTGCATTTTGGAGCCTGGTTGCCTGAGTTTTTCCTAAATTTACTATTTCCTTGCTGAACTCGAAAAATCATGGAGGATAGAAAGTAGCATGATTACAACAGATGCTGTGAAGGAGACTGACCTGTGTAACCTAGCTGCCTCTGCACCATCGCCAGCAGGAGCAGGGAGGTCATTCTGCCCCTGTACACTGCACTGGTTAGGTCACACCTTGAATACTGTGTCCAGTTCAGGGCCCCTCAGTTTAGGAAAGATGTTGAGTTGCTGGAACGAGTCCAGAGAAGGGCAACAAAGCTGGGGAGGGGTTTGGAGCACAGCCCTGTGAGGAGAGGCTGAGAGAGCTGGGGTTGTGTAACCTGGAGAAGAGGAGGCTCAGTGGAGACCTTATTGCTCTCTACAATTACCTGAAGGGAGGTTGTAGCCAGGTGGGGGTTGGTCTCTTCTCCTGGGTGGCCAGCACCAGAACAAGAGGACACAGTCCCAAACTGTGCCAGGGGAGGTTTAGACTGGATGCTAGGAAGAAGTTCTTCATAGAGAGAGTGATTGCCCATTGGAATGGGCTGCCCAGGGAGGTGGTGAAGTCGCCATCACTGGAGGTGTTTAGGAGGAGACTTGATGGGGTGCTTGGTGCCATGGTTTAGTTGATTAGATGGTGTTGGATGATGGGTTGGATGCAGTGATCTCAAAGGTCTCTTCCAACCTGTTCTGTTCTGTTCTATTCTATCCAAAAGCCCCAGCCCAGGGCTCTGCATGGGCAGCATGCCACAGAGCTAGGGAGGGTGCTGGTGCAGGCTCTGGCACACAGGCCAAGGTAATTGCTACCTACAAGAAATTGCTGGCCCAGTCCTAGGGTGCTTCACAAAGTCTGGCTTATAGAGGGGGTACCCTAACCCAACAACCACAGTAAGTGATGGGGCTCATTTGTTGTATGAGTGCTGTGCCTGTGACTCCATAGCTCAGCTTGGATCACTCTCTTGGATCACTCTCGTATTTACATTGCTCCTGTGTCTCCTTGAAGTTTCCTGTGGGAGTGCCTCAGCCTCATCACTGTAAGCATTACTTGTGCACTGTGTCTTCTAGTAATTGGCTCCTCTGCCCTTCAGTGCACAGATAGTGCTTAATTGTATTTAATGAGCATCTCTTACCTGCAGCAAATTGCCCTGTGCTATTGCACACCTTAGCCCAAAACAGCTCAGTGTGGTTTACTTATGGAACACCCATGATGGCCTTTAGCAGCTGGAAAAATGTGCAAAAATGCTGACCTTGGTCCTGGGCACTTATTGATTTTGGGGAGGTTGTACAGTTCCTGGCAGAGGAATTTAAGTTGATTACTTGTAGCCTGTACCAGAAAGAGAGTTAATTTCAACTGGTACAGCTCTGCTGTGTTCCAAGTGTGGCAGTGAAGCAGACAGAGAGCTGGCATCTGTTGCTGGGGGCTGTGGCATGGTGTCAGTAAAGGGGACTGGGACTGACAATCTTCAAACGAGTGTGGCCTTCTGGCCCACCTCATGAAGTCCCCAGAGAGGTGATGTGGGGCAGGCTGTCACACTGGTGCAGTCCCCAGCTGTTCTGTCATCACACTCCTAGCATCTCCCTCTCCTCTCACAGAGGTGTCTGTGTGGTGTGAGTGTGTCACTGGAGAGGGCAGCACAAGAAAGGGCTCCAGCAGCATCAATGTCTGTGTCAGCTCAAGGACTAATGGTGTCAAGGTTCTTTCTGTGGCTGTCCCACTTCCCTCATTCCATGGGATATATCATGTGCAGGTTCCCACCTCTGTGTATTGTCCATGTGCTGTAGGCTTGTTTCTGGTTAAATCCCAAGGCCCTGAGGAATGTTGATGCTTTCTGATTTAACTGGGCAACCATTAATTCAAGGAAATGGAGCTTCTACCTATCTCCTACCTGTGATGAACTGAAAAACAAGTGCTTGTGAATAATTTGATTTGGAGATTAAATTAATATTCACTTCCATGGCAGTAACTTTGAGCACTAGAACAGAACCCAGCAGCAATCAGCTGGCAAAATGAGCACAGTTTCCAGTGTGAATGCACAAAATAGCTTGAATTATTTGCTGTAATCTAAGGAGAACATGCTGGAGCTAGAGTGTGCTGCACCCTGCTGTGTCTCCACTTCCAGTGTGTAAGATCTTCTGGCATGAGCTGTCAATACTGAAGTCAAACGATGGATTAATCCAGCTTTGGGGGATTTGTGAGGGGTGGGATTGTAAGGGGAGGCTGTCAGCAAAAAAAATTGGCTTAAACCAATTTAGCAGCATTCAAATTGTGCTCTATATAATTTACTTCACGTTTCCATGAGTGACACAGTCTTACAGTTGGCTAAGTCAAGTTTTCATCTCTCTATTTTCATCTCCTCCCTTATTTCCTTTCTAAGTAGTAGAAAACCTTCTAAAAAACAAAAAAAAAGTGGGCTTTTTTGCAGGTACTCAAAACAATAACCTTGAAGAGGGTCCCTTGGCAGCCTGCTGCTTTATTGCAAAGCAGCATGATTCATCTTTCGTAGGCAGGCATTTGACAAAAGAGCCTTTTTTGTACTTCTAGAAGATCAAGAGGAAAGATTAACATTGCTGAAGCAGAGGCTTTTCTGCCCCTGGCCTCTCTGAAAGTGATGTTCCACAGAGTCTCACCAAATCTTGCCTGAAATGTTGTTCCATGAAGCAAGGAACTTTCAGCAGAAATGATGATTTGGTGCCTCAGCCTTGTTCAACGTTCCTGTGCCCAGCACCACGCAAAGTGCACGTGGAAGAATTTGACAAGGCACTTTTGTCTGTCAGTGTGCTCTCAAATTGCACCGTTTGTTTCCAAAGGGAGTTGTGTTTGTTTTTCTCTCAGGAGCTTTCATGTTCTTTCTTAGCCTAGCCTGGAATGTTGTCTGTTTGTCCTGAAAGTGAAGATCTGTGTATGGAGAAAAAGCCTGACAGAAAAGAAACACGTTTGATTTCTCTTCTTTCATCATCATTTCCCTTGACCACAGCAGAGAGCTGCTTTCCTTGTATGCCACTCGAAGGGAAAATGAATTGTTTTCTCTGGAATTGCCAGTTGAGTGCTAAGCTGCCAATTCACCCCCGCAAAGAAGATGCTCAGAGATGTTTTCTGGCTCTTTGCTGTCCTCTCCTGGATCTATGAACCTGAACCCTGAGCCCGAAGGCTATCAGCCTGCAGGTGCAGGAAGCACCAAGGGCAGAAGGTTTTTGGCTCTGTTCCATGCAGCTATCAAACAATTTAACGCTGCAGCCACTGCAGCCTGCCTGTGTCAGGTGCCCTGGGGACACTTGCCCAGCCCCACTGTACCCACGGTATGAACACAGTTTCTGGGAGGCTTTGTCTTCTCATGATAGTGGAAAGCCAAGAAGCACTTTTGGAAGCACTGTTATCTAAGCGCAGCTGGGAACATCTGTTGGCCCTGAGTTAGTGGCTGAATGATCCAAACACATGGTGCATGCCCTGCATGTGTGCAGCACCCACCCTCTGGTGCTGGCTGCTTGTCCCCTAGTTGGGAGGCTCCGTGATGAGCTCCCAAGCAGCTCAGTGAAACTGAAAGCAGCCTGTTCTGTGTACTGCTCCAAGGCAGAAAAGATACCAGAGTCCAGAAACCTCAGTGCAGACACATAAGTGAAAGTGCTGCACTGCTCCTCTACTGCACTCTCCCCCTTCCAGTCTGTTGTGTTACTGATGTCCAAAGCCTGGGCTTTGATGTTAGCACAGAACTTGGTTCTCTCTGAAATGCATCCTGCATCAGGAACAACATCAGCTGCTGTCGTCTGTTCCCACTGAAGCCAATGTTTTAGGCTGGTCATCTTCTCTTACTCACTTACTGAGCTTCATTGTGGCTGAAGCAGAGATTTGGATAAAGTTTCATAGTTATTAAACATCAAGCTATAATATTGCCATTTTATAAACATGCAAGTAGCTCATCTGTTAACTGACATTTAGGAATCCTGATGCATTATTAGAGCCCAGTTCTGTGTTTGTAAAGTGCTTCTGCCACCACAGACTTACCTTTCCAAATGCTATCACATGTGTTTTAATTTAAGCAGGTAAGCAGTGGCTTCAAGCAAGCTCAAGTCTGTGAGGTGTCAGTAAACTGCAAACTCCTTTATGCTGTAGCTTTATGCTTTCATTCAGTAATTCTTGCCATTAAGTTTCATACAGAAGCTGCAAGTTGCTGTGAGCTACAATATTAATTTGAACTAAGGGCTCAGGTGCTTGGGTTTTCAATAGGTTCCTCCATCTTTAAACCAGCCACACCTTCATGAGAGAGAAGGAAGGAAGTTCTGCTGATCATCTATTAGTGACAAAAGCAGGAGCCCTCATGTATGCACTTTGCATGGACAGATGCCATCCAGCTCTCCATTGTGCATTGAGCCAATGGAGCATACTTTCCAAATGAGTTGCTGCAGCACAGACTGCAGAGCAGCAAAGCCAGGCATGTCCTGAGGGACTCACAATTACTATTCAGAAAGTCAGAGCAAGCTGTTCTTCAGCATGGAAAAATTTCAGGTCATCTCATTACAGGCTGTGCACCACTGGCAGTGACAGAAGGAATCCAAGTGCTAGCTAAAAACTTTTTCTCACCACCATTTTACTCTGCAAGATGAATGGCATCTTGTCCAGTGTCTTGTCACGTGATGACTCAGGTAAGATGTGCAGGAGGTGATACAAGCTCTGCTGCCCTGGCAGTAAAGCTGCTGCCAGCTATAGACTTGATGGTGAGCACTGGCAGCTCTGCCCCCAGCTCAGAGCTGTTCCCATTCCTCCCAGCCCATGACTGTCTCCCACTGCCCTGGAGGTTGTCTCAAAGGTTCGCTAGCACATTGCACCAGCCAAGTGAATGAACAGACAACGAGGCAACCAAACCATTGGGGCTGTTCCAAGAGGTTTCTGTGCAGCAGCTCCAGGCCAGGCTGGAAGCTGGAGCGCCTGTGGCCAGGAAGGAGAGTTCACCCTACACAACCTGTGACAGAGGAGTATGTGGTGCTGCCTGTGTTCATGCCCTGGACACCAGATTCTCCTGGGGAGAGGAGAGAATGATGCAGCTTCTTTGACACAAGGAAAAGCAAATAGATTTTTGCTGATGCCTTTGCACAACCACAGCTACTGTAGGCTTACTTGAGATTTACTTAATCAGAAAGCAAAAAGCAGTGAATAATTATTTTCTTTATACAAAATGCAACTGGCAACAGCTTTTCACTCTTTCACTCTGATTAGTCATGAGCATTGTGAACTCCAAATGGCACCTGAAGTATCTTAAGTGCAATTTGTATCATCCTAGTCCCACAGTCCCATCAGTGTCCAAGCCAAAAGAATGAAAGATCAGGAGAAAAGATCTATTGGCAAGTTTCACACTGATATCCAGTCTTAATAATCCATTCCTTTGCACTGCAGGCTGACCACATTTATTTTCTCACCATCTCAGTACTTCAAATAGTCACTTTTCATATATCTTTTGTTGCTTGGGTTGAACGGGCTCCCCTTACAGAAGAGATGATATTGTTTAAAGTAATGATGTCTTTTAAGCTAATTTGCCCCTATCTGCTCACTGCTTGTTGAGGGTCATCTCTGGAAATGGTTATTCAGAGGCTATTTGCTATCCTTTACAGTAGCAGGTGCAGCAACACCAGCAAGTGCTGCTGATACTGTCAAAGGCCTTAAGGAGTCCAGCTGCAAAGTGGCCCTCTCCTGTGCATCTGCCACCGTACATCTGGGCTGCTCTTTGCCTGGAGGAGCTGCAAAGCCTGCAGGAGAGGATCTAGAGCAACTGTGCTGTCCGCCCCTCTCCCGGGAGCTCACTGAGCTGGACCCCTGGCGAGTGAAGGAGGATCACAAAGGCTGCTGGCGCTTGCAGAAGAGTGGCATTCTCCAGTTCCTGTGAGCTGAAGGTAAAGTTGTATCAGTTTAGGGATCAGTGAAGCCAACCAGCAGAGTGAAAAGGCCGGACTGTGTGAAACAGAAAGCTTAATTGAAAATGAAGAGCCTGGCTGCACTTCATGGTCTGCTCCTAGTGACTGATTTATTTTCTTATTTATTTTTTAAATGAGCGCCTAAATTGAGTCTCCTAAATGCAGTTTTGCTTAATTTTCCAACTATGGACATCTCATTAGCTAGATGTTTCCCCTCCCCCCTCCTTACCCCAAGTATTTCTTTCTCCTTCTCCTGATAAATGACTTGAGCTTGACATATAGGGACTGCAGATTTGGTGCCTGCAATTTTCACCCATGTTGGATAAAACCAGCAGTGAATTATTTATAGCTTCAATCTAAGTCCATTTTTCCCCACCCCCCTTCTACACTTGTGAATTAAGTGGAGTTCAGAAGAACGTCTGCAAGAGCGGCGGTGGGAGGCTGCACAGAGATGGAAATAACAGGAAGGCAGCTGCTGGTTGTTGGCTCCATCGGTGTGACCCAGCACCACCACACCCCCCCCCCCCCCTCCGTCTCCCCGCAGACAGATGGATTTGCATTAATCAAAACAGTTAATAACATTGCTAAAAGCAGAGGAACCCTCCTGCCTGGTGCCGGGCTCCCGTTCTCCCCGCAGCGCAGCCTGACGGAAGCAGGAGGCGCCGCTGTGCGGCCCCTGCCCGGCTGCCGCTCGGAGGAGCAACCTGCAATGCCTGTCCCCGCAGCCTGGCTGCACAGCCCGGAGGAGCAGCCCCCGAGGGGACCGTATGAAGGGTCCGGGAGGCCAGGTGCCACAGTACAGCTGTTTCCCTGCAGCACGCCAAAGTGTCGTGTCCTAGCGGGGGGAAGGCACTAGTTCCCTCCAGGCAATCCTGACCGACCACTGCAGGCAGCTCATCTCTCCCTTCTGAAGCCTTAAGTACTTCGAGGTGGCTGCGTTTTCATCCTCAGGGGTTTGTAAAAGCCCTTTGTGGGTTGGTTGCTCTGTAAATAGCAATAGCATTTAGGTCCTGCTGAGAAATGTGCTTGGTACAAAGTCCTGCAGGAACGGAGGCTTACCAGCTGGTCCAGATGGACGAGTCTGAACGAGGCTGCAACTCTTCAGGCTTTATGTGGGGCACAAACGAAACTGAGGGAGTGTGAAGTGCTTGTGCCTGGTGAGGTGGATGCCTGGGGTGTCTGCTGGGATGGGTGATGATCCCTGCTGGTGTTTGAGCTGTGCTGAACTGTACATCTTTGGTGTAGGGGTTTCTTTTACCACATACTTCCACTGCACCTCGGGCTAGCTTGAGATCGAAGCTTGATGAAATTAGGGCTGTGTTGTGACATTTGGAAAGGGTAGAGTGAAAAACTCCAAATGTTACTGGGTCACTGAGAAAGGATGGGGTTAGTGCTGGCGCAGGCGCAGCGCCCAAGGAGCCTGGGTGTCTCTAAATAAGCTTCTGCCCTCTTTGTTCCCTTGTCACAAATGGGATTTGACCCCCACTGTTTAGAGCCAGATGGGAAGGTGCAGCTGAAGAAGAGCTATGAAGATCTCTTTCCAACAGCCCTGTTTAAGGACCAGAAGCTGGGAGAAACATGCTTTGCTACAAAGGGTCACCCAAAGGGGCATGAGGCCAGGTCAGGCCAATGCCCCCCTGCACTGAAGGGCTGTCTTTAGGAGAGTTCTGCTCTACAGGGCTGTGACTCAAGGACCATATTGATCTGTGCAGCACCTGTGCAGACAGTGGTGTTGGTGTTTACATCTGTTCCTTAACTATTTCATAGCCAGTTTTTATGGTGGGGATGTACTTCTGGAGGCTATTGCACGTTTCCCTCTCAAAAGTGAAAACTTACTGGTTTTCATTAAATGTAACCACATCTTTTATTCCTACAGAACTTGAAATAATTGCTTGTTTCTGGTACTTCTGAAACTCATCTGTTTCGTTGTTTTTTCTCCATACATTGCTGTTACAGCTGCCTTTACAAAGCTCTGAGTGTTATGGCTCTCTTTCATGCTCTTGGTTTTCACTGCCACCACAAGGGTGCTGGCTCTGCTCACAGTGGCTGGGTGTCCAGAGCCAGCCATGATAATCACTTGATGTATTTTCCTACTGAAGAGGAAAAACAAAAGTAATTGTTTCTCTAACTTCACTGGGTCAAATATAAAGCACCTTACCTTGCAGCCAGCAGCACCTCTTCCTTCCTCTCATTAGCATCAATAAAAACTTCCCCCTGGTTCCTGGGGCCTTTGAATTACCCTTTATAGAGAACAACTCTTCTTGAAATAAAAAGGAGGGTGTTTGGGGTTTTTTTTTGTTCTCTTAACTTACAGTCATAAACTTGCTGGATTTGTTCAGTGGTGGTTTTGAAGCTGGTTCCAAGAAGATAGGTTTCAGATAAATGCCAGTTCCCAAATTCACAAGGCTGTAGTGGGTGTTTTTGTTCTTTCGTGGTGCTGTAGTTATCAAGGCAAGGTTTATTTTCACCACTTCCGACTTCACATTTTCCTCACTCCCACTTCACATCTGCCAGGGTCAGCAGCAATCCCTGTGGAAGTGACCCAGCAGCACAGGCAGCCCCTAGAGCAGGAGGGATAAAATGAGGCTTCTGGAATGAGTCCAGGAAGGGCAATGAGGGTGGTGAGAGGTCTCAAGCACAAGCCCTATGAGGAGAGGCTGAGGGAGCTGGGGTTGCTTAGCCTGGAGAAGAGGAGACTCAGAGGAGACCTTATTACTGTCTACAACTACCTGAAGGGAGGTTGTAGCCAGGTGGGGGTTGGTCTCTTCTCCCAGGCAACCAGCACCAGAACAAAAGGGCACAGTCTCAAGCTGCACCAGGGGAGGTTTAGGCACCAGGTGAAGAGAAAGTTCTTTACAGAAAGAGTTATTGGCCATTGGAATGTGCTGCCCAGGGAGGTGGTGGAATCACTGTCCCTGGAGGTGTTAAAAAAAAGATTGGATGTGGCACTTGAAGCCATGGTTTAGTCAGTCATGAGGTGTTGGGTGATAGGTTGGACCTGATGATCTCTCAGGTCTTTTCCATCCTTGTTGATTCTATGATTCCAAATAGAAGAGTCAGAAGAGGATGTAGTTCTCATCTGACTGGCATAGACAACTGCTTGGATTGGACCAGTCCCTCAGGAGCAGCTGAGGAGCTGTGGTTGTTCAGCCTGGAGGAAGCTGAGGGTAAACCTCATTGCTCTCAAAAACTACCTGAAAGGAGTCTGGAGTGAGGTGGGGGCCCAGCCTCTCCTTCCAGATAACAAGTGATAGGACAAGAGAAAGTGGCCTCAAATTGCACCAAGTTAGGTTTAGGTTGGATTTTAGGAAGAAATTCTTCATTGAAAGGGTCATCAGGCACAGGCTGCCCAGGGCAAGGGTGGAATCACCATCCCTGGAGGTGTTTAAAAGACATTTGAATGATCAGCTTAGGGACATGGTCTAACAGTTCTGTACAGGGAGAGGTTATGGTTGGACTTGATGATCTTAAAGTCTTTTCCAACTAAGAGATTCTATGATTCCACCACGTGAAAGATGACTTGCACTCGTTGATGGTATCCATGGAGGAATAAAACCCTCATATTTCCCTTGTTCTCCCTGTCACTTTCATGCTCCCCATTTCTCTGTGCCTGTGTTTGGTCTGGATATTCACAAGATTAGATGACTCTGGGCGGATCCATCACGGGCAAGGATCTGTCATGCTCTGATTTGATAGAAGGGCCAAATTGTGGTCAGAAGGGGCAGGGATGTATCTCAAAGACTAGAAACAGAAATTAAGGCAAAGTGGAGCAATAATCTGCTGGGATGCTCTGTCAGGGTTGTGGGCTAGAGCAACTCCTTTAGCAGCTCTAAGGTATAGCCAGGCTGGACTCACACAAGACCAGATCCCTCTTGGCTGCCCTTGGCCACCCCTTGTGCTCAGCAGGAATACGAGCACTGAGCCCGGATGAAACAACAGAGGATCAGCACCATGCCAGCCAGGGCAGCATGTGAACAAAACCAGCCACATTAAAGGAAGGGCTCAACATTTTCCAGGGAAGCACTGCTATTTAAACAGCCAGACAGCCCTTTTCAGAAAGCCCAGCTGGAGAGACCACCCACCTTCCCTGGGCCATTGTGATGAGATGACAAACCAGCTTGGAGCGCTTCCTCACCGAGGTGGCTGCTCAGCTGGCTCCTCAACAAGCCTTCGGAGGTGTTGGAGAATCAAAGGGGGAGGCACAAAGATTGGCAGAAATCATACATATGAAAGTGCACATGCATAGCCAGTAACCTTTTCTCCTCTGATTGCTGCGGCAGTGAGTGTGTGAGACATCAATACTTCATGAGAAGAGCCAGGCGTGCTGACAGGCGCTGCTTTGCAGCTGGAATTGCAGGAGGGCATTTAGTCAGACAGCTGAAGTGGCAGCACAAGTTTCAGGAAGTTACAGAAGCTGGAGTGAACACCATACCAATGAGCCAGGGCTTCTGCCAGGAAATTTGCTGGTGTAAGATGCGTTAGGTGTGAAATCGTGTCACAGCTGCTCCGGCACAGTGCTGAGTCCTGCTTGATAGAAGACAGCACCATGAAGCACATCTGTGTTTATTCCTACACTCACACCTGTGCATGGGTATGCATAATATACACACGTGTGTGTATGTCCTTGCACGTATCTCCTATGCATTTACATACGTGTGTGCACATGTAATACACACACACAGGATCACAGGATGTTAGGGGTTGGAAGGGACCTCTGAACATCATCAAGTCCAACCCCCCTGCCAGAGCAGGACCATGGAATCTAGCACAGGTCACACAGGAATACATCCAGATGGGTCTTGGTAGTCTCCAGACAAGGAGACTCCACAACCTCCCTGGGCAGCCTGCTCCAGTGCTCTGTGACCCTCACAGTGAAAAGTTCCCCCTCATGTTGAGGTGGAACCTCCTGGGCTGTACTTTATATCCATTGCCCCTTGTCCTATCACAGGGTGCAACGGAGAAGAGCCTGTGCCCTCCCTCTTGACACTCAGCCCTCAGATATTTATAAACATCAAATCCCCCCTCAGTCTTCTCTTCTCCAGACTAAAAAGCCCCAGGTCTCTTGGACTCTCCTCATAGGACAGTGCTCCAGTCCCTTCATTCTGGTTGCTCCCTGTTGGACTCTCTTCAGCAGATCCCTGTCCCTCTTGAACTTGGGAGCCACAAACTAGATGGTACATTGTTATACAGCTATCTGCACACACACAGGTTGCCAGAGATGAAGTGTCCAGATGCTTTAACACTGATAGCTGCTTTTAGTTGAATAAATAAGAACAGGAAACAATTCTAGCATCCACTGTTAAGATCTGTGTAGGTTTTGAAACTAATCATCATCATATTTCATATTTTTCCTCCCAAATTACACTTGATTTTGGTTAATTTTTGCACTCTTCTACATTTTATGCCTTACAGTGTTTGAGTAAGGAGACCAAAGCCTGGAGCAGTTTGCACATCTCTGGCTGCTGGTGTTGAAGATGCAGGTGGGAGGATACAGGTGTAGATGGGGCACCAGGGACAGCCAGAGGGATGGGATGTTGCCATCAAGGAGGAAAGTGACCCTTTCACTAAGGAGGTGTGCGTGTTCCCTAGCAATGATGCCATAAAATGCCATAAAACATCATTAAAGAAAAAGGGTTTGAAGATGTCCAGGGTTAAGTTTTAGCCTGAAACAGCCTGAACAGCAGGGGATACTAAAGCATTTGTCATTTTTTGCAAGCAGCTCTTTCAGCTCCTGAAGCCCACCTGGCCATATGTGATAGCTACCAGGCCTACACAATTTCTTCCCAATCTTTGGTCACAGCTAACCACTGCAGCTTTGGCTGTGTGAAGAGCTTAGCATCTCAACATAGCTAAAAAGCTGAGAGGGAGACAGCAGCATACAGAGAGCTTGACAAAATCAAACTCTCAGGACTCTCCTGGGAACATAAAATACCACTGGCTCTTGAGATGATTTCAGCACAGTCTCCTGAGGAGATTCCAGCTTGGACTGACTGCCAGATGTGTTGTTTGCCTTACCAAAGGAGCTGTTGCCTTTACAATAGTTTGCTGCAGCATTCCTCTGCAGCTGGAGCATCCTCTGCAAGAGAGGATCATGCATTTCATATCATGACTGTGGGGTGGCCAGGGGCAAAGGCTGCAGAGCACAAGGCTGCCCTTAGTGCCAGGCACTCTGGAGACCTGGAAGACCTTCTTCCTTCAGGCTAAAAGCCCCCTCCAACACTGAGGCTGTCAGCCAAACAGGGTAACACCCTGTCTAGTGAAGCTGAAAGTCAAAGGACTTGGTGGGAGGAGAGGAAGCTCTGGGATTTTTGTTAGATATTGCACTAAACTAGAAGTACTCAATTTACATGAAACACTATAATCTGCACTAAAGAAGCAATGGGAAAGCCACTGAGCTCCTCCTACAAAAATCCTTTGAAAACAGCCACCAAGAACGTGATTTATTGCAATATTTCCATAAAGCAGTTAACAGAATAGCTCTTGAGTAGTATGCTGTAAGCAAGCAGACAAAAAAAGAAAGCTCTGGAGCAGCAAAGATGCAAGATGCACCATATTGTGCAATATTATATTTAAATTATCTTAGCTCTAAGAGAGGAGAGAGAGCAAGGGCTGAAAGCAACAGCAATAAAGTATTAAAGCTCTGACAGTATTGTAGGCAGCAGATTTTGTAGTCACTGCTATCAGAAGATAGACAGCAAGCTCTGAAAAGAGGTTGGTTGGCTGTGATGAAATGGCTGGTGACTGTCAGTGTTAGCTGAGGAAATTAGCAAATGACTCTTGGGCTGCAAGGTAGGGAGCATCAGGAGCCTCATCCATCATCTCCAGAGCAGCCTTCCCTTTCAACGCTCTCTGATGCTTAACTGAAGGATGATGTAAAACAAAATGCAAAAGGTCATAAAAAAAGGTGTTTCAGGAAGGTAGAGGTTTAACCCAAGCAGACACAGACACAAGCAGTGATAAGGGTTGGATTTTTGTTATTGTGGCTGTTGTTCAGAGGGGGGTGCCTGAAAGCCTGACACCTGCCACAGGCTGAGGGTGGTTTGTCAGTTGAGAGTCACAGTGAGCCAAGCTGGTGCAGGTGAGCATCAAATAGGATTGAACCTCAGAGAGCTCAAGGGCTTGACTCTCCTTCCAGAGCAATGAGAATTGAGTACACATGCACAGCAGCATGGGATCTGGTTTTTTTTTAAAGCACATCAATTTAATGCTCTGGAACTAACACTCCCGTCTATTCAGAAGACAGGTTTGTTCTGGGCAAGAAGCTTGGTAGTTATCATCCTTCTGTCATGCACCAGTCCTTCCTCTAGCCCCAGAGGAGCCTTCTGAGATTATTATAGAATCAATAAGGTTGGAAAATACCTCAAAGATCAACAAGTCCAACCTGTCACCCAAGACCTCATGACTACTAAACCATGGCTTCAAGTGCCACATCCAATCCCTTTTTGAACACCTCCAGGGACGGGGACTCCACCACCTCCATGGGCAGCCCATTCCAATGGCTAAAAACTCTCTCTATGAAGAACTTCTTCCTAAAATCCAGCCTAAAACTCCTCTGGTGCAGCCTGAGACTGTGTCCTCTTGTTCTGGTGCTGGTTGCCTGGGAGAAGAGACCAACCCCCACCTGGCTACAACCTACCTTCAGGGAGTTGTAGACAGCAATAAGGTCACCCCTGAGCCTCCTGTTCTCCAGGCTGAACAACCCCTCTCCTCTCCTCAGCCTCTCCTCATAGGGCTTGTGCTTGAGGCCTCTCCCCAGCCTTGTTGCCCTTCTCTGGACTCATTCAAGAGCCTCAGTGTCCTTCTTAAATTGAGGGGCCCAGAACTGGACACACTACTCACAGCCAAGCAATGTTACAGGCTGGACTGGCTGCTGATGCAGTTCAGTGCATAACAGTGTTATGGCTCTCATTTGTCATCATCTTTTGATTTATTAGTGTATGTGATAGTGTGTGCTAACGTGAAAACTCTGCTTCAGGAACCTCTCTGTCCACTTGCTGAATGCCTCTGTTGGCACTGAGTGTTCCTTGCCAGGATGTAAGATGCATTTGGATACCATCTCCTAGGGCCTGACGTGGACAAGAAATAAATGAGAGCTCATAATGTTACACTGCTGCCAAAATGCTAATGCCGCTCCCCAGCATGTGTGGATATGATGTGCAAGTAAAATCAAAGGGTTGTGTTGTCACTTTCTGTAGGCTTGTAGCAATCATTTTGGAACCTGAATAATGGTCTACAAAATATGAGCAATTGTCTACAACACCTGTGCACTGGTTTACAAAGCTTGAACATCTGTTTACAAAGGTTTACAAAACTTGAGCAATGTTTACCATTTCCTTCTAAGACCCTTTGCAAAAACTTGTCCACAACACACCCACAGGAGACTACAACTTAGTAAGACCAGGAAGGGGTGGGGGAGATGGTCCTTGGAGGTGCTAGGTAAGCATTGCAAGTAACCCTGTCTTTCAGGCTTCTCTGCCTCTCCTTGTCTCTTCCAGAGCAATGAGAATTGGGTACATAGTTAATGTAGATTGCACCATAATCTCAACTGAGAATTTCTTTGCACTCTTAGATGAGAAACTTGAAGTCTGAACAGCCCAGACAAATGCTGCCACTGAGACACCTGCAATGGGATGGGCTGAGATGTCTCAGCTCATCCAATCGTTTTGAGGAATTACTCATTGTTTTTGTTGAGATGCAAACCTCTACTCTTACCCAGGCTAGTATGGGGAGGCCAGGGAAGGATGAATAATATTCTGAACCAAAGAATTTGATCAGGTAGAAAGACTGGAAAAAAAAATGTGTTCCTAAGGGAGAGAGTACCACAAGCCCTCTGCAATCCCCGTGCTGGCCAACTGTTGACAAACCAGAGTGTGGGGAGACTGCTGAATCAAACCAAAACAACCCAATGACAGGATGCTTTCCCTGGTGAAGTAACTGGTGTAAACTCAGGGTCTGAAATTGTTTACAGCTCTGTTTACAGAAAACACAGAGGCTAGAAGCAGCAAGGGCCCTTTTGAACCCTTGTTCCCTGGAAATGCAGAAGAGAAGCAGTCAAACTGAGCCTCATTCACTTTCTTATAAAAAACAAATTGCTATGGGATCAGTTATGTCACGCTCTGCCAAAGGACTTTCCAGGAAGTGGAAATACAGAGTTAGGTAAGTGTGGTCTCAAGCAACATGGCAACAAATGAGTCACTGCAGTTGGTCAGCTCTATCAGAAACTGCAATTGGAAATCCAATGACATTCCCTCAAGAAAAACAGCCCAGAATGTGTTCCAAAATATCTCCTTTCCTTACACACCAGTGCCGAGCAGTTTGTTTCACACCAGGACTGATATACCTGGAGAGGGGATAAAAAACCCACCAAACCTCAACCAGAGAATGTGCTGGAGAGCACTGTGATAGCAGACTGCGTTGCTTTTGGCTGCTGCAAAGGGTATGAATGTTTAGTTGTCTTTTGAAATGACTGCTAAATCACGGGGACAATGGCTGGGTGGCTGTGTATTGGCTTCCTAATTGGCCTAAATCCATCTCTTTTTTGTATTTCAGCTTTTAACTTACAGCCAGACTGTAAGAAATTTGTAGCTCTCTGGCAGGGAAGGGTAAGTGCTATGTTCCTTGTAGCTATGGATATTGTGGGGAAACCAGCGCTTTTCCTTGTTTTTCCACAGCTAATATCCTTTCTACAGCAAACTGTTTTACAGCAGATTTCATTGGAGTTCCCCCAAACCAGAGCTGAATATGCAAGTGCATTAGTATGAGAGAGCTGAGAGTGTGTCAAGTGCTGCCACGCAGAAGATGCCATCCCACATAACTTGTCAGAAGGAGAGGTCCAGACAGGCCATGTTTAATCCCCAGGTGAGTGGCTCGGGGTTCATCTGGCACGGAAGAGTTGATGGTCTGGCACGAAGGCCAGTTGATGGTCTGAGGCTGGTGAAGTCAGCCATGTGAGAAGCAGTCCTCTCCTGCTGTGGCCATCAGCCACGCCGTGCGTGAAACAAGTCACTCTGCAATCAAGACAGAATTTCTTTTACACTAGCAGAAAGTCAGAGCAGGTACTGCCAGTCAACAAAATGCTAATTCCCCAAAGGTTAATTAAACCGAGCAGGCCTTGCAGATGAAAAGCACCTACTGACGGCTGCAATTAACTCCGGTGTCATGGCTGGCATTAGGTAGCTCTCCAGCGTGGGACACCTCCTCAGATGAGTTATTTTGGCACTTGCTCCCTTGGGAGAGGCTCCTGTATGTATCCCTCACTTCATTCCTGCCAGTCTGCAGGAGGTGGAAATTAGTGGCACTCAATTCAGTCAATGGGGCAAAAGCCACCAGGTTACCTCTCTAGGAGCCCTCTGAACAGATGCTCCTAAACACTGAGTTACAATCCACAAGGCTCTGTTTCAAGTCCATTTTCTAACGTAAATATCATATCTAAATACTGTGTATTACATAGAATTACATAGAATAAACCAGGTTGGAAGAGACCTTCAAGATCATCATGTCCAACCCATCAACCAATCCAACCCACCTAAACAACTAAACCATGGCACCAAGCACCCCATCAAGTCTCCTGAACACTTCCAATGATGGTGACTCCACCACCTCCCCAGGCAGCCCATTCCAATGGGCAATCACTCTCTCTGTATAGAACTTCTTCCTAACAACCAGCCTAAACCTCCCCTGGTGCAGCCTGAGACTGTGTCCTCTTGTTCTGGTACTGGCTGCCTGGGAGAAAAGACCAACATCCGCCTGTCTACAACCTCCCTTCAGGTAGTTGTAGGGAGTAATAAGGTCACCCTTGAGTCTCCTCTTCTCCAGGCTAAGCAATCCCAGCTCCCTCAGTCTCTCCTCATAGGGCTTGTGTTCCAAACCCCTCACCAACTTCGTTGCTCTTCCCTGGACTCATTCCTGGACTCATTACTGTAGGGCCTTTGTCATCCCTTCCAGGTAAAGCTGGAGAGAGAAGACTTGAAAAGTGTCCTGGGCTGGGGAAGGCTGGGCAATACTGTCAGCCAAAGCAGGGCTTTGCAGCCAGCGCAGGCAACACACAGGAGGGGCCCATTTTTCTTCAATGTATTGACATTTAGTCCCAACGTGGCCAGTAAACAGGAATTCAGAGCTGCAGACCTTTTCTGTTGCATCCTGCTGAGGTGTGTGTCCCCTGCTAGTCCTTTCAGGGCTCCCAAAAGGAGGTAGCCAGGAGCCAGTGGGTCACAGTTCAAGTGCTCTGCTGAAAATGTCTCTCTTGCAAGGAGCAAGGTCACACTAGGTGTCCATGTCCTCATGCCATTGAGGAGGCCTCCTCACCCACTCTGCTCTCTCCATCCCCAAGCAGACAGCTGAGCTCATGTGATACTCTTGCTCAGGATCAGGCAGCATTTGACTCTTGCAGGGGGAGGTTTTCTGCTTCTGGCACTGGGCAGGAGAATGGTGAGAGCCTGTAGCTCTCCAGGCTGTCTCACTGAGCCAGTGAGACACGTGGAGCTGGCAAAGGTTGTTTGCCCACGCTTTGCTGCTGCTTTCCCCAGCAGAGAGCTGAAGCTCAGAACTTCCCCAGGTCCACACCAGCACCTGCAGGCAGCTCTGATCTCCCCATGGGGGATCAGTGCCTCCAGGTGCTGTTGTTGTTGTCCCCGGGAAGTACCTGCCTCAGGATGACAGCCAAGACGCTCTCCCAACTGCTGCCTTTTTGCAGAAAGATGAAGAGCAATTCCATAACTGCTGCATGCAATTACTGCACTGGGTGATGTGACCTGTTCAAAAGCAAGAAGTAATACCATTTCACAGGTAGAAGAGAAAAAATCTGTGAGTTCAAAGCAAAACCCATTCATTTTGATAAGATGTCCTTTTAAAACACAGTTAATGGTTGTGCTTTCAACTACAAGTTTCTGGCCATCTGGAGACAATGGGATAAAAGAAAGTCGTGAAACAAATAAGCAATCCCATGAGCAAAAGTATGGAGACCTCGTGCCTTGAGGTGGAGCCACTCTATTCTCTAGGATGAGCCAAATTTAGCCCACAGCCTGGAACATTCAGAGATCTTCTTGCTCTGCTTTTTGATGATCCTTTTTTCTCCTGCTGAAAACATTTCCATCCTTGTGATTGCTTTGATGTGGCCTCATCCTCTTCAGGAAAGCAGATACCACAAACAGTGTGAGGAGGCCAAAGGACCGGTGATGTGAAAATCGCCTCAGTGCTAATTCTGCGTGCTAAATATAGGCACATTTTCCCCTGAGTACAAGGACAAGCCCACAGAGATGAATGCTACCAATGCTCCCTTTTACTCCTTCACTACAGTTTCTCCCAGTTACACTTGGGACTGCTGGGAGAAAACAGTTTTGTACCATAAAGCTTCAGCATTTTACCTAGAGGCCGTTCCACCTGTCATGATGCTGAGTGAAGTGATACACCCAAGAGAAAAAGACACATGCACTGCAGCATGGGGTCTGGGTTCTTTTTAAAGCACATCAATTTAATACTCTGGAACTAACACTCCTGTCTATTCAGAAGACAGGTTTGTTCTGGGCAAGAAGCTTGGTAGTTATCATCCTTCTGTCATGTGCCAGTCCTTCCTCTAGCCCCAGAGGAGCCTTCTGAGATTATTATAGAATCAATAAGGTTGGAAAATACCTCAAAGATCATCAAGTCCAACCTGTCACCCAAGACCTCATGACTACTAAACCATGGCACCAAGTGCCACATCCAATCCCTTTTTGAACACCTCCAGGGATGGGGACTCCACCACCTCCATGGGCAGCCCATTCCTATGGCTAAAAACTCTCTCTGTATAGAACTTTCTTCTCACCTTGAACCTAAACCTCCCCTGGTGCAGCTTGAGACTGTGTCCTCATGTTCTGGTGCTGGTTGCCTGGGAGAAGAGACCAACCCCCACCTGGCTACAACCTACCTTCAGGGAGTTGTAGAGAGCCATAAGGTCTCCCCTGAGCCTCCTCTTCTCCAGGCTGGACAACCCCAGCTCCCTCAGCCTCTCCTCATAGGGCTTGTGCTTGAGGCCTCTCCCCAGCCTTGTTGCCCTTCTCTGGACTCATTCAAGAGCCTCAGTGTCCTTCTTAAATTGAGGGGCCCAGAACTGGACACACTACTCACAGCCAAGCAATGTTACAGGCTGGACTGGCTGCTGATGCAGTTCAGTGCATAACAGTGTTATGGCTCTCATTTGTCATCATCTTTTAATCTATTAGTGTATATGATAGTGTGTGCTAACGTGAAAACTCTGCTTCAGGAACCTCTCTGTCCACTTGCTGAATGCCTCTGTTGGCACTGAGTGTTCCTTGCCAGGATGTAAGATGCATTTGGATACCATCTCCTAGGACCTGACGTGGACAAGAAATAAATGAGAGCTCATAATGTTACACTGCTGCCAAAATGCTAATGCTGCTCCCCAGCATGTGTGGATATGATGTGCAAGTAAAATCAAAGGGTTGTGTTGTCACTTTCTGTAGGCTTGTAGCAATCATTTTGGAACCTGAATAATGGTCTACAAAATATGAGCAATTGTCTACAGTACCTGTGCACTGGTTTACAAAGCTTGAACATCTGTTTACAAAGGTTTACAAAACTTGAGCAATGTTTACCATTTCCTTCTAAGACCCCTTGCAAAAACCTGTCCACAACACCCCCACAGAAGACTACAACTTAGTAAGACCAGGAAGGGGTGGGGGAGATGGTCCTTGGAGGTGCTAGGTAAGCATTGCAAGTAACCCTGTCTTTCAAGCTTCTCTGCCTCTCCTTGTCTCTTACCTTGGCTCCCAGTTTGCTCTTTTCCTCACTCATTTTGTGACTAGGAGACCCCAGTCCTCCAGGAACAGATTGCCATGGGTACAAGGTTCCACCACCCTCACACAGGGACATGGAGATTGTCATGCAGATACTCTCAGACTAAAACTGTTGAATCAGGTGGTGCAAAGTCCTGTTAGGAGAAGCAGGATTTCTTGTGGGGTCCAAAAGTGTTGGAGAAGTTTCTGAGCACCATAGAGATGCATGGTAAATCCCATGGGCTAAAAAACTAGGACACCTTAAGTCTCTGAGCTTTCTCCATGGCATCATAATGTTCCTGAAAATGCTGTCTCAGCATTAAGGTAGCAGCTGGATTTCATGAGATGGCATAAAACTAGTACCTGGGTCTGGGGAAAGGGCATTGTGGGGAAGTGGTGGAGGAAAAGGGAACCATATTGAAAAAGTCACTGGGTAACATCTAAATGAGTATCTCCTTGACCACTGACTCTTGATCTCCTATGGCATATGCTTGCTGTCCACCAACTCCCCTATAACTTTCTCCTCTGTGGGGTCTCTAATGTTTTAAATAGACTAAAATAATAGAATCATAGAATCAATAAGGTTGGAAAAGACCTCAGAGATCATCAAGTCCAACCTGTCACCCAAGACCTCATGCCTACTAAACCATGGCTTCAAGTGCCATGTCCAATCCCCTCTTGAACACCTCCAGGGACAGTGACTCCACCACCTCCCTGGGCAGCACATTCCAATAGCCCATCACTCTCTGTATGAAGAACTTCTTCCTAACATCCAGCCTAAACCTCCCCTGGTGCAGCCTGAGACTGTGTCTTCATGTTCTGGTGCTGGTTGCCTGGGAGAAGAGACCAACCCCCACCTGGCTACAACCTCCCTTCAGGTAGTTGTAGACAGCAATAAGGTCTCCCCTGAGCCTTCTCTTCTCCAGGCTAAGCAATCCCAGCTCCTTTAGCCTCTCCTCATAGGGCTTGTGCTCGAGGCCTTTCACCAGCCTTGTTGCCCTTCTCTGAACAGGCTTGGACCTGGACATTTTGTGGTCCAAGAAGTTGTATATATTTTTCCAGCCAACTCATTTCATAGGAGGACCTCACTTTACTAACTTTCACAACTATTTGCTGCCTATTTTCATGCAACTTGTAGAAATTTGATGTTTAGGCTTCTGAGCAGCTATCAACTCTTTTTGGAAACTGACACATACACCATCCAACCTGTCAAGGGGGGCAAACCCAGCACAAACACAGCACAACTGTGCAAAACTTCCTTTGGAAGCCAGCTTTGAAAGCAAATAAATCTGAGACAGAGGCTCTCAGAGCTCTCTGACGCTGCATATTGACCATTGCTGAAAAAGTCAATGATTCCAGCCAAACCACTCCAAAAACACTTACATAATCTTCTGGCTCCTGGTGTCTGTCAGCTGGGCTCCCTCCAGTGGCTTGTTTCAGGGCTGGACGGGTTTCTTCGTGTCCAAGCACAGGGGGCTGTCTCTTCACTGTGTCAGAGCTCTGCTCCACGGACTGCAGCTTCAGGCCCTGCTGAAGTGCAGCCATGGTTTGTCAGAAATTGGCACTTTGTCCTCATCATCCAAAAAAAGACTGAAGGGACCGGGACGTTCTGTTTTAGGGTTTGGTTTTGTTAGTTTGGATTTTTTCATGTCCTTTTTCTTGCCATCCTCTGGAGGACAGCCCAACCATTCCCTCTAAATTCAGAGACAGGTGCTAACAGTTTTGCTGCTGACTGCAGTGAGACTTCATTAGCTATACCAGCTGAGGTCTGCTCTAGAAAAGGCTGGCTGGGGACCTGTGAGACTACCTCTTGGCTATAACATCCAGAAAAAAACTAATGCAAAACCCTGCACTTGGGACAGCCCTTGGGGCTGGGACCAGACTCAGAGGAGCAGCTCTGTGGTGGAGGAGCTGCTGACTGTGGGGCAGCACTTGCTTTTACATTGCAAAACCTAAGATCAATGGGCACAGGCTGCATCAAGGAGAACTTTGGGCAGAGGAGAAAAAAATACTCACCTTGAGCAAGGTCAAGTACTGGAGCCTCCTTCTTTTGAGATTTTGTCAGTAGTTGACTGGATGAGACCCAGACTGAACAGCTCAACCTCGGGGGCTATACCAGCAGTGAGTAGATCAGAGTGGGACTGTATCATCCCAAGCTCCTTTCCAGCCTCTGTTGAGTGACAAACGATGACTCCCAGTGGTGAGCAGGGTGAGCACTCTCTGCCAAGTATTTATTTCTGAATGACTTCTTTATTACATGCTCCCCATTCCCATGTGAACAGAACTAATGCACCCCCTCAGTCCTCCTCATCTCTCCTTCCCATCACTGTGACAAGAGGGCTGCTGGCTGTTCAATCCTCTCACTAATGCCACCAGGCAGCCCATGCTCTGCTCTGTTTTGGTGGGTTAAAAGGAATTAATTACTCTTTGAAAAGTGGTCAGTCCTTGGGCTAATAGCAGGTCATTCCAAGCATAACAATGTGAATGCTCAGGATTCCATTGAGTCCACACAGCGACAGCTTTCAGCAGCAAACTGAACACGTACTGAACAAGACTTACACCATGACAAGAGAAGTGCTTCAGGTGTTGACCCCTGGAAACTTCATCATGGCTTGTTCCTGAAACCAGTTAATCACCTTAGATGTGAATGAGCTCCTCAGTATGCATCTGTGGTGTCTGGGACATTTGGAGGGCAAGGATGAAGGTGGACTCTGGCCCATCTCTCAGGAGCTTGCCCGGAAGCTGTTGTGGCACTGGAAGCCTGGGAGAAAAGCACCGTTGCAAAACAGGGCTGTTGACCATGCCTTAGAGGACTGAAACATAGTTTCATTCAGGGTTGGAAGGGACCACAAGGATCATCTAGTTCCAACCCCCAGGCCATGGGCAGGGACACCCTACACTAGATCAGGCTGGCCAGAGCCTCATCCAGCCTGCTCTTAAACACCCCTAGGGATGGGGCCTCGACCACCTCCCTGCACAACCCATTCCAGGGTCTCACCACTCTCATGGTGAAGAACCTCCTCCTCACATCTAGCCTGAATCTCCCCACCTCCAGCTTCATTCCATTCCCCCTAGTCCTATCACTCCCTGAGATCCTGAGAAGTCCTTCCCCAGCCTTCCTGTAGGCCCCCTTCAGATACTGGAAGGCCACAATGAGGTCACCTGGGAGCCTTCTCTTCTGCAGACTGAACAGCCCCAACTCCTTCAGTCTGTCCTCATAGGAGAGGTGCTCCAGCCCTCTGATCATCCTTGTGGCCCTTCCCTGGACACGTTCCAGCACCTCCACATCCCTCTTGTAATAGGGGCTCCAGAGGCATGGAGGCAGAGAGATCACAAATGCCCTGTTACAACCATTACTGACCCTCATTAAAAGGCAAACTATGGCAAATGAGCAGTTTAGTGCAACAGCATGAGTACAACTCAGAGATGTTAGCCTCAGGAAGCAAAGAGAGAGGAAATGCTGAGATGCTTACCTTTAGGAAAAGGGGACCAAGGTCGAGATGCACAGAAAAGCCATGTTAAGGCACAACCAACCAAGCTTTCATGTGGAGAAGGGGTGATAAATGCACTTCATTAAGTTACTTCTAAAATTGGTGCAGATGAGATAAGCCTTGGAGGAGATACTCCTTTAAGATTGATGTGGATTAAGTGTGGAGAGAGAGCTGTTGAAAAGGCTGCCATGAAGCAGCTCTCCAAGTTGTCAGTCACTAACACTCCCCTGTGTTTTCTAATAAAAATAATCTGTTAAAATCAGACTCAGGAGACAGCTTGTCTTTGGCTGCCAGTGCAATTTCTCCTAACTGCTTCATGGAGTAAATGCTTTTGGAATAAGTCAGGGATCGTTTGAAGAGACAACTATGAGATGGATTTTGAAGTTATTTATACTGCCAAAGCACTTTGTGCAGCTTTAAAACAGGGGGGGGAAAAAGGTTTTGAGTTCTTAAGGCACAAGAGAGAATCTTTGTTATAAAAAAACTGCAAGCAGTTAGTCAGAGCCACCTAAGTTGCTGACATATTCCTTCTACATACGAGTTTGCAGTGCCAGCAGCTGCAGAGGGATGTATCCATAGGACTATGGCTGTGCTGGAGATAATGAAATGTTTGTGAGCCCACCAACAGCCAGGAACTGAGCAGACCAATGTGCTGCCAAGAGCCCTGCTGAGAGAAGTGGAGGTCAGTTACCTAAGGCAGCAAAGGCTACATCTCACAGGAGAGAGCCCAGTCTATGAGCTTCTTAGCTAGAGCTAGGGTCAGGGATGTGCTGTCCTTGGGCTGTATCCTGAACCCACAGGTGGTGGGCTCCTCCAGCCATTTCTCTTTAGTTTCCCAGGATTCAGTAAACTGCTTGGATGGGGAAAAGACAGATCCATCCTTCCCCATTTCATCTTCTCCCCCATTTTTTCCCCAGTCCCTACTCAGTAAAACTCGAGTGCAGCGACATTGGTTTTCACTAGGCAGCTGAACTGAAACTAGAAAACCTTCACAAATCCAAAGTGTCCATTTCTTGTTTGTGCCATAAACCTCTACTTACTCTTTGGCCATTAAGTTTAGAGGTGGACAGCAGAGTGTCTCTTCATCAGGAATGCCACAGTGCCAGGACAAGCCTCAGCTTCCCTCAGTGTAGTGATAGCCCTGAGGGAGCAGTTATCAGCAATTCTTCTGAGATGACAGTTTGAAATTCCAAGCTGGTTTCACTGGTGAGCCATGAACAGCATCTTTAACTCTTCCATCTCAGCCTTGATTTTGAAACTTGTAGTGTGAAAAAGCCACCCTCTTGCCTTGGATAGCCTTGAAGTGATTGCTAGCAGGGCTCAGTTGCAGGAACATCTTCAACCACAGATCTGTGCAACAACCAGCTCTCATCATCATCATAAAAAGAAATACTGATTTTTTTCCCCCATCAGGGTGACATAAGCCACATCTCAGCTTCTTGGAAACCATTCTGAAACCCTTTTTTCTCTGAAAAATCCTCATCACCTGTTCAAATGTCAGGACCATTTCTAGTAGAGGCTTTCAGGTGCTTCGGTGCTGTGCGTTGCCTTACTGCTCTAGAGAAATAAAGAAGCATTTTGCTGAGGACTTGTTCACCACTGGGCAGCTCCAGCAGCAGCAGGATGTTGTGGCTAATGCAGCCCTACTGGGCAACAAGGCTGGGGAGAGGCCTTGAGCACAAGCCCTATGAGGAGAGGCTGAGGGAGCTGGGATTGTTTAGCCTGGAGAAGAGGAGGCTCAGGGGTGACCTCATTGCCCTCTACAACTACCTGAAGGGAGGTTGAAGCCAGGAAGGGGTTGGTCTCTTCTCCCAGGCAACCAGCACCAGAACAAGGGGACACAGTCTCAAGCTGTGCCAGGGGAAGTTTAGGCTCAAGGTGAGGAGAAAGTTCTTCACTGAGAGAGTCATTAGTCATTGGAATGGGCTGCCCAGGGAGGTGGTGGAGTCACCATCCGTGGAGGTGTTCAAGAGGGGATTGGACGTGGCACTTGGTGCCATGGTCTAGTCATGAGGTCTGTGTTGATAGGTTGGACTCGATGATCCTCGAGGTCTCTTCCAACCTTAGTGATACTGTGATACTGGTGGCTGCAGGACCTGGGAGGTGTGAGGTACATGCCCTAAAACCCAAAAGAGGCCCAGGCAGCCCGTGGTCAGGGATTCCCCTTGGAGAGAGGGAGAATCTGTGAGCTGGCCAGCAGGAATCCTTCTGTAGCCTTCCAAGGAATTTACAGGTTTACATCCCCATCATGAAGTGGCTCTCCACAGACAGACTCTGGGCACTAGGTGTGGACTGTGCACCTCCAACAGGAGATACTTGTGTCTCCAACGCACTGCTTCTTCAAGACCCACTTTCCTGATCATCTCCTCGGCCAGCTCCTGATGGATGCACCTTTTGCATGGCCCATGTGATCCTTGCAAGGTGCTTTGCTGAGCTGTGTGGATGAAAAGGAGCTCTCTAAACGCAAATGCATTCATTTCTTCTGCACTGAAGTTGGGTAAATGACACCCATGGTATCTGCCTGTCAGCTCTCAATGTCACCCACTTCAGCAACAATAAGTGTCCATAGAGTTTGTTGAGCATGATTTTGTTGTCAGTCCTTGCAGACTATTTTTTATCAAATGACACTTCTCCTGGTGTTTTTGATCCAGCTGGGCCCACTGGCTGCTGAATGCCAGAAACCTGATTCATTACTGCCTGCATCATCTGCCTGACGAGACCACAGTGGAGGCATATTGAAGGAGGTCCATCCCTGCTTCCATCCCTCTGTCCAGCACAGCCCTAGCTTCCACCAACCCACTACTGAGACTCTCAGGAGCTGAATCCTCACCCTGAAGCTTTAAGAACCCACAGCAAGAGCATGTCCTGCATTACTTGCTCTGGCTTTACCTGGAACCCATTATTTCTTTTACCCCCCTTGAAAGCTGTCCCAGCAAAGCTCTCATAATCCCTCTATGAACACTGGAATGGGAACACATTTATACTGCCTGACACACTTAGCACTCCTGTCACCACTCATCTCCCTGAGTCTTTCTTGGCTTTTGCAACAACATTTTGCAGCAGCTTCTTTCCAAACACATTTTCTTCTTTGCTGCTATTTCCTGTACAATTTTGGCTTCATTTTTACAGGTTTGGGGTTGGCTGGATTTTCCCTTCCCCCCCACCCTGTTTGCTATTTTATGCTCTCCCATATAGATCTGTGGCTGCAGTGGTGACCTGGAGGCCTTTTCAGATATAGCCTTCTGGCCTCAACACTCCCTGCAGCAAGCCTCATTGTGGTCTATAATGCTGCACAAGGAAACTAAGGTCAGCTACAAATGAGGCTCAGCACGTGGAGGGAAGTTTTGCTCAGCTGCTAGGACATGGGGGGCAGCTGGCCTTGTGCAGAGGTGTTATGTCAAGAGAAAGGTAAAGCTTGCAAGGCTGGCATCACTCCTACTGTTGTTTTGGCCTCAGGCTAAACCCAGCTGTGAGATGTAAAGCTGTGTGCACCTGTGGCCCAGAACCACGTCCCTTCGCTTTGACACACCTCTGCATCCCTGCATCCCGGGGCCTGATGTAGTGCCCATCCCAGGGAACCTCTGAGATGCAGGGAAATACTTTTGGTTAGATAATCACAAGATTCAATTCTCTCAGCAAAAAGTACATGGGGAGACATGAAGCCCTGAAGAAACAAAAGGTTGTTTATGATACCCTGACCTGTGCATCAGCTCTAGACTTATCCCGGAAATTTGGGACAAGGTCATGTGTGGTGGTGCGGACCTTTGGGTTTGTTTTGAGGCTCATCTGTGAGTAGCTGCAGACTCAGAAATCTATTCAGGCAAGTTCTTGCTTTGGTCCATAGATCCCAAAAGTGGTGGAGCCAGACCTGCAGCTGCCATAAACCAGTTAGACTCCAGTGAAAGCAGTGCATTGGCACTGGTTTACATCTTACAGCTCACCAGAAGAACCCAGTTCATTCTACCTCTGGGTGAAAAACTTATTTTCTGGGAAATAGTTACAAAAGCTGCTAGTTAGTTGCTAGTACATCTTTATCAGCACAGTCTTTCAGCCAGCCTATCTTCCTTTGCAGTTGTGACAGGACTGACATGGTTCAGAATAGCATCTGTAATGGCATCTATTAATGGGTTTCATTATCTAATTCCAGCCCCCCCTCACACTTCCTTCCCCCCACCCCCCTTCTTTTGCAGACATTATCTAACCAACAGTGCTATTGGAGAAGGCTGGTACTCTGGTTTTGTACTATCACTGAGTGAGCTCCTGGCTGATCAGAGAGAGCAAATGATGCTCTTGCAAAACTCTCTCCAAACACTTGGAAGAGACTCCCTTAATCTCTGGGAGCAGCTCAAGAAAGACAGATGTGGGCCTGAGCAATGCAAGTCACAGCCTCACTGTTGGAAGGAGAAATCCAGCTAAGGAGTTTAGACACAGCAGTACAAGGATTACAGTAAGAGCAATGAGAGCAGGCACAGAATAATTTCACCCAGTCAAACAGAATAGCAAAGATGTCAGCAGAGGCTGAAGATCTTGCAGTGCTGAGCTGATATTAAAGTGAGGCAGCTAAAGGGACAAGCCATTTCTCCCTGGAACTGAACAAAATGCTTTAGGCTTCTGCTGTTTCTGTAGCCTCACAACTTTGTAACTCACAGGGTGGTCAAGTGCTGTCACCTCTGCATGATTTCCCAACAGGCTGCTGGAGTTAGGGCTTGAATGCTCCTCAGCATGCGGTGGTCTTGAGCAAATCTACTGGCAAGCTCTGTAGGCAAGGACACATACAGAGAGAGATGCTGAACTGAAGGAGGAGGAGGAGGAAACCATTTCTTGCACTACTGTCATTTCAACTTTGGAAACTTCTTCTCTGTAGAATAGAATTAACCCTGTTGGAAAAGACCTTTGAGGTCATCGAGTCCAACCCATCACCCAACACTATCTAATCAACTCAACCATGGCACCAAGCACCCCATCCAATCTCTTCCTAAACACCTCCAGTGATGGTGACTCCACTACCTCCCTGGGCAGCACATTCCAATGGCAAATCACTCTTTCCATGAAGAACTTCTTCCTAACATCCAGCCTAAACCTCCCCTGGTGCAGCTTGTTCTGGTGCTGGCCTCCTGGGAGAAGAGACCAACCCCCACCTGGCTACAACCTCCCTTCAGGTAATTGTAGACAGCAATAAGGTCTCCCCTGAGCCTCCTCTTCTCCAGGCTAAGCAATCCCAGCTCCCTCAGCCTCTCCTCATAGGGCTTGTGCTCCAAACCCCTCACAAGCTTTGTTGCCCTTCTCTGGACACGTTCCAGCGAGTCAGCATCTTTCCTAAGAATCTCAACCGCTGGGGAATGAAGCCAATCAAACTACAATCTGACAAGCCCAGAAGGCATCCCCTCCTTTCAGTGGAAGTCCTTTTCAGAGTGACTTGAGCTGAGTAGGGGAAGACTGAACAGGCAGGAGCAGCAGTAGCTTGTTTCTAACCAAACAGATGCAGTGCTCCATATTCTGCTGCAGTCACTGAGAGGTGGTCACTTTTTCAGAAGCAAATACACAGCAACTAGAGAAGTTTCTGACTTCTATATCTGCACTCACCTTTGAATCATTCTCCCCTTCCCCAGTTACCTAAAGGACATTGTAACAGAGTTCAGAAAGACACTGGCAGTCTGCATCTTTGTGCTTGGAAAGGAAAACCAGGCATAGGTGACAGTCCTGCAGAGCACATCTCTCCAAACAGCTCATGTTTGACCAGGTGCTTTCAAGCACAGACAAGACCCTGCTGATGAAAATAGCCCCTTCTTACTCTTACTGCTGCATGAAAAACATGCCTGCAGAGCTGCCTGGTGCTGTGGTTTTTTTTCCCAGATCCCCAAAAAAAGCCCAACAGAACAGATTTAGGTTGACTTCCCTCTCCCCTTTTATTTCCAGTAAGGAAAGCAAGCTAGGCAGGAGGAGAAGAGAGAGGAAAAACTACAAAAGAACAGCCTTGAATCGATTTGGAAGTCAAAAGGTACATTTAACAAAATATAAAAGGCGTTTGAGTAAAAGGAAAGTTACAAAGGTATAAGGAAAAGGGATTTAAAAAATATATACAAACCCAGGTGCAGCTGACAAAGGATTCTCTGGATGTAAGATGGATTCTCTTTAGATGCAGCCCCCTTAAGAGTCTGGAACATGCCTGACCATGTGGTTAACAGCAGCAGCAGGATGTCAGAGAGATGAGAGCAGGAGAAGAGAGAACAAACCAGAAAATTGACACCCCCCCCACCCCCTCCCACCTTAAATAGGTTTGTGGACATGAAGTGGGAGTGGAATAGCCTTTGACCCAGGGACTCCTCCCCCTGGGAAGGGGAACCAAGTCTCTCTACCCACCTGGGTCAGGTTTCTTTGTCCACCTGGGGCTAGGGTTTCTTTTCAGCTCACTCCTCCTGGGCTGGGCTTAACCTAGCATATCTGGGAAGCCAGAAAAGCTACTGTAGGCTACCCTGTACAGGTGCTTTTCATTTGGCCTGCTGAACTCTGCACAAACCCAAGTGACCAGAACCTTGTAACTTCTGCTACTCATATCTGGACCAGTGCAGGGCTAGAGCCTGGTTCCCAGTGTTTGATTTTCAGACCATCAGAAAGTAAGAATCAATCTCTCCCTGGTTCTTGTGGTTAAATGCACCAAACTTTGGGGTCGGAGTGGCTGGAGAGCTCCCAAACAGAGAGGGACCTGGGGGTGCTGATCGACAGCCACCTGAATATGAGGCAGCAGTGTGCCCAGGTGGCCAAGAGGGCCAATGGCATCCTGGCCTGCATTAGGAATAGTGTGGCCAGCAGGAGCAGGGAAGTCATTGTGCCCCTGTACTCTACATTGGTTAGGCTGCACCTTGAGTCCTGTGTCCAGTTCTGGGCCCCTCAGTTTAAGAAGGACATCGAAACACTTGAATGTGTCCAGAGAAGGGCAACAAGGCTGGGGAGAGGCCTTGAGCACAAGCCCTATGAGGAGAGGCTGAGGGAGCTGGGATTGTTTAGCCTGGAGAAGAGGAGGCTCAGGGGTGACCTCATTGCCCTCTACAACTACCTGAAAGGTGGTTGTAGCCAGGAAGAGGTTGGCCTCTTCTCCCAGGCAACCAGCACCAGAACAAGAGGACACAGTCTCAAGCTGCGCCAGGGGAGGTTTAGACTCGAGGTAAGGAGAAAATTCTTCACCAAGAGAGTCATTGGAATGTGCTGCCCAGGGAGGTGGTTGAGTCACCATCCTTGGAGGCGTTCAAGAGGGGATTGGACGTGGCACTTGGTGCCATGGTCTAGTCATGGGGTGTGTGTTGATAGGTTGGACTTGATGATCCTCGAAGTCCTTTCCAACCTAAGTTATACTGTGATACTGTGAACTTGGGCATGGTTGGAGTCCTTGCCAACTCTGGGGCTTGGCAAGTGTTTTGGCTCAAGATGCAAGAGAGCTTTTGGTACTTGGTATTTCCCCATAAGTCATCTTTGCACTTCCCATCTTTGTTAAAATGAACTGAGCTGTGTGTCTCATTCTGTGTGCTCCATGGAGCACTTCCCATCTTTGTTAAAATGAACTGAGCTGTGTGTCTCATTCTGTGTGCTCCATGGAGCTTTTCTGTCTCTTCAAAGACATATTCAAAATAGGACCCACAAAATTACGGGCACTACATGAAGACCAGTCAGACAGCATCTCCCACCTTTGTGTTTACATACTCCAACCCTCCTCTTAGACCCTAACAATTTCAACCAGCCCAGGTTTTATCCCATCATTGCATTAAAAATGCTTCTTCAGTTGCTAGCTCAGAAGCAGCTGAAGAACCTTTCCAGGGGTGACATGATTCTGCATCTGCCAGCTGTAGCCCAGCAACTGGACTCTTTCAGGCATTCCTCACCGCCCTCCACAGCCCACTACAAATTGTTGTACCATCACATTTTGTCAGCAGAGCAATTGCACTTGATTCCACACTGCTGACAGAAACATTGAGTGGTGTTGGCTTTGTACCAACACTTGCAAACCCCACTAGAAGAACGACCAGTGGGATGACAATTTCCCACTGACAGGTAATGTTTGAGCTGTCATGTAGACCAACTGTAAGCCATTTAAAGGTCACACTGCAGACTGCTCATTTCATTGTGCTGCTCAGGACCATCCTCTGTGATTTCTGTAGGTTCTCAGGAAACCAATTATGTGGGGTCATCTTGGTGGGAACAGAAACTATACTTGAGGTTTTGAGACAGGTTCTCAGTTTCTGGCTCGATCTGCTTGTCCCCAGACACTGACCACCCTACCCTCATATGAGACTTTGCCAGTCCTGTCTCTGTCTAACCATCTTCTCTGGCCACACCAAAACCTCATTCCCCCAGCGGCCTGGTGTGAGAGTCTAATAAGTTTGTCTCTCTCTATGTGAGTCAACAAAGATAAAGTGATAGCAGAGCCACTGGAAAGAAGGTGGAAAGAATCCTGTCCACCAATCCTGGATGCAAATCAGCTTGTGATTGCATCGTGATAACACGGGACTACAACAATAGGACCCAAGGACCCAGCCATCACACCTTTAGGGCAAGATAATCACCACCTGTTTCCTGAGCCCTGTCTGGATGGAAACGGGGTAGACGGAGATTCCCCCCTCCTCCAGCCAGGGTCTTGCCCAAACACACAGATTTCCTGCCACTGGAATTCCTGAGGGACAATATTTGACTACATACCTAAGGACTAAAAAACTGTATAAAAGACTTGAGCAACTACTGGTTTGTAGAGAGAAACAGAAGAGAGAAACAGAAGAGAGAAACAGAAGAGAGAAACAGAGGAGAGAAACCGAGGAGAGAAACGGGGAGAAAAACGGAGATGAAGGAAAACACAGGAGACGGGCCAGGCCGCTGAGAAGAGAAAGCCGGGACGATGCTGCTCCGGAGAAAAGAAGCTGCCCGGAGGACCACAGCTCCAGCCAAATCCTCAGCACCGTTCCTGTATCAACCCAACATCTCCCCAGAGGACCACAGCTGTTCTCCAGCAAAAGCCTCACCACGATTTCTCTACAAACCCAACATCTCCTGCAGCACCTTTCCACCACAGACTTTAACTGTCTTGGGGGGGATGAGGGGTGTGGTAATATAATTCCTTTCCTCTTCTATCTCTCGTCTCTCTCTCTCTCTCTCTTTATTTTCTCCCTCTCCCTTTCTTATGTCCACTTTCTCTATGTAATAAATAGTCTAGCTGTTGATACTTTGGCCTCGTTTGTGCCTTTAATTTCACAACACGGGAATATTTAAAAGAACTGTGTCTCCGGACCGAGACATTTAATGTCTCCGGACCTTGACACCTGGCAACTTGCAGTTTCTTCCCCTCCCCAGGCAAGACTTAGGAAAATACTTCCCTTGTCTCCCCATTTGAGAGCTGCAGCATTGGGTGCTCACCATGATAAACCCAGACTGTGAAATGGCATTGTGAGGCTCTGCCAACTCAGCAGCCACCACCACAGACTATGGCAGTGGCTGACTTCCATCAGCCTGATACCAGCAATGTACCGGATCTTGCCAGGTAATTTCAAGGGGTGAACAAAACTTGCCCAGGAACTGAGCTGAGTAGTTCCAAACAGAGCAAAGCCACACTCACTGTGAGTCTTTCTGAGTCAAACTAAACTTGTGATTAGCCATGATCTACACCCACAGACAGTGACTGAAGGACTTAATCTCTGCATCTCTTGGCCTACCAAACCCATAAAGTACATCGGACTCCAGCGTCATCTTCCAGAGCTCCTGGGTTCAGCTCAATTCCTTTGCTACCACTTCATTTTCTTGCCTCTTCTCTGTGTTGATGAGAGCAGTCATGCTTGCTGGATTCTCCAGTCAGCACCTTTGACTGTATAGTGCAAAAAAATCCCATCTCTGACTCCCTCAGGTTCATCTCTGCCACCTTGCTTCTCATTCATTCTTGGCCATGCGTCAGCTTGTTTTTTCACTTCTACACTCTTTGGAGATGACTCTGCTGCCACACTGCTGGTGATCCTGCCTCTGGGTAAAACCACAGCACAAAGCATAACTTCTCAGAGTGCACCATTTGTCTACCACCTTTTCTCTACCTTTCCTCAACAAAAGAGTTGGTGTTTCATCAACAGCCTTTTGCTGAAGAGTACAAGCTCCACCTTCACACAGATAAACCTGAAAACACAGGAGTGATTCAGATGGCCTTCAGATCAAGGTCTTTGTTCTGCACTGTGCTCAAATTCCTCCTGATCCCAATGCAAGGAAAGGCACTTAGTCTATTAACATGCAAACAATCATTCCCACGGCAGCATCTCCCACTGTCCTGGAAAGCGAATCCAGGCAGGCTGCTCCATGCAGGGAAAGAGAAATCTGAGAGTGAGCTCTTCTGCAGAATAAATGCCTCAGGCTCCTCTCACCACCAAAGAGGGTTTGTCTTGTGTCTACAATGAGTGCCAAGGCTAGTGGGATTTAATGGTTGCTTAAAAGCTAAACCAGGAGGCACAGAGGACTTGGGCACATGGTGTACAGCTTTCAGGGCTCTACACTCTGAACTGTTAAGCTCAGTTTCCAGTGGGAGCACACATCTACCCAGCAGGATTGCTGTGCTGGTTCCTGAAACAGAAGCCAGGACTCAAGCAAATCTACTGCTAACACACAGAGCATAATTGGAAACCCTCAGCCTTGCTGCTGGCTCATTAATCAAAACAGAGTCACAATGTACCTGGCTCCTTCCGCCTGCTCCCTGTCTATAATTAGCAGCGTGTGCGTAGGTAGGGGCATCAGGAAATGGCTCCCAGCTTTTGTGACAGCACAGAATATCTGTGAGGAGGATGTGACAAAGGCACAAGGAACGGGGATAAATGGCTACAATAACCCCAAAAGCCATTAGCACTAAACAGGAATAATAACCCTCCACATCTCTACACCTGCTCTGTCATTTGTAGGAGTCTCCACTGCCTTGTTGGATTTACAGACAGATGCTGGCAGCTGGGAAGGGCAGGCACCACACCACAGTCATGCAGGCTCCTTTCACTCAAGTAAACCCTTTGGCTCTTCAGAAAAGAGCTTGGAAGCTTCAGGAGTGCACTGAACCAGGATGCCAGGCAACACAGGCACACACTAGGGGTGGTGATCTGCTGACCATCTCCATCAGTAGAGTTCCTGTCTCTGGAATAAGACCTCCCAGCATAGACAGGACCGTGCTCTGCCTTAGGGGTGCTGCTGCTGGTACTATTGCTCATGTGAGGGCTCACATTCACAGCTTCACAGATTGCATTGGGTTGGAGGGGACCCTCAAAGGTCGTCTTGTTCAACCACCCTGCAGTCAGCAGGGGCATCTCCAAATAGATCAGGCTGCCCAGGGCCACATTGAGTTTGATCTTGAATGTTTCCTCAAGCACATCCCTGGGCAACTTGTTCCATGTTGTGAAGGGCTTCCTACTAATCTCCAACCTAAATCTCCCCTGCTCCAGTTTTAAACCATTGCCCCTTGTCGTATCCCCACAGGCCCTTCTAAACAGCCCCTCCCCAGCCTTCCTCTAGGTCCCCTTCAGATATTGAAATGCAGCTCTAAGGTCTCCCTAGAGCAGATCTGTGTCTCTCTTGTGTTTGGGGTCCCAGAGCTGGAGACAGCACTCCAGGTGAGGTCTCACCAGAGCAGAGCAGAGCAGAGCGGAGCAGAGGGGCAGAATCACCTCTCTCCCTCTGCTGGCCACACTTCCTTCAATGCAGCTCACAAGGTGATTTCCTTCTGGGCTGCAAGTGCCCATTGTTGGCTCCTATCCAGATTCTTGTCCACTTCTATCACCATAGCACTTGCGGTTCTCACAGGTGGAGATAGAACTGAGACCTTTCTTTTGGCCTGGTGTTACTCATCCCTACTCAGGTCGAGCTCCCACTTACCTGAGATGTGGTCCACCCAGGGATGTTTGTGGCTCTTCTAGCTAGTGACTGCATGGGGAAGCATCTCTCCCTGCTCTAGGGTAG